>NC_065530.1:80716970-81341970 GCF_020184175.1 Aphis gossypii
GATCTATCACATTTTAATTGGACGGAATAGTTACAAAAATGGTAAATTTAAAAATAACTATAAAATTCATTTGTCTCCTTCGGTAAACAAGAATGGTTTTGGGTCTTCGACAATCTGTAGATAATCAACTTTTACTGGATTTGAACACATTGGACAATTTTCACCTGCCTCTAATAATCTAAATAAAAAACACATCAATGAAATACATTATGTTTAAAATTATAATAACTAGCTTTCCCTATCATAATTTATTTATTTACCCAACAAATTCATTATATAATGCAGGAAATCGACAATTTGGACAGAATGTAAGATTATTTTTAGTAATGTGCCATCCCTAAAACAATACAAAAAATAATAAAAATTTTTATTTTGTTTATTTTAGTATTTATACTTACAGATGCTATACAAAAAGGTATAGTACTTTTGCAGTTTGTACAATTAAGATTTGTCAAGAGTAAGTCAAGACCACAATATGGACACGGTTCTGTTTTCGTTATGATCTCGTCCAATTGAGAACCAGCTCTTGGAGATTTTCTAATAACACTCTCAATTTTTTTTCGATACTTTTCATCAATCTATAATAAACATTAATGTTTGAAAATTTTATTCACAATATTATAATATTCACAAAAACCAAAATTACCTGATGTCTGTAATCAGATTTCATTAAAATAGTTGCAAATTTAAATGCACTTTCCTTCATGTTTGATCGGTAACATTCAATGACAGTTGAGGTTAAAATTTGTACAGCATCTAAATATAAAGACCATTTAAGCATAATAAGGAGTTCTGGCGAATCATTGTTTTCTATGCCAATTATTTCTAGTACTTGAATAAATTATGAAATTCAGTTTATGCAATGCGTCAAACACTTTTTACCTATCAATTTAAACTGTGGGAAACAAGTCTAACAAAATAATAATAATTAATAGACATACGTGAAGGAAACCGATCGATATTTTCTGAAACTCTTATCAATAATGGAGCTGCCTTGCTATGATTGTCTAAACGGACATATACTCGCACCAGTATGTATGAATGGAGAAGTGCTAAATTAGCAGTCATCTCATTGCTCACTTTTAATTGATTGTTACGTAATTCACAGATTGTATTATATAAAACATCGTGGGCTTGCCTATAATTACCTGTAAAATTTTATTCATTGTTAATAACCAAATATAGCAAACAAAATTAAAATTATACTACAAAACATTGATATTTTAATATTATTAAATAATAATTTAGTATTGAAAAGAAAAAAATTAATTTTCAATATTAAATTTTGAAAAAAAATATTACCTTTAACTTGTTCATTATTTGCTAAAATAATAGCCACTTTTGCAGCTTCTTTATATCGACTTCTAGCCATGTGGAGTCTGAATAAAAATTTTGGATTCTAAAATATATTACATGATCTAATGTTATTGAACCCATCAAAATAATTAAATTTACTTATGAAAATAAAAAATATTGTTATTGTTTTTGATTTGTATTTTATGTGTACAAATGTAAAATGTATTACCCTCGCATGATCATCAATTTCACCCAACAATAACTTTATAAATTCATCATCAATAGAATTATTTTTCGCTGCGGCAACTACTTCAATAGCTAATGATAAGATGTCATCATTAGTTGGATTAGCTTTACTACCTTCAATTAGATTTTTAAGAGCCTAAAAATGATTCAAAATTATTGTTATTATTTTTTATGACATTGTATTATTTTATTGTATAAATATACTTTTTGATAGTTTTTGGCATGAAAATAATATTTCCCTGCTAGAGCCGCCTTGTTTTGAGTTTCATAATACTTAGCAAGGCTGCAAAACTCTGGGATAGACACTTCCTCATCTTCATCTAACAAAACGTCACCATACAATTCTAAATGATTATGATCACATGCTAACCTAAAAGCGTCAGTAAAACAATGTGACATTGTTAAAAATCGAATTGCTAGTAAAATTTCATTGTTTTTTTGAAAATATCTGAAAAAAAATAATATTTTATTTTCGTTTAATAAATTAAAATGAATGATAAAGCAACAAAGATTTTATTAACAAAACATTAAAATAATAATACTTAAGCTAAATCTAATTTAAATTACCTGGCAACCATTTTGGAACCTTCAGTACTGCGATGTTCTTGAACTACTGTAATAGCATGCTGTGGATCATCCAACTTATCTAAATCCATTCTAATAACATTTTCATAGTCATGAGCTGCATTATAACCATGTAATGCTTGCTTATAATTTCCCATTGCTTCCATAGCCTATTATACAATATTGTAGATTAATATATGGAAAAAATTTAACATTTAAACTTATACCTTGGCATATTGAGCGTGGATTTTGGTCGAAGTAATATAAGAAGCATATTCACCTACTTTAGTCCAATTTTTTAAACGAATATAACAAGAAGCTGCTTGGTCCCAATTTTCAATCCTTTCATATAAATCAGCTGCATCACTTAATTTCTATGTAAAATATATTTGTGTAAGGTAAATGGCAACGAAAATAATCATATAACATTCTTATACCTTTGTATTTTCTAGTAACTCTGCACATTCATTCAATAATTTTTTTGATCCAATTTCCAAAGCTAAATTTATACCCATTTTAGTGTTACCATGTTTGATCAAACATCTAGCTATTCCTTCACGGCAATATCTTATATGATCAGTATCAGTATCTGATTTAAGACCTTGTTCATATTGTAACAAAGCTTCATGAGCTTTACCACTAAAAAGTTATAATTAGTAAAAATAAGTTCAGTAAAATTCAATTGGTACGAACATTAATTCAAGCTGTTGACCATATTTAAAAGAAATGTAAGGCATTCTTTCAGGAGCCAGTGTCTTGGCAAGATCTAAAGCAACGTCCCATTGTAATAAATCTTGTCTCATTACTAACGCTTGAATTGGGTTAGATGATTCCAAAAATAATTTCTAAAACCAATTATTTCATAATAATATACATCACAGAATAATTTGCATTTATTTATACTTGAGCTTTATCAAACTGTTTCATATACATAGCCAAATGACCAGCGAATAAATTTTTGTCTTCTATATATTTTATTAGTTCTAATGACCAGACCATTGAAACATCCCCGAGATTAGTGTATACTTGAAGAGCTTAAAATAAAATAATTAAATTGAACAATCAACAACTAAAAAAAATAAAAATTATATTTTTATCTTACCAGTCTCAATATCAAAATAATGAAGACATGCCATACCCAATTTTTCCCAATATTCTTTTTTATTTAATAACTGACAAGTCTTCCAAGCATCACTAATCCTAATAAGAGCTAATTGTTTGTCTAAATCTTGTTCTAACCTTTCGGTTGGATGACTTAGTGTAGTAGCTGCTGGTCGCATTAATAACGCTGTATGTGTAGACAATATAATAGTATTTAATTTTCCAGTAGAAGTCTCCAAAGTTAAATCACCATGAGATAAAAATAGTGGTATTTGACGTTCAGGTAATTTTGTAATGCCAATATAACGTATTTCACTACCTAAGCATATATTAATAATTAAAAAAAATAATAAGATAAGAATTATAAATGCTTTGTTGTACCATTTATTGAGTCGCGTATATATACAAATGTTAATGCTGATTTATCACTATACGCTATTAATACGTGTTTTTCAGATGGCCAAAGGTCCCACAATACAGAACTAACTGAAGTTGGAAAATCTTTTATAGGTATTATATTTTCTGAAACCTAAAAACAAACAATACCATTAAAATGTATTATATTAATCTATCCATTTTAAATATAATTAACATACAGGCATATATAAATATGCTTCATTTTTTGCATCGACTATTACACATCTTATACCTTCTTGATTAGGATAAAGATTAACAATACCAGAATGATGTTTATAAGTGAAAGCTTCATTCCAGTCTTCGAGATGAAAATAATGAATATTACCAGCCTATAAAAATATTTACATTGGTTACCTTTTTTTAAAAAAAAAAATATATTATACAATAATATATAATAAAAATAATACAATAAGTAATATATGTATATATATATGAAAGATTTACAAGGTTTGATGGATTTAATGAAAAGCCCTGTAACACTACTTTAACTTGATTGGATTTTTTTAGCAAATTAATTGTTTTTAATAATTTGCTTAGAAGAAGGTCTTGTGATCAATTTATTACGCTTTAAGCAAAGGAAGAGGATTATCAGAGAAGATAAATTTGGTATCAGCGAATTTCAGTGAGCTGAGGTGTTGGAATTTTTATAGTCAGTAGAAACAAGTACATAGATACTAAGAATTTTGAGATCATTATGAAGAGTTTATTTGCCTATATAAATTAAAATTATAGCTATGTAATATCTTTTTCAGGTTTGGAAAACTAAAAAGTATCTTTATATATAAATGAAGGATGGAATCAACGTGCAGCCAAAACTACTGAACTGATTTATTTAAAATTATCAGTAAATGTACTTATTACTACTATGTATAGGCGCACTAAGAAAAGATTTTTTGAAATTCATATTTTAAAGGGTAAAAAAAGCATAAAATAGTTCATTTTTAATGGTGACTAGACATGGCTACCCAAATTTCCCCTTCCATATCGCCTCCACTGCACAAAACAGAGTTAATCTAATGGCATTATTTAATATTTAATTTTTCACGGGCAATGTCAGGTGGGATCAGCTAATTTTAATATATATTGATATTATAATTATAATTTATGAAATTTCTTCAATGTTACAAAATATTAATATACATAGCATGTATTTTTAAAATATTTAATTATTATTCATCATTATTATTATAATTATTTATTACATTTTTACCTCAGTACTGTAAATGAGAAAAACATTAGTTAAATATTGATTATTGATATTCCTTCCTTTATCTGAAGGAAACATTTTTGATACACTATCATTGACAGTTTTTGAAATAATAGAGTCAATCTAAATCAAACAAGAATCAAATTGCTCATTAGTTATTACATATATATGATTATAATCAAGGCTCGTAAATTCATGATCTAAAAAATGTCTAAATAACTAATAAGTATGCTTTTATGCACTAAAACCCTCTAAATATGAAAATAAAACTTAACATACTTAACCATGGTACCTCGAAATGGATTTCTATATCATCTATTAAATACGACTTAGTAAGATAGATATAAATAAATTATGTAGGTAAATACATGAACTTACGAGCTCTGATTATAATACACACAAACTATATAATAAATGGTATATAATGTTATCATCAACAATTAAAAAAAATATGTATAAATAAAATATTATCTTATTCTCTTTCTTAGGAATAAGGATTAATTTTAAACATCCTATTGTTGAATATAAGACATCAGTTGTTATAATAAGTAATATTAATTATTATGATATATACATTAGTTTTTCTTTTTAATTAATAATCATTAAGTTACAAAATTAATGTTAAACACATTTATACTTTATAAATGTAATACTTTGATAAACTTACTGTATGAATTTGAAGTCTCCCTTCAAATAAAACTGATACAAATTCAGCATTTATGCAAACATTTTTTACAGTGCCTAAATATTCACGATCGCCAAGTAAAGATGTTGATAATTTGATTGGATCAGATATATTTATTTTATAATACCAAATCCTGTTATTTAAACCAACAGCTAAATGATGAGGACCAATACTTAAAAAGCTTGGTTCCATTTCTGTAGTTATAGAGACCAAATTTGGTGGTTGATTCTAAATTATAAAATAAATTATTAATAAGAATATTATAATAAGTCAATATTTTTAATATTAAGATAACTGACTTTGTCTGAATGGCAATAATGTATAGTAACTTGGTTTAAAGATGTTAAAAATGCAACACAGTTATTGTATGATGATGACAACATAGGTAAGGCTTCTAAATAAAGATAAACACCACCATCTGATGTAGTAGCAGCCAAAAGTCGCCCATCTTCGCTCCAAGAAATATGACTAAGAACATTGCCTTCGTCAACATTTAGTACTGCTGTAGTTTCTTGCAGTTTACCAATCTCATGTATTTTAATTCTAATATTAATTATTTTATTAAAGTTAAAACACAAAAATATATAACTAGAATTAAAGCTAATTACTTACGTATATTCACCACATGTAGCTACCTTTCCAGCAATTTTAGATAACCCAACATCAGATAACATTTCTTTGTGGTTTCTTATTTGAAATAGTTCCTTACCCACTTCTTTAGGATGGGTTGATATAGATATTAAGTAACCTTCACTAAAACCAATTAAAATATAGCCATCTCCGTACCAGTGATATGTAATTATTGAGCCATATTTTAAGTTAAATGCCAATTCAAATGGATTATCTGTGTCTTGTAAATCGATAAGATATAATGTTTTGTTGCTTACTAAAACACTTACCTAAACAAAGAAAAATAATTTGAAAATTTCTTTATAAAACAAAATCAAACATATCTTACTGTTTCTTCAGAATGCTTTCTATGGTCAGATTTCATTTTTGAGAATGCTATTTTAGATGGTTCACCCCTCAGTGATATAATTTTTAATGTATCTCCTTCTATGTTATTTATAGATATTGTTTGATCCTGTGATCCTAAAGCTAGTATATTATTTCGGTTCCATTCACCACATGTAATGCTCATAGTATGTTTTCCTAGTATTGGCAATCGTCTAAAATACATTGAGTAAATAGTAATAAAATTTTAAACAAACTATTAATTAATAACTATATTCTTACTTAGTAGTTGTGTAGTCATATATTGTTAGATTCCCTTTAGCTGAGGTCACAGCAACAGTTTGACTGACTTTTGACCATAATATACACGTAAGGTTATCTTTAAAAACTGGATTTATTTGTTGAGTCTTAGATGAATTAGCTTCCCACAACATAAAACTAGATGATCCATCACATATTATTCCTAATAAATCACCATCACGATCCCATGCTAAACCAGTGCATATTCTGAAATACAAAAATGTATTTATTAATTCTAAATATTCTAGTTATATAATTTAGAAGTATATTCATAATTCACAAATGATACATTAAGTAATAAACATTATAAATTGATTGAATAGAAAATACCTACCCTGAAATTTTAATTTTTTCAATTAGTTTTCCATTACGATTGTAAATTCCAATAAACTGGTCTATACTTGTTACAGCCAGGTAAGTACCACTTCCTTTTTGCCATGCTATATGTGTTTCACCAGTTCCACAGTGATTTTCAAGTTTCAATAGTTTCTGTAGATCAGGATTAGTTACATACAAACAACCATATAATTATTCATATCAAGAGAATTTTTATTTTTTAAATAATTTTTTGATAGTCATTACTCAATACTCATTAGTAGTTACCTTCATTAAAAAAATCAATTTTGATTGACTATATTATTCTGACTTCTGAAAGAATGACATTGATTTATTGTCAATTGACAATTTTACAAAAACTCGAGACCTTAATTTTTTTTAATTATTATTTATTAGTATTTAATATTTTATTATTTAAAATGTATTATATTTTTCAATTTCAACACTTATCACTATGTTATCACACGACGGTTAATGTTTCGATATGTAATGGATTTGTTTCCTGGGCAACAACTACTATAGTACCCCTCCACTCAATTGGTAGGGCAATAGCACGAATTATAAAAAAAATTAATTCGTAGGCACTATATAATAGGCAGTAGTCACCATTAAGTTGCACAGTTTTTCACTCGACGTTGGCACATGTACCTATTTTTTTAAATCTTGTTTATTAATAAATAGTCGGTACTCAGTTGCAATGCCTGGTTACATTACGAATAAGTATGATACCTGAGAGAAAATTTTTGAACAAATGTACTTTACCACTCCATATAAATTTTTCGATTTTTTTTTTTTTTTTGAACTTCCTTATATTAACTATTTAAGTACAATGATGTCATCAGTATTTGTCAGTCAGACTTAATTTTGAAATTATGAACTTTGAAAGTTAACAGTTATAAGTACCTATTTATTATAATGACTTCCTTCGCCTGCCGACTCTGGTCACCAAACTCGAGGTCATCCGGATCTCTCGTCTCTAGGCTTGGCCCCCAAATCCTCTAGACTAAAATAGCCAACTTTGGTAGGGGGAGGAGAGACCCCTTCGAGTTAGGTTCATATAGCCGGATAGCCCATAAAGGCAAGAGTATAATATCTTAGATAAGACTGTAAGAGTACCTGACCTTCGGGCAGACGGATGACCTAACAAGTAAACTTAACCTTATTAGTTAAAGTAAAACAAGTATAGTGGCTACCTTCGCCTACCGGCTCCGGTCTCACAACTCGAGGTCCACTGGACCTCAGGAAACATTACCATTTAAATTAAATTATAGTTATAATTAAATTAGTACAAGTAGTCACTCCCTTCGCCTACCTAAGTAAAAATAGCTAATCTGGTGGATCTAAATACTAACGTTATAGGTACCTAATAATAATTGAATTAGAATAGGTTACTGAACTAGAATAATTTACTTATAAATACGA
Organism: Aphis gossypii; assembly: GCF_020184175.1. Lineage (NCBI taxonomy): Eukaryota > Metazoa > Arthropoda > Insecta > Hemiptera > Aphididae > Aphis > Aphis gossypii. The sequence goes on from NC_065530.1 coordinate 80,725,499, forward strand.
CTTGAGATAATATTTTATTTATTTGTTATTAGGGAAACTAGATATTAGTTACCAATACACAATTAAAATGTCATTATACTAATTCTGCGTTCTAATATAAAGTTAACCTCTCGTTTCTGAATACTAGATTTTTTTTTATTTAACATAAAAACATATTAGGTATATAATAATTTAATTAAAATGTTCAACTGGTGATCCCTTCAATTCCAATATTATAAAACAGCTCTAGAATTGGCTTTTTCTTCCGAAAGAAGGTTTTTGACTACTTATATGTCCTAGAGGGCAGAAATTACAACTCGTATTGTACAAAGTCATGTAATGACTATAATTTGAGTTTATGGAGTTTATCGTTTATGAATTTATTTATGATTATATGACATTAAGTCATAGTCATTACCTATGGACTATGGTACATATCTGCTGTATGAGTATGACTTATGACTATACTATAGTACTATGACTATAATATTGTACAAACACTACAAATATATTTAATTATTATTGTCTAGTAATTATACTGTGAAGTGTTAAAGTATTATAACATACATTTTCTTTATTAGCTGCCATTAATCTTCAGTTAACTATTTTTAAGTAATTTTCGTGAATATTTTGATAATAAAACAATAAACTTTCGTGGAACTCCAGAGTTTCATAGAATACAGTTTAAGAAACACTACTAGAATCAAACTTGATATATTTATTTGCGCCTATGGTTATGGGAATACAATTTCAATGTCTTAAACCAGTTTTTAGTAACGTAGTTCTCAACCTTTTTTTTATCCATGTCACCTTTAACCACTAGAATCAAAAGACAAAAACTGAGTCACCCTAACATCAAAATAATAAACAATCTTAGCTGTATGTTTAAAAATTATTCTGTTATTAAAAAAAAAGTACAGTATAAAAGAAAAATCATTGATATTAATATAAATATAATAAGATGAAATTTTTTTTCGCAAAAATGTATTTATTTTTAAATTGTTTTTCCTTTTCTCGTTGATATTTCGTGTCACCCCTAAGCTGGATGCCTGGATCCATGTCACCCCGGTTGAGAACCACTCTCTTATACCCTCTCAGCCGTATTTCAACAAAAATATAGGTATTAGGTAGGTATTTATTAATTTATTATCTATTTATATGATATATTATATAATTCAAGGAAGGCCAAACAGTCGATCGCGATTGACTGGTCGATTGCAGATAATTTCAAAATCGAACATGTTAGAATTTATTTTTAGGGTCATGCGTCCTGTATGTTTCTTAATAATTATAGTTATTCAATAATAAAAAAGATTTTCAGTGGAAGTCGATACTTAAAGGTGAAGTATATTTTTAGTAGATAGTGACCAAAAAAAATTTGGCCACCCCTGATGTATATTATTATGTTTCAAATTTGAAATTTCTACAAAATATATTGGTTTTATTTCATTTGTATTATTAGTTTATTATTATCGATTAACAGCTCTTATCGTACTCTACAACTACGTAACAGATCAACCCACTTTTTCTCACACATCTATCGCTAAATACGTCGGTGGACTAAAAAAAATAATTTCTCCAAGTTCACAAAAATCCAATCACCGCATCTAACCAACTGCAATCTCACCTTTTTAGTATTTAGTGTAGAAACCTGGTGTCAAAACTGGAAAATTAAAATAAACGAAAGTTTTTCTAGTATTTTTACGATTTAACACTTTCACTGTCAAAGTGTCAAATATTATTTTTTAAATTTGTTTCTTAATTACATTTAAAGATATCGTAATTCTATAACCTTACTAAACAAAAAATAATACCAAGATGAATATAAATTTACGTATTTGGTGGATGTATATAATGATATATCTTAGTCAATGAAAAAAAACTAAACTGCGTCATCTCCGCCATAGTAGTATAGCTGTATAGTTCCATACTCACAACATTATACTGACACATTATTTAAGCCACGGTCTAAGACAATTGGTTTAAACAATTATAAATGATAAAATAATCAAGTTGATTACTTGATTGAATGACGAAATCTATTTTTAAAATATTTTCTTGGTTTGGTGACAATATTTTAGCGAATTCGTTCATTGTTTTCCCTGACGAAATAAACGGTTAATGCAACAAATTATAAATGTTAAAATGTTAAACTGGTGATTAGTTTTTGAGAAGTGGATGAGTGGTAAAATGATATTCGCACTAATTACAAAACAATTTGTCCAAGTTCAAGTAAAATTAAATATGGCGATATGTGTATGTAAAAAAGAAATATAAAATAGTTAAAAATAAAGATTTAGTCTAGTAATAAATTTATAGTTTTTTAAAAATTTGAGTTAAGATAAACGGTGTGTTCCTAGCGGAGTAAATTTAAACCAGTTCATATGTTCATAAATTATTAAAATGTCTATCATTGCATGTCATATGCCTCAAAGTCAGTTGTGACACGAGAGCATAATAATTGATGAAGTCTTGCGATTTACCTATGGGCTGTGGTGTAGAACGTGGACTGTAGTAGACGTGTAGACACAAGACACAACGATGACATACCTATTTACTTAATATTTCAATACTTTCATCAGTTCTTTACACCCATGACACTTAACTCACGCAAGTACGCAAATGAATATATTATATACCATTATGGCATTATATTAAAAACTAGATAGACTAATAGTAAACTAATAAAATTCAAAATTTTGATTTTTGACTATAATATTATATTTTTAGTCGTGACTCGTGGATATGGCCAACGTTGTTCAAAATTGAATTAACAGATGGCGCGTCAACGTTGTTTGTGATCAAACGTTAAATATAATATCTTATCGAATGACGATTACGATAGCAGGATTAGTGATTACTGATTAGTTAATAGTTATCACTCGTGAAACATATGTCTGTATTTTCTTGTTTCGTCTTGGTCTTCCAAACCATGTCTTAAACTCTGAAGCAACAATTTAATATAATTGGACGCATTGTCTATATGTGGTCATTTTTAAGCATTCCGTGAGATTGAAAAGATCTTGCAATAAAAAGTGATATCTTTCGACGTACTCAGCTTATAAGTGATTTATAATCGTATTTTGGGTAAAAAAAATTAGAATTTATAAATTTCAAAAATGCAATTGATTTCTTCTGTAAATGTTTGAAAAGAAATGTAAATACTGTAATAATATAATTGTAACAATCAATTAGTATTTATATGGTTATAATTTAGTATAACTGAAGTCCTACCATCAATTCATGTTAACTGAAAACACAAGGCCATTACCAACTTCGCACAAGGTTTGTTGTATTTCATGCATATTTTTTTTATAATTTTACTACATTTTAAAATCTTTGTAGATTAAATATATTTATCATTTTTTTTCACAGTAATAATGATGGATAAATGGTTGGATTCAAATGATCTAGTACCATACGACAACCAAGTTGGAGGTCATAAGTTTACTAAAGAAAAACCATTGTTAGGTTTGTATAACGTTAAGAAATGTTTGTTTGTAATACTAGCATACAACAAGCTATATATTTGCTTTTCTTTATAGGTTTATTGAAACATAAAGAAGGTTACATATTGAAATCAGTAGAAGGTGGTACTAAAGGAAAAAATGAAGTACGATTTTATGAAGAATTAAGAAAAAATGAAAGCCTAATAAATCTCAGAAAATTAGTTCCATTATATTATGGTACTGTTACTCTTGAAATAAATGGTTTAGGTAGGTAGATAAATATTAACTTTTATTTTTTATGTTTATTCCTTATTTTTTTTTTTTTTTTTTTACGATAAATGCTCCATTACATTATTTGTATGTTAGTATAACTAAATTGAATTTATTTATTATATAGACATAACATTCATTATCTTGGATGATATTACCACAGACATGAAAAAACCGTGTGTGATGGATGTAAAAATAGGTTCACAGACATGGGAACCAGGATGTTCAGAAAAAAAAAAAAATGATGAAAATGTAATTAAATTGACTTGTTTTATTTAAATTAGTGAAATTAGAACTTTAAGCAAAACGATCCTTTAGTTGTTAATACCAAATACTAAAAGTATAAACATGTATCAGTTACTTCTTGAATTAGTTTTATAGAGAGACAACAGACAACATTTTACAATGTTGAATTATCTTTTGATTTTTATGTTCTATTTTCACCAATAAGGTTATGCACATCATATAAAAATAAATTATTTTAGAAATACAATCATTATAGAATACAAAAAAATCAAATTTAATATAAAATACCTCGAAGTAACTAATAATAACTATCAATGACTTATATTTAACATATTAATAGATGAAATCATATTAACTTTTGTATTTGGTAAAAACTAAAATGCATTGTTTGGTAAAATATAGGATCTTTTATTTTAACATTATGATTATGTTATATAAACAATTTATTAAATGTTATTATTAATAATTTTATGTTTAAATAAGTGTTGGAGTAAAAACGATTATAATATTTATTTTATTATGCAAAAAATAGCATTGGATCAAAACATTACATTATCTAGTATGTTTATTAATATTTTTAATTTAATAAATAATATACATATATTCATGTATACTACTGATTTGTTTAGAAATTAACAATTCATAGTTAAATTAATTCTGAAATTATAAGTCCAAAAAAAATAACCACAGAATAGATTTTAATAAAAATTAATTTTCTGGAAAATAGTGCCTTATCATCTTTTACCAATAAACAATTCAAATAAATTATATTAGTATCTTGTGTGCTTACTTAATATCAAAATAAAATATTTAGTAATTATGTAGCAATATAATGTTCAAATAATAAGACAATTTAACAGTATACATAAATACACAAATATTTATATTAAATTCAGAATGGACAATACTATTTAGCCTGGTAGACCATACAGGAAAACACCTCGACCCATTTTCTATAAAAATTAATTCATTTCAAAGGAAAAGTTAGATCCCCACAAAACTTTAAGTGAACTGTTAAGCAATTAATTGAAACACAATTTATATACTGAAACCTGTTTCTTTAATAATACATAAATTTATTTAAATTTAAAATTACTAGTGTATATACTTCACAATAATACAACATGTTTTATTATACAATCATAGCTTTATTTGAATGAAGGTCACTTTTATTTATGTAACCACATTTTATTGTTAATATTTAAAAAAATTTTAGGCTAAATATACAAATTGTAAGGAGCAATGGAGTTTTTGTATACCAGGTTTTCAAGTGTACGATTTATCAAATTCAAATTTGGTACAACCACAGAAATATGATAAAGAATTTGGCAAAAGTTTAGATCCAGGACAAGTTATCTCCGGTATTATTTTTATAATTAATTTAACTATTAATAATTCTATATTTTACTATATACAATTTAATGTTTCAGTGTTCAAGACATTTCTAAACTTAAACAGTGGATATCTAGGTCTAGAAAAACTAGTTCAAAGCTTTACAACCCAATTGGATCACATAAGACGATATTTCCAAACTCAAAAACATTACCATTTTTACTCTAGTTCGGTTCTATTAGCATATGATGCAGAAACATTAAAAAATGACAAAAACACTTTTCCTTCGATAAGAGTATCATTAATAGATTTTGCACATGTAACTCCAGCTGATGGTAACATTGATTTAAACTATTTACAAGGTATTACTAATTTATGGACATTGTTCCGAACACAATTGTTACACAACAATTAATATGAATCTCTTCAATTGTTGGTGCCCAATACTTATTAAATTAATTTTTTTTAGTTTTAATATTTAGCTTTACTTATCTTACTTTGTTCATTATTCTTGTTTATTAATTTTGTCGACAACAAAAATTATATTTTATTTCACATCTAAAACCCATACACAATCATGAAACAGTAATTTTATTTTCCTTTCTTATAATGTATTTATTTAAGATAAAATTTATAGATTTTAAATACAATTTGTGTACCTCAATATATATATATATATATATATGTATATATTTATAATTTTTTGAAATGTTTAAATCAATTAATTTTGATGGAATTTGATTTAGTTATCAAATTAATTTGATGGAAGTTCAATTAACAGTTGATTGGTGGATTATAATGGTTAATATTGTTTTGTGTTATGAAATAATATAAAATTAATTTATTTTTAAAACTGTGATCTTGTAGCCAATTTTAAACATTCATAATTAATAATAAAAATTATATCATTGATATACATTTATATGTATATTTAATCAGTGGTAATATATATAATAAAAAGTTAAAACCAAAACTTTTGTTGTAAATACATATTACATTGTATATAAAACAATTTTAACATTTTATTTTGTTATTCATAATTATATTTTACATAATTATTATGTGTTCAAGATTTATTTTTACTTGTTTTAATTTGAAATTATATTATTTAAACTTTGTAAGAGTAAAAGTTAAAATATATAATACAAAAATTAAATTGTTTATTTATTTAGTTATTAAATTATACCAAGGTCCTAGAGCATAATATTTAGATACATCGATACATGTATATTTTGGTATTGATTATACATTATATAATAATTAATTATGTCTGTGTGTATTTTATACTTTATTATTGCATCAATTCACTTAAAGATACTATCAACCTACTAAGTACGAATGTTTAATTTAGTCAAAGAATCAACCGCTGTAATTCGTAGACAATCTAAGACTTAGATTATATTTTTATTTCTATTTTTATAACTGATCGACAGAATTATCAAATGATTAATGAAACAAGTAAAAAAAAGTCTGAATTTTTCAGAATAAAATTATTTTTGAACTTGTAACAAAAAAATTACATATTATTATGAAATATTTTATAATTGTACATTTCCCTATTTTTCAGTTTAATAAGTGATTTTAGTTTATAGACATTTTTCTTACTAATCTAATAATTAAAAAAAATATCTTAGATATAAAATCTTGTATTGCAAAAAATTAACTAAAGCTTAATATCTTATCAAAAATGTATATGTTTTATATCTATAATAAGTAAATAGTGATGTATACTTGTTCAAGGTAAGAAACACAGTTGGTCATGATAAGTTTTTGTTGGTCGGGGGTTAAGCAACACCAGTTGTCTTCCCCACTGAATCAACCATTTATACACCTACTGTGTAATTTAGCCACTCCTGTGCATACAAGTTGGCTGCCGACTGTATTTCTCAACTCCAATAGAATATAATATTTACATCTTGTATCTAAATATTTATCACATATTTAGTTCATCCTTGTTTGTTGGTAGGCATATGATCATAAAAAGGTACTAGTCAATGCACCTTACATACAAACATATTTAATAATCAAAATAATTTGAAAAAATAAATATTATCCAAGTTAAAACTAACCAATACCATAATAATAATTCATATGTCACAAATAACTGTAAAATCACCTATGTAAGGTTAGTTCTTTATTTTATCTTCTTTTAGAGTGTACTCAGCGTTAATTTATGAGTTAAGTAGATTATTTATAACCTATTTTATAACATTTTACTTTTGGTATAAAATATTTGGAAATTTGTTATCCATATAATTTGTTAAGATATAAGTTTCCACTATTTACCTCAACGAATAAAAGCATCTTACGTAAAATAAAATATATATGAATTTATCAATTTAAAAAAAATTAAGATTCAGTTTGATAAACATGTATATTTTTCTGACTGTACCTTCAAACCAAGTAATTTATTGTACACTAATCCTAAAATTTTACTAATAATCTTAGATTATTAAAAAAAAAAAAAAATCTTAACTCTTTATAATGACAAAATTATAAAAATTATACAAACCAAATTAAATGTGTATGTATAATAATATAACAAGTTTAACATCATCAGTTTAAAATCAATAATGATTGATGGATTAACTAATATTTTATTCTTTAGCTATAACCTTATTTTTATTCTTTAAGTACTCATCAATAATAACATTTAACCAGTCATTTTTGCATAGGTACATTTTATGTATTTCTCTATAATCCAATTACAGTGTACAATGCACATAAATGAATATTGAAATTTATTTTGTACTATTATTCAGAAAAAATATAAGTATATTATTAATATTAATTAAAAAAAGTTGATTGAAGTACATTGTGTCAATGTTTATCCTTGTCTTCCTCACAATGTAAAACAATAATAATTATAATTTTAATAATCTAAGAAATTAAAATATTTATTTTAAAAATAAAATATTCTAGATTATTATAAGCTGAGTACTACTAAGTGTAAAATGAAGAAAAATATTTTTAATAATCATTTTTTTTTTTTTAGTATTACAACCACTAATTTTGAAAATACAAATTTTTTAATATTTTTAAATGTATAATAGGTATGAAATTGGAGTAACATAATACATTAATATCATACATTATGTATTAATTATAAAAGAAAAACATAACAATGTAAAATAAGGTGGTAATTTAATATTTTCCTGTTTCCATAAAAATATAATGTAGACGTGACAAGTTTTAAAAATATTTAATGATGATACATTTTCATAAAATTCTGAATGAAATTTTAAAAAAATTTGTAGGTATTATATTTAACAAATATCAGACAATTTATTAGAGTATCAAAAACCATATTTTATTACATAAACGGTCTATAAATTCACAAAATATTTTATTGATGATCATAAATTTTAATAGGTAATATCAATAATTAACTACCTTTACAAAAAAATTCCAAAACCTAGTATATATTATGATAAATTGTGACAGAGAAATTTGCTGTTTGTTACAACTACACAATAATATACTGTTTATTGTATCTTCCCTAACTAACAATTAACATTCATTAAAACTTAAGTATTAAATTGGTTTGCACTATTTTAAATTCATATTTTATCAGTTAAAAAATTATTACAATTGCAAAATATTTAAAAAAGAATATATGTATATATATATTTATAAATATAACTTACATTATTAATCAATTGTTGTTGTGATAATTTATTTTTCATATATTGTACACAGATTATTCAACTTTTATTCACTGACACTTATTATTGAAGGATTAATCCAATCTGTAAAATAAATTATTTAATTTAAATGATGTATGTATAATTAAATTATTAAATATAAAATTACCTTATCACTTGGAATTTCAGGGCATTTCCAATTGTATAAATAATATTGTAAATTTCCATCTCCAACTCCAAATTTAAGTGGTTCTAAAAATTCCTTATTATCCATAAGATCTAAGGCGTTGAACACGTCAAAGTTAGCCTAAATAGTAAGAATTTCATTAATATAATATTATTATTATTATTAATAGCATAACTTACATCTCTAGCTGAAATAAGAGCGTCTTGCATAAGATCAACCCACGGTGTTTTAGTAGACACATTATAAAAAGAGTATGCTGCCTTTAATGTACGATAAGTTGGGTGATGCATAATAGTCGAAGGAAGAGTATAAAAACTAACTAAATCTGTAAAAATGTATAATTTAATATAGAAAAAAAAATATAAGTAATATTTATAGCTCTAGAAATAATACATAAGAATTAATAATGCACAAATGTATACAGATTATAGACTTTATACATAATGGAAAAATTAAACAGGGTTTTAACTTATCAATATTCTAAATCATTTAATACTAATTGATAGGTAAAATAGTTATTATATATTTTGAAAGCACAATGTCTATTTTAGACACCATGTTACGTAACAAATTTATGTACCAGACTTTTACTAGCTACTATATTCTGTCCAGAGTGAGAATATACTGATTCCGATCATTCCCACGATACACCTAGTCATCAAAACTAGTTTCAGTATGACAGAGTCAGATGCTCAAAAAACTATTAATTCATCAAGCTGCGAAAATTTTTTTACTGGATGGAGTATACAGATTATTCATAATTAATATTAAAGCAAATTGATAAATTATTAAATTTGTAGAGTAAAGTATAAGCTGTGGCTAAAGGATTGTACTTTTAAATTAAAAATGTAAAAAGAAAACTATTTACTTATTCCCAATTTATATTCTCTTTATAAAATTCAATACAAAAATTTGCTCTAATATCAACTATAAAATGTAAAAAAAATACAGTACATGAATTTGCCGTTAGAAACAACTGTATCGACTAGTGACCTCTTAAAATAAATACAATAATACCTGTAATTTTGTTATCATTTTCAACAACATAGGCATCAATAATGCCTTCTTGAGGCAGGAACCAATGTTTGAATTCTTCATCAGAAAACGTAGGTGACAAATTAAAGGTTTTCATATACTGGAAAGTAAAATTAATAAATATTATATATTTGATTTACTTTTGATTTAGTGTAATCTATTCTAACACTAGTAAGTAATTTTCGAGCTTGTGGCAAATCTTTATCAGTCAGTTTACGAAATCCAGGAGTGCGTGTTGAGTCAGGAAGCTTATGTAACTTTAATGTCCGTTGCATAGTCATATTACGACTAAGGTGTGAAAACTTAACTTCTATTAACTTCTTTGGGTTTAAAGAACGATGCCAATATCTAAACAATATAATTTCAATCACCGTGAACAAAATATACCACAATTAATGTTTATTTGTTTTTAAATCTATTAATATTTAATTTTTTTTTTTTTTTTTTAAAGTATATTTTAAGAAAACCCAAAGCTCCAAGTTATTATGATGATTATCAAAAATTAAAATTATTATATTTTATAGTAGAATTATTAAATGTATTTGACATTAAAACATTAAAAATAACATAATTGATAGTGAACATTTTATGATATTACAAAAAATCTTATTTAATTACCTGCAAGTTCCTATAGGTTTAGGTAAAACAATTCCAGCTGTATAAACAGCTTGAAAAATACCCATTTGATTCACACGTCTAGTTATTTCACGAATCAAGACCGGAGCTACTCTTTTACTACGTAATTTTTTATGAACGCAAAGAAAATTAATTTCAACCATTTTTTGAGACCTATATAAAAGAGAACAGTATTTTATTAAACAGTTACAAAATAAATATTGAATTATATTTACTTGTTATAAACTTTAAGCAAAGCTGGGATGGCACTAATGAAACCAACTAATTTACTACTTTTAATGACTCGTACTCCAACATGCCATTCTTTTAACCATCCAGGAGGTTGAAGAGCCCTATAATTAATTAAACAATATAAATATTGAACAACTTAATACATGAATATTAAAAATACCATTTTAAAAAATGAGGCTGATAATCAAATCGAAACATGCTATCTTCATCTTCAACATAGTTTTCATTTAATAATGTATACAATTCTTTTAAAACAAGAGGATCGTCAAGACTAAGTGTATCCCATTGGAAACCGTCAGGCAATGTAAACGGTTCTTTTCTAATCTGATCTATTGTTTTATCTTCTTCAATTGGACCATCACTAACTATTTTTTCAGCTACATAAATTTATTAAATTAAAGTATATTAAATATTTTTATGAGACATAGGTAATTAAATAAAATCCAGTTAAAAGCTGAATTTAATGATTGTATTATAGTAGATTAAAGGTAAAAGGATAAAGAAAATCTTCCTAAAATTTGTAACAGGCCTATAACAGTATCATAGCAAAACTTGCTATGATTTTTTTTAGTAGCAACATTCATATTGGGAAGTAATCTTTTATTTTTAAGGAATTTTGATTGAATAACTGACTATAAAATTTATTTCAAATTAAATCATTGCAACACATTTTTTGCTTTTTTTGATTTATAAAAAAATTTTTTAGATTAATTATAATTTCAAAGTCTAAACATATTTTATTTTATTTTCTTTGATACAGTTTACTAAATATTATTGATTATCAAAAAATTATACTAGTATAAATTATATAAAATTTTAATAATAATCTAATATAATATGTATATATGTTACAAATTGTTCAATTAAAAATATTTTAATGAATAAAAACTGCATTTTGGTTAAAATTTGAAATACTTAAGTTTATCAATTTAAATATCATAGTTTATAGTTGAAAATTACTGTCAGACAATAAAATTAAACATTTCATACACTATAATATATTAAGCAACCAAACCAGATTTCTTATCTAACCTTCATTTTACCATTTATGCAGATAATAAATTAAAATGATATATGCTCATATATGTTGATATTTCATGTAGTTAAAATACTAACCAATTGTCAATAATTTTATAAATATAAATACTAATATATATTTTTTAAATAAAAACAGGTAAACTACATACTCATTTTAGGCACTGGTTGAGTGTACCAAAAACGATATTGTTTATGTAAAGCCTCAGCGGGAGTTTTAGCTGCTCTTTGTTGAAGTGAGAAGACTTCCATTGCTTTTTGAATATCCTGAAAAAAGTAACAGTTATAAATAAAAAGGATTTTATGTCATAAAATGTTTATAAAAAAAACTATTTTCTATAATAAATTATCTTAAAGAAGAAATAAAAACCATAATATAGTTTACTAGTAAGTAGTAACTATTGATAATTTAATATTTTGATTTATATAATATTATAATTTTTATGAAGTAATAAGAATATTTGATTTAGATTGTTAAAAAAACAATAAGTGCAATTTACCAATTTACCACTTCTTAAAATAATTCTATTATTTAATTATGGTATTTTTTTTATAGCTACAATTTGTACTTCAATTAATTTAACAAAAATTACTTACTTGAATAGAAATAGTAGATGGCAGAGTAGTTTCCTCAACAGTTCCGTTCTCAGTGCTTTGTTCTGCCTTAACATTATTTTTACGGTTTCTATTTCGTTTTCTACAAAATGAATAATAATTTTAAAAACCATAATAATTTATGCACTTTTCTTTCTATTTACTTTTTGGTTTTGGTGACTTCTGTGTTTGCTTGTTGCTCGTTTGGAATTTTTGGTGTTTCACTCATGATGTTTAAAGTGTAATATAAAGTATTATTTGAAGATACTTAATTGAAATGTTAATAAGTAAGTTAAGAATCGATAAACTAGCAAGAATTTTAAAAAGATGAACTATTAGTTAAAATTAAAAATAATTTATTAAAATCCACAAAAAACTGAAGATGAATAAGAAAAAAGCATTATCGGCATTCGGCGTTCGGCAATCGGCATTAGTTAAAATAAATTTATGATTTTTTTTAATAATCATGGGTCACGAGGTTGCATAACCTGATTTCTGGGATTCTATTTGATAAATGATAATAATCGATAAAAAGATATTAAATATCTAGAAGTATGAAATCGAAATCGTAATATTACACAATCGATAAATTATACTATAAATAAATAATTACATTTTATTTTTTTTATAATGATATGCAACATGTCTACATTATGAAGCCACGGCTGAAATACAGATTATTAAAAGGTCTTTGTTTATTAGTTAGTATAAAAAAAATAAATTGTTGCTATGGTTATACGAGCAAAAATATAACCACAGTCCACATTAGTAACTAATAAAACTATACTATGAAAATATGATGTACAATAAACTGACAAACTGCAATGTATGAAAGTACAAAATACAAATTACAATCGATATAAATTATACAAAAAAAAAATTAAGTATTATGAATTATGATAATTATGATAAATTATTATTAAAACATAGACAACGATTTAAAATTATTTAAATTATTTATACAAATGTAGAATTTCCTATCTAAATAATATAATAATAATTAATATAGCTATAAAATAGTAGATACTCGAGCCTGGTATAATAATCTCAATCAGGCATAAACTATTCTAGTTTTCTTACAATTTGTGATTATGTGATAATTGATAGAAAAAAAATATTGCTTGTTAGGTTGCATTTCATAAGATTTCCGGAGTGCAATTTACACTGAAATAGTGCCATATTATAATGCGTATTAATTTATTATTGAACCTATAAACTATAAAGTCTTAAATAAATTAAATATATTCTATTTTCGTCATTGCCTTTTAATAATTTTTTTTCGGGGGAAATAAGCAAACAACATAATTATGATACTTTACATATATAATTGTACTTACTGCCTATTGTAAATAAAATTATTAAAATTGCAATTCTTATACATATATAACAATATAATCTTGTTCTATGCTCAGAATCTGAACTTGTGCAAATGCCAATATGATTATATTTCACTAAAATTTATGAGTAGGTACAAGTATATTTCGATTTCAAAGAAATAACTGGAGGTCCAATAATATCTAAAAAGTAATGGCTATTGCTCCAGTTTTATCAAAAAAAAATAAATTGATGTGCCGTCATATTCTAAAACAAGTGTCAAGCTCCATTGGAAATGCTTATTGTATAAAAAAAACTCTGGTAAGCACTAATGAGCTAACCTTCTCAATGATCGAACAAAAAATTGTTTTTTTTATAAGGCAATTTTAAATTTTCAAACGAAGAGCGATCTACCCATTTACGAAAATCATAATGGCTAAACGCATTTGCAGACAATTAAATTCTGAAAGTAAATATGGTAAATAGTACATACATTTTTAATTTAATTCAGTTCTAAGAAAATAAATCCGATATAATTTTTTCCATGGTATACTTAATATATTTTATCAAGATAAAGATGCATAATAAGCACGATTTATTTTAAATCGATATATGATATATGATGTGAAAAATTTGAAAAATTTAAATATACGTAAAGAATCTAATCAATTTAGTGTGTATAATTTTGAATAACAACCCCCTCCCCCCAATAGAAATTTCTAGCTACGTGCCTGTGTCAAATTGTAAAATAAATGTATTGCGATGAAAATCCATGGAATTAGGTATATCAAATATTTTTACAGTCTGGTTTTTCTCAAAGAGGAGGACACTTTTGCCCACTACTTTTCTCTATTTTTGTTAATAGTCCAAATCGGATATTGCAATTTACAACACGTAAATCTTCTTGCTTTTGCAAATGATATTAAATTAGTTTTTCGTATAGTCACATCAAATGATTGCCTTTAACTTTAAAGCGATTTAGACCGTCTAGGCGTCTAGCATTATAGGCACATAAACTTTATCTTTTAATATTTCAAAATGTCATAGTAGAAATCCTATCATCTATAGACTATGGTTATAATATTGGAGGAACTACTATCTCCCTCCTTGATTAATCAGTTACCGACTTGGGTTTTGTATTAATTACTCCAAGTTCCAACGATGAATCCGCGTTTACACATCGAGTCTATCTGTTGCAAAGTTTTCAAGACTCGAATTTATTAAGCGTAGGTATCTCGTTTGAATTTAGATTTATTTCTCCTTGTTAGACAAACTCTTGAATACAGTTCTATTATTTGGGACCCCACAGTAGCAACACATCCTTTCTTAGCAGAACGCATTCAGCGTAAATTATTAAACTTCGTCAGATAGATCCTAAAAATTTATTGCCCCTCTCACGATTACATACCCATTCTTAAATCTCTTAGTCTTGCCGACAGAAGACACCATGTCAATCCAAAGTTTTTATCTAAGCTTATATCTGGTGATTTTGATTCCCCAACCCTTCTTTCATCTATAATCTATATCATTCAGAGTCGCTCCTTGTAGAACATGCCAAACATATCAATTTAATATTCCTTCATCATCAACAGTCTACACTCTTGGGTCTAAATAAACATCTTGTGTGATGTATATCCCTTTCTCAACGAAACTGTTTAATTAGAATTTAAAACTTAATTTACTACCAACTTTATTATTAATTAACATATGTACACATAATACAAAATATAATATGTATAAATTATATTACCATAAAAATGTTTTGTATTATTACTGCATTTTTTTTTACTTAATATTTAGTTTTATTTCAAACGAATTGGGTAGGTAATTATTCAAAAACAATCTTTTAAATTGCTCATACAACAAGCTGTAGAGTATACGCCATGCCATACGGTATATTATATCATAAAATAATTTTTTTTAGCATATGAAATTTAAAAAAAAAATAGATCAAAAAACAATTTAAGAATAAAAATAAATATATATAACAGTTTATTAACAAAGCATGAATAATAATTATTTTTTTCTACATTGTGTTGTTTTTTCTTTTCTTTTTTTCAAATGTTTTTTTAATTTTACCTTCCTCTTATCTGCTTTTTCATCTTTTACTTGTTTTTTTCTTAGCTAGATAAATACATCATACACATAAAAAAAATATAGATTAATCTATTAAATTTTGTATTAAGTACTAAAATCTTACTCGTTTGCTTTCAGCATCTTCATTTTTAGGTCTAGCAGAATTAGTAAATTTACTTTTTTCATCAGAATCAGTATTTTCTTTTTCTGATGCACTACTATTAGTATCATCACTATCATCATCATCTTCTAATAATGCTGGTGTATTTTGAGGTCCAGATAAATCATCTTTAAGCCCAACAATTTTTTGATAAATTAAATCTTCACTCGTTTGACCAGATTTAACCAGACTAATATCTCTTTCAAAATCAACAACCTATATTCATCAAAAGTTGTTTAACAAAAGCTCAATTGCTTAAATAATTTTAGGTGAATTGTATAATATACCTCATTTAAATTTTTTGGTATATATGCATTTTTAAATACTTCTTGTTCAACTATTTCTTCATTTGTTAATGGATTTGAATTAGCCATATTTACTTGAAGTCGGTCAAGACATGTTTCCATATTATCTAATGTGATTGTTGGGTCAGTGAGAAAGTCAAATAAACATTTAATGGTTAATGTACCAACATCATGATGACGGAAAAATTCTAAAAAAATATATTAATACAGTACAATTATTATCAACTAAATATCTATCTTTACTTTAAGAAAAATTATTTACCTGTAATGTTTGTACAATCTTTTCGAAGAAATTCTAAAGCATATGGATGCTCGTGTTCAACAGCTTGAGATACGTCAATCATCACTATTTCACCATCGTTATACCTATAATTTTATTTATTGTGATTGTTTATTTTATAATATACTCATATATTGAAAAATATATTTACAGTAAATTAAACTCGCTAAGATCAGCATGCACAAGTTTGCAAATATTGTAAAGTTTCCACATAATTATTAAACAATCTCTATAAAGTTGGCACGCTTTAGATGAGGTCAAACGAGCATCCTGTTAAACATAAAATATAATAAACATACACCTTAGGGTAAGTGTTAAAAATAAATTCAGCACAAATACTTTTAATTTTGGAGCAGGCCAACCATCTTTACCGATAAAAGACATCAGTAAAACATGTGATCTTAATAAAATTGGTTGAGGTACAGGTAGACCAGCTGCATACATTCGAGCAAGATTACGCATTTCTTTTTCAGCCCACAAGCGTACCATTTTTCTAGGATTATGTCTGCAGTAACCATGTCTAAATCTATAGAAGAAAAAATACAAATTTTTATCTAACAAAAGATATTACATTATTCATATTTATCCACATAAATGTATTAATACATATTATATATAAATACAATTTAATTAATTGATTACCTAAATTCACCAGTAACATAACGATCACGATCTTTGAATACCAATATTGATGTTTTAAATACTTTAATAGCATAATGTTTGTCACCATCAGTAGATGTTGAATGATACACATTAGCTTCCTTTCCAGTAGATATGCATCCATCAATTTGTCCAATCATTCCTCTATTAAGTAATTTAAATAGTATCATTCGGGTTCTTGGATCCATTACTTGTTCAGCTGTAGCTCTATCACACTTGTCTTTATTCCTAAATCTACAATATTACAAAAATCATTAAAAAATTATAAATAATTTGTTTAATATTAATTAACTATACCGAATTGCATCAGCTTTTTTGTAGCTTTCCATTAGTTTATTAGAAGCTTCATGAGTAAGTACAGGGCCTTCATATGGATCTGTATTTACTTTGTCTAAATACTTTTTAAAAAGATTCTCTGATGGTTGGTAATCACTAACTTTGACATTTTTGTTCTGTTGGTTGGGAGTTGTAGATTGAATTTGAGCCTTAATTTCATTTGCCCCTTTTCTACTATAACATCCTATTTGATTAAAAATGAAACATTATTAATAATAATTTAATTAATATTTTTTACTAATTACCATTATCAAAAAGTGTTT
Organism: Aphis gossypii; assembly: GCF_020184175.1. Classification (NCBI taxonomy): domain Eukaryota; kingdom Metazoa; phylum Arthropoda; class Insecta; order Hemiptera; family Aphididae; genus Aphis; species Aphis gossypii. Next base: position 80,743,531 of record NC_065530.1, read on the forward strand.
CATCATCACTGCTATCGTCTGAGTAATCAGTATCATATGTATTTTGATCATTTACTAACTTACGGCCATTATTATTAAATGTCATCTCACCAAACAATTTAGATATGTCTTCATTGTTTTTGATAACCAATCTAAAAATATTAAATTAGAATTTAAATAATTTTTCCACTATAATGTATATTGAGGATCATTTAATTTTTAGGTTGCCATGTACTGAATATCATAATCTACTGGTCGTTGAAGCAAAATTTATTGTTTGTTCAGTACTAAAGGCAATAATTAGGAGTGTTTAAGGGTAATGCTCAATTTACTAAAGAAATATCTGCATGTTTTTTTGGTTTTTTATGGTTTGGCAGACTAGATTATAATCAAAACCTTAAGGAAAAATATTATCAAATATTTATTCTCATCATCGTTTATCAGTATATAAGTAGTACGAGTGGTAAGTAAGAGATATTATATTGTAAAGTACTGAGTAGGTATTTGTCTGTATACAGCATACTATCTTGTTTTGTTCCCAACATTATCCAATATAAAAATTATTTTGATGCCTTTTTTTGGAGCGTTTTAATGTTCAGAAACACCTGCTGTAAGTCCGGCATGATTATATGCGATACATTAGCGATGAATAATAATGGGAATATAAAAAATTGACTTATCATAGATCAAAAAGTCAATTCGGAATCCAAGTTTCTTATTAAGCTGTAATATTAAAAATATACTTACGGAGAATCGTCATCTTCTGCATCACTGAATTGATGCATTTTAAACAACAACAAACGCGGAGGTTATTTTCACGTTTAATGTAAAACAATATAAATATGAATATTAAATAAATATGCGGGTGAGCTCAATATTTAGTAATAACTTATAGGTATATAGTCGGTTTTTCATCAATAGACAATAAGCCTAATAATAAAATTGCCTCTATAGCACGTGGAAACGTGTTATTTATCAAAATATAGTATAAGAAGTGTTATCAATACTGCGTAGTGCGAATGATAAAAAAACACGGTCCTAGAAGGTATTCTATGTGTGAAAAACTATATAAAAAATGAATTAATAACAATTTATCATCATAATTCTAGGTATTTTAATTAAATGTACATATTTTTGTAATTTTGATGAATCTCGACTAAATTTAAACTTCAAATGTTCCTATAAAATAAATTTAACTTTGTGTTAATTCTTTTATTAATTCCAGCAAAAATACCATATTTAAAATATGAACTATTTGTATACATTTTTGTTTGTTTTATAAAGTTATTAAGACAATATTAAGCGTGCTATTGGTTCGATAATAATAATAATTGGTATCAATAGTTTATTTTTCTGTAAGTTACCTATATATATATATATATGTATATATATAAAAAAAAATTCATGGCTATATTCTAGATTTAATTAATTTTTAGTAAAAATTTGAGTTATACAAAAAAATTTCAAGTTATTTACTTATTTTTTTTTATAAAATGTAATAAAAATAGCATTTAAACGAGAAATTTCTTAAATATTTGATAAACAGCTTATATTTTGGTGTTATGTCAATTGTCAGTGTGAAAAGATAATTCCGATTGCATTATCCATCATGGTGGAGATATCCTAGTTGTTCATTTAATTATCATATAAATATATATAAATATATAATATAGTAGATATTATTAACTATAACTATAACTTTATAAACTGAAAGTCAATATCGATCATAGACATAATAATATTATATGATTATATTATTATATCTATTATATCGATGTACTGTATAGACTAAGCTGATATTACAGTAGGTAGCTTAAATTGAAAATTGCGCATGAAGATTTTTTAAAACACAAAAAAAAAATAACCTGCCAGAACCAGTGGAAATGTTCTAAAGTATTGTAATTGAAATGTTTTGCAAATTTTACTACCAGTTTGGATTTAAATAGGTATCTAGTCCCTAATTAATTCGCATCCATAGTGTAATTTTTCTAATGAATATTTGACGATCGCTAAGGAAATTAAACACAACATGAATAAACAAGCAAAAACTTCGTCAAAATTACCAGATCAATTTTTTTTTGAAACATTCATAAGTCAGCCAAAAGAATTAATTACCACTATGTGAAAATTCAATGAAACAAATTAAATCAAACGAGTCAAAAACATCCCAATGACAGAAATTTCGTATAATAATATGTAATACATTTTTTTCTCTCTTCTTCTCTTTTTATTTTATACCTACTTCAATTTTTGATTTTTAAACTTCCATTATATCAACTGCTGTATATTGCTTAAACTTTATCCATCATTATGAATAAAATAAATAAATAACATATCATACAAAGTGGTTATATAAATTGTATTTAAAATATTCCAATTTGTACATTTTTCCCCAAGACTTAATTTCCTACCATCCAATAAGATAAGTTGATAGGTACCTCAAACAAAATAGCTTAGAGACCTATTCAATCTCTGAATTATACTTTGTTCAAGAAAATTACTCATGTTCAGGGTTAACTAATGTGAAGCTTACTGAAGGGACTTCATTCTCCTACCTAACGTCCTTTAACCTTTAACATTATAACAATTACATATTAAAAATATTACTTTTTTTGCACACTAGTTATACCTTTTGGAATATAACTATTTTAATAAATGATTTTTTTAAAAACAAAATTTATATAATACACAATACTTTGAAATTTGAAATGATAAAGTACTGCTCTTATGAATAGCAATCATTAATCAATACTAATTATGGACCCATAAACATTTTCAATTTTCAATGTTTTTGTGTAAAATTTAAAGCATTTATTTAGCGCCAAATGAACCGCAGATATTTTGTATCACAATATTACAGTTTATAGACACCACAGATATATACTAATACAGTATTAGTATATATCTGTGATAGACACAGTGCATTCCGAGTGAACGTTATCACGGTGATTGATAAACGTGGTGCGTAACTTGTTGGTAACACTGCTTAGCGCTGTTTATTCGGGCACTCGCGTATGCCGTGTGTCTTTCTTGAACTCTTCGCGTCAATATCAACTTGAACGAGTCTGTGAAAATTCAAAATGGTAAGATTTTCATCTGTTCTAATCCACGTTTGTGGTACATCAATAGCTAATTCAATGTTATTATTTTATCCTTTAGGGTATTGATATCGATCACAGGCGCGGGCATAAGGCCAAACGGACTGCCCCCAAGTCCAAAGATGTGTATTTGTTGCTGTTGGTTAAGGTAAGTACGGGTTTAAGTCCATAAACTGGACACCGTTTTTTTACTTGATATTGTATTTTTAATTATCCTTTTTTTTGTAGTTATACCGTTTCTTGGCTCGCCGTACCCGTTCCCATTTCAACAAAGTCGTATTGAGACGCTTGTTCATGTCTCGCATCAACCGTCCTCCAATATCATTGAGCGCAGTCTCTAAGTACATGACCAAGATTGCCGATGAAAAGCGTATTGCCGTAGTTGTTGGTACTATTGTCGATGACAAGAGGTTGTTCAAAGTGCCCAAGCTCACAGTAAGTTCCTGACAACTAGCCTTGCTGTCAAGGATTCTCATAACTATTTTTCTTTTCAGGTTTGTGCATTGCGTGTAACTTCGGGAGCCAGAGCTCGCATCTTAAAAGCTGGTGGAGAAATTCTTACATTCGATCAATTAGCATTGAAAGCACCGACTGGCAAGAATACTGTTTTATTGCAAGGTGAGAACTTATAAATATAATTTATTAATCATGGAAGATTGCATTATACTTGTAAAGTATTTGTATCATCCATATATCAGAGGTATTACATATCTATAACTATGGTTTAGTTTATGTAGTATTTATCAATCAAACATAGATAATCTGCTTCTCCGTTCTCAAATAACATTGTTTATAATTTTATTGAGATTTATAACCTAACAATTTGATCAATATAAACCCCTGAATAATTAACTGCAGTAGAAGCCACTTTTAAGACTCAGATATAATGTTTAGTTACTTATTAGACTCAAAATCGTTATGAATGGTCCAGATGTATCCAAATATATTACAAAAAATTTAATTAGAAGGTTCAAACTGTATAAATAGAAAATAAACATTTTTTGGTTAAAATTTAAAATTAAATTGGTTTTTAAGTTACTTATTACTGGTTTCAATTCATGCTTAATAATGTGTGTATGTTCAACAAATTTTATCGCAATTATCGTATTTTCTGATTTTATTTATATACTAGTATGTATAATGTATTAATGAAAAATAAAGTAAAAGTAAAATATATAATAAAATAAAATTCATAAGTAATTAAAAATTATGTTAATCATCTACTTATACGATTTATTTGGTTTTAAATTAACCAATCAATTAGGTTGTACACACTGTGCTGGTCCTAATAATGGGTATTAAAGTGGCTTCTACTGTATGACATATTTTATATTATGTTTATAAACTATGGAATAAATGCATCTAATTTAATATAATTTAACCAAACATTTACTTTAACATGTAGTTATTCAGCTTTTATATATTTGTCGTTAAATTTCTTAAAATAAAGAGTAATTAATATTTATCTTCATTCATTTTCTTGAATAATAGTCTTAAAAATTGGCTTAAGTACTGTTCATTAAAGTCGTGTCTATTTTATCATACATTTCATGTATTTTACTAACTGATTTTTTTTTTTAAATAAATATTTGTAAATATCAAGTTTTGATACAATTATTAATGGAAATATTGTTTAGATCATTTTTCATGTCATTATGAAATAGGTTATAGAACTTGTATCATTAATAGTTCATATTTGCAATCTAATCATATTACAATTGATGACAGTTCAAATTGCGCTATGTCTTAGTTGTATACTTTTCAACTTTGAGATCTTTTTCTACATCAGTAAGAATACTAGTTTGTTATGGTGAAATGATACTTTTATGGTATCAGTAGTAAAGAATATTTTATTTATAACAATTCTGAATACACTATTTTATATTATATAGTTATCATTTTGATTTTTTCAAATTATTTTATAAGCTTCTTTTTTTCTTCTTATTTTAGTATTTTATTATTGAGTGATGTACTGTTTATACATGAATTTTATTCAAATCCTACTATTAACTGTATATTGCGAAAGGTTAATGTGTTGGCTGTTTATCGAAAGAATTTAATTTTTATTAATTGTCCTTGCATTATAACAGTTTTTATGTATACCTTGTTTTATTTTATATTTTTATATAATATTTTATTCTTATATTATTGTTTAGGTAAACGCAAATCACGTGAATCGTGCAGACACTTTGGACCAGCTCCGGGTGTACCTCACAGCCACACTAAACCATATGTGCGCTCCAAGGGACGCAAGTTTGAAAGAGCTCGTGGTAGAAGACGTGGATGTGGTTTCAAGAAATAATCATCCTTGCTTTTTACTTATAATAAATATTTTATTATATATTTTGTGAAAATAAAGGGACTGTTGTTGTCGACAAATACACTTGAAATATTTTAAATTTTTATAATTTTAAAATAGTCACAAACAAAACTTAAGTCAAAAGTATTTTGATTCATAAGGTGGTTTAAAAAATTGACAAAAACAAAAAAAAAATATGAGAAAATCACAATAAAATATATAGAAAAAAAAGTAAAAACAACCAATAAGCTTAAAACAAAACTTATACAAGCGAGCATTATGACCATTGAATTACAATGAATGCATTTAGGACTAGAATATGGTAAAACAATTATTATATTAATACAAATCAGTAAAAATACTTAAAATTGAATTTTGTGAGAATATTTCTTTCATAATTTTCCATTTTTATACCTTGAAGTCTGGCCAATAATTTATATGGTATCTTGTAGTGCTGCCTTCAAACAATCTGTCAAGCCACATAGGTAATCCATCTAGCAAATGTTCTGTTCGAATTTCTTCTTCTTTATCCTATTTAAAAAATTTAGATAAATCATAAAATTGAAACAATTAATGGGAACAAAACAGATTAACTATTAACATAGTAACTTTTATCTCACCTTTAGAATAGGTTTAAAACCTGCAGTACTTTCTTCGTCTTCATCAAAACTGTAATTTTCTTCATCCGACTCTTCATTAAAACCCCAAAATTCTCCACCATTCTTTGGTGGTTTCATTCCAACTCTTCTCCACTTATCATTTTTCTACAAACATTTTTGTAAAGTAAAAATTACTATCAAAATACAAATTAAATATTTCTGCTTGCTAAAAATGTTTTCTATTATAAAATATACTAAAACTTATGCATAGTTATATAAACTATAATTAAATATTTACCTAACCTAAGGAACTAATATTGTTTAGTGTCCTATTATTGGGGTAAATTGTTTTATAAAAGCAATGGATTAAAAATATTTAATTTTTCTTACAGTGAATTGTTTTATCATAAAAATAGTTAGCCTCATTATCTTTGTAATAACATGAAATTACATAATAATACATTAATTATATTATTAAAATAAAATTGATTTAATTATAACTCCTACCAAATAAATTGTATTAATATTCAAGCAAGAGACTTGACTAAGTTTTAATATAAAAATTGTTATAAATTGATTTCATCCTGTGGGCTATGACAAGATAATATTTCCTGTCATATATAAGAGCTATGTATATTGAAGAGGGTAACTAATAGCATGAAAATATATACTAACCTAACACCGTGATATGAGATTAAAACTTTGAAAATAACCAATTTGTACTCACATGTCGTGAGGATTCTGGATGTTTAGCATGGTACATGCAAAAATATTTTTTCAACGAACACAACGATAACACAGTACCCACACAATTTCGTGTATTAATGTGTATACTTTTGTTTGTGTCTGTAAGGCTTAATGATAATAATTCGCAGTACCAATCTCTGGATGGAGAACGGTCAAGGTTTAAATATCCAAACATTAACGACTTATTCCTTAAACATCAAAATTTAAATTTGTAATAAATAATAATTATTTATGATATTAAATATGTAATGCTAACTTTCTATACGGCCACACAGTATGGTAAAATTGTCGAGCCAGTAAAAGAGCAGTGCTGTTGTCTATCAACAGTATAATAGTGCGACAACCTGGTTTAATAAGTCGCACTAGTCCATTATAAGTTTCTGCTCTCAGTTCATGAAGCTTAAGTTCACGTTGTCTGTTTGTTTGAGATGGTTTTGTTTTGGTTTTATCTACTTTTTTATTGATTTCTTTTATCTCGTTTTCCCTAAAATATTTCAAACACATTAAATAAACACCATAGGTATAAAATATTTTTTTTTTTTGACTTACACTAGCATGTAAACAAAATACATGACCACCATTGCTCCAATCATCAAAAACACAATGTACATAAAGAATAACCCATGGTTTATAGTCATATCGATCATGGTATAAAACATAGTTATGATATGCTGTTGAGCTCTAGCAGCGATGCGGACTAGTAAGCTCTGACCATGTTCATCTAATACAACACCAATATGAGCTTCATTACTCAATGTCCAAGCAGCTTCACTGCCAAGCAATGCATTCAAAACTCCTGTTAGTTTCTCCTAATAAATAATATGCTTTTTATTAATACAATTTAAAAACTACTGTTACCAAACTAATATATATATTACTTTAGTCAAATCATAGTTCGCCCAATTGTTATAGTCATCTCCCAAAAGCCATTTATAACTGACCATAATCTTATTGAGCCTAGTCAATAGGACTATATGAAGTAAAGGTTCACTTGGACTTTCACTACCTTGTATTAACGAATTAATAAAATGTGGTTGTCTCTCTCTAAACACATACATAAAGGCTAGTCGCTTGTCTGGATAAATAGAACGTGCTTCTTGAGCAAAACGTCTGATGGATTGTCGATGGGCCTCATGATTTGGAGAGTTACGTGACACTAATACTAGACAAAATTGTTTCTGACCAACTGGGCAAAGAGTATCAAAAACATCTTGTGAAGATAGTCTAGGTAAAGTCAAATATTTATTGCTTTCCATTAGATCACGCAAACCAACCATCGGTATGTATGCCATTGACAGATGTGCAGCCGGACGTCTAACATTTTCTTTCAATATTAATAGAGTATCTTTATCATGTGGTACTTTATACCGGTCTCGTGTTGATCGACATTCATAGAGTCCAATATTCATGTACCTAAAGTGTTGATTCCAAATTATCACAACAGATTGATATTAGATAGTATTTTTAAGCATATAAGTATACATCAAAAAATTACCCAAACTTAATATGGTTTCGATATTCAAGTGCAATTAAAGCATAACGTATTCTCAAAGGAGATCCAGGTTGCATAACTAATGCTCGTACATGATTATCAGCAGACCAAGTATTCAAAAATTTATCAATATTAACATCGTTGAATTCAGGTATAAGATTGACTGGCAAACTTTTTCTTATAAAGTCTGAACAAAAATTATTATTAAACAAGGTGTTTACAAATCTAATTACATTTTTTATACATACTGATGATATTATCAGCATTCTGAAAAGATTCTTGATAAACTATGAGATTTGAATCTATGATTGATACTAAATGAGGAATAAACACTCCTTTAGCTCTCCAAAATGCCGAAGGTTCCATATCTTTATTCATTGTTTTAAAATCAACACCTAGAAATTAAAAACATTTATATTTTATTCAACTTTTATTTTCATTACAAAATCTTTTTTTAGACAATTAACATACCAATTGGTACAACATCTTCAATAACCTTTTTAAGAACAGATTGTGCTTTAAGAAATGCAAGAGAAAATTCTGAATAAAACAATATTAAAGTAAGCTTTTTGCTATTTTTTGTAAGCATTAATGAATTAAATTCACTGAAAAATAAAAAATAAAATTATTACAAGACAAATATTATTTAAAAAAAAACTTACTCCAAATTTATTTGTAATTTTCTAAAGAATTCAAAAGTATAACGATGATGCATGTTGTCAAAAAAGTTGTCCATGTCAAAATCGAAAAATTTATTAAAGTTGCTGGAATAGCTATTTGGAGGTGCAGCATAGTTATCTGGCTTATCTCGGTTTGTCAATGCCTAAGACATAACAAACATGATGTTTAATGTATAATTTTTTAATAACATTTATAATAAAAATAATTCATGTACTTCATAAGCTGTTGTTATTTCGATAAATTTGGTCTCAGCTTCTGGATGGTTGTTCTTATCCGGGTGCCTAATTGTATAAACAAATAAATGAGTTACATATGTCCATATAAGCTGCCATTATTTGTTAACATTTACTGAAAACGCATACCATATCTTCACCAGATTTCGGTAGGCATTTTTAACTTCAGTCAACGATGCGGCCTTTGATATACCAAGAATGGCATAAGGATCTTGGGTGGCGGGTTGTGCTGTCAGTACGATTGCGAATAGCACAACAGAAATCAGCCGCCATTTCATTTTTGTGGGGAGCGCACGAATTCGGATTCACGACATTTTGCACATTTATGATCTGATACTCAAAACTGTCTCATACTAAATTACATTGCGAATATATTTTTTTTTTAAATTGCAAGTACTCGGCAGTATAATATATAAAAAATTGTTGATAAAAATTCAATAATTGCACCGCCGTCCACACTGGTCGGATCCGATTATGTTACATTTATAGATAAGGTCAAACTGATACGGGTAACAGGCCGGCCGTCGCCCGACTCATAGATAAAATAATATCTATGTAGTATGCGGCTAAGCCGTCAGGGCCTGTCGGCTGTCCCTGTGGCCTGTGTTTGTTTGACGATTACAAAGTCAATTTAATGACAATTTTAAATATTAATTTGTCATAGCGATATCACAGAATAGGTTAAATAGTATTTCACCTATTCTGTGGCGATATGTCTCTACTTTGCCCCATTATATCTTAGATCCATAGAATGTTAAGATCATAATATTGTAACGAGTCCCTGTTGTACTATTGTAGATACAATCCTGAACCCTGTACAGATAGGTAGTTGAAATGGTAGAGTTTGAATAATTTCAGAGCAAATTGGTTAATGTTATATTTTATTGATTAAATATTCAAAGTGTTTTCATAATTAAATACACTATACAGTATACATTATTTTGTGGTAGGTAGTGTGTGACTGTGTGAACCATAACCATGATTAAAGATATACTTTATATCTTTAATTAAAGCCATAACGAGGTGTTATTGAAAGCTCTATGATGCAAAACAAACCCGAGGTCTGACTAAACACTGCAGTCGAGCAGTCGACCTGAAAATCGACTCTTCCGATAGAGAACACCATCCTCACGATGAGACAGTATTAAGCATACTCGAGCGCGATAGAAATTATATTTGCATCCCACCGTTGTCGCGAAATTCATATTTTATAATAGTCAACGCTGACAATAACGCTGACGTTGACAATAAATACCTATAATATTGAGGTTTGTATTCAATATTATTTAAATAAATATATAGGTTAAGAAAAAAAAAATATTTTTTTTTTTTTTTAAGTATTAAATACCCGTACCTAATGTAATATCGAGCGAAAATCAACAAAATATGTATTTTCCCTCGAAAATTGACGAAATATACCTACAAAATATACATTTCATTAATTCAAATTACTCACTGTTGTATAGCTTTAATGTCTAACGTAGTCTGCTATAAATTGAAATCATAATACACAAATACAATAATGTGTAACTCAGTAATTTCTAAAACTTTCAAATCCTAGCTACTTATATTATTCCGTTAATAATATTTTACCATACACAACCTTGTAGTTCTGTTTATATCCCTATTCAAACCATTGTTAAGAACAATAATAACCAATGGATATACCTACTATAATGTTTTATGTTTAGTAATATCCATGTATAATGTTCTTATAAATATATATGTACCTATTTAATAAGTGTATCTAACTCATAACTGTGAAATAAGAAACGTATTGTAAACTGATGGGCGGTTATAACTTAAAGGTGATGAGTGTAACTCCCACTGCCATATACAAGCTTATCTAAAAGAATGTGATACTGAGTAGCTGAGTACCTAAACTTTTTCGACTAAACTAGCAGATTGTATATAAGGACACATACAATTATTAGTCTTCAAATAGAGCATAACTATTATAGAATACCTTCTGGCTTCTGAGCCTTTTATTTTTGCTTAGGTAATTAAAACTAAAGAATATAGAGTATATTTTTGTGTAATTAATTATATTTGGCACAGAATCGCTAACACACGAATATTACGAATCCGTAACATCGCCATCATACACGAATACTCGTACATGGTCCTTGTTTAAATATTATGATATATACATTACTTGTACTTAAACTTACAATACATACATACATGTAGACATGTAATAATGTGGTGTAGAGTATAGGTTATTAGGTTATACAAAATTATTTATCTGATTGTAATCATCAAAAAGTATTAATTAAAATCACTCATATTATCAATAAAATAAATAGTTAATAATACATTTTTATATTTTGTATGCAGAGCTGCATTAACTTAGGTGCAAAAGCAGCATTGGTTTAAGCCGACAAACTTTGAGGGGAAGCAAAATTTAAAGTATACATACCTATATCACTTTTTTAAATTTATAATTTATAAATTTAAAATTATGGCATCATACATTATTTTAATAATACAATTTTTTATGTTCTTAAATAAGTTTTAGGCTTCATTACTATACTTTTTTTGGTTCTGGTAGGGATAAGGAGAGTGGCAGTGGTAAAAATAGTTTCTCTATTATGGTGCCATTATTGGCCCTTAAACAGATTCTGAATTACAAATAATATTTTTTGAATTACAACAAAATAATTAAAATTGCTATTATTCGTTTAAATATTTAATTTTGTCAACATTTGAATTACATAAAATTATTGGTTATAAACTTATTTTTAAAATTATTTCGGTTTCATAATAAACTGTTTATGAGAAATCTTGTATTATTTTTTTTTTAACTTTTTGACCAACAAAAAAAAGAAAAGAAAATCGAAAACTTTCTTGTATTTATTATCTTAATTACAGATTTCATCATAATTCTATTTACAAATAATAACATTTAATATCAGTATAATTTAAAGTAATATTTGAACAACAAATAAAAATAATAAATGTTGAGTTTATATTTTAGATTCTGAACGGAGCGAGGAATGTATTGGTTTTATAATGATGTTTATTTCTTTTTTATTCTGTAAACACTTTTTCTTCCCCTAAAATTGCTCAAATTTCGAAATATTTTAGAAGATTTTTTTCATTTTTAATCTAATACATGTCCTATACACCGTAGATGTTTTGATCATTGTGTGATTAATTTTCATCTTTTCCACCCTCTATTTAAAAATGCATATAAATATATAATATATACAATCGTAGAATATTACAACATAATTCACGTTAACAGAGATCAATTCATCATATTTTAATATTATTTTTAAGTATCAACCACTCGTGTAGTCTGTTTTGCTTTGGAACGCCAAAGTTTTTACACTACTATCTTGAAGGTAGGTCGGTAGAAGTGTAGGACGTGTTCTATTATATTATAAGTGATAAGTGATAACTAATACTAAAATACATATAATATGTATATAATATAATATATACGTAGGTAGAGGATATCACTATACCACCGAACAATACTGCAGACTGTGATCGCTCATTTTTAAGAGCATAAAGTATAATTATTAATAAGTATAAACTATAAAGTAATCTCAGAATACTGAAACTGAATAAGATGAATAATAATTATTAATTAATAATAGAATGTAATAGGTAATCATGGACTACGATATCATATTTTAGTCCGTGATAATAATATATTTTTTAACTAATTTTTTATAATATTATCTGTGTGTTTTATTTTCGCTGCTAACTTCATTGTAGTCAGTGTAAATTTTAAATTTGTTGTTTATCAATATTAATGTTATTAAATAAATAAATATTATTAAAACAGTTTAAAATTTGAACTAATTTATTAGTACAGAAGTTATTTATTGTTATATATAAGTACCTACTGTAATATTGGTTATGTTCAAAGTTGTAGTTACTAATCATTTGCTTTTTACTAATCAATTTTATTTTTTAAATTATTTAATTTATTTTCTAACAAACAGTCAACAAGTGTTTTACGTAAAAACTTAATTAATATAATTTAAAATAAAAATTGGTGCACCATGTTATATAGCAAATATTTTTCTTTTTATATCTTAAGTTGTTTATTTTTTTTTAAATCTACTGCTGTCTATGGATTAATAGATCCAGTTACAGGAACTTTTGTTGTAGGAGCTTTTGTGACAGGATACTTTTATAATAAATCAAATTTTACAATGCCTAATATATTCCCTATTTTTGGCAGATGTCCTAAAACATATGATATTAAAGGTAAAAAAAAAAAATCACATATTTATTTATTAAGTGTATTTAATTTATAAATCTATGTAATAATCTTATATTATTCCTTATACAGAATTAGAACGTGCCATAGAAAAAAGATTTTTTGGGCAACATATTGCTACAAAAATTGTATTATCTGCTTTGGCAGGTAATCTGCATCGTAGCAAATCTAACAAAAAACCATTAGTAATGTGTTTTCAAGGTTGGACTGGTTCTGGTAAAAATTTTTTAACAGAGTTAATTGCTAGTCATATGTTCTCTTCAGAAGCAGTAAGAAAATTACGGTTTCATGTTATTCATGGAAGATCTGATTTTATTTATCAATCTCAAATTAATGTTTATAAGGTAATTATTTTCTTTAAGTAGGTATATCCTTAATGTGTTATATAAATAAAATAGTAACCTATTATATTTTTTATGAAAATCAAAAGTTCACTTAATGATAAAATTGGATTATTTCATTTTTATTTAATATTCAAAATGTGTATTTAATATTTATTAATGTTTCAGGAAAAACTTTATTATGATGTGAAATCCAAAATAAAATCATGTGACACAAATGTATTTGTTTTTGATGAAACACATTATATACCTATTGGTATATTAGACATACTAATACCTATTCTTGAAAACAATGATGTGTCAATTGATTCTAGGTAATTAATTAATAAATTGTTACGTACGGTGTAATGATATAGAATATAGATAAATTCAAAAATTAATATTTTTGAGGAAATTGTATAACAATGGTAAAAATATAGTTAGGTATAAAACAATTTATTGAAGATTTTATTTTTTATTTTTAAAACATTTAATTCATTAGGTTACATACTTAAATTACACATGATTCATATGATTAAATTTAAAATTTTTATATGATTTAAATTAGATAATGATAAAAAAAATAAACTAACAACTAATTGTTTTTTTTTATTGATATTACAGGAATTCTATTTTTATATTTTTAACTAATGCAGGAGGTAAAGCTATTGTAACTAAGTACTTAGATCTTTGGAGTAAAGGAATTTCTAGAGAGTCCATGAAAATTCAAGATTTTGATATTATTTTACAAAAATCTGCTTTTAATGAAAAAGGTAAAACTTAAAATTATCATTTACGAAAGTTAAACTCAATTAAATTTAAATAAATTCAAATTTATTTACAATATTTTTGAAAAGATATAATTAAATAATTATTAAAAGCATAGAAATATACTATGCAATCATATTATTGATAATGTATTAAATAAAATATGCATTAATATTATTATTATTGGTTTATGAGCAAACATATGAATTTATTGGTTTTACAATATAATTTTTTTAGTTATGTATTTGTCATCAGTTCATCTCCTTTTGGGGTGATTTTATAGATTTTTTTTATAAAAAGCAATAATAATATCTATAATATGTATAAGATGATTCTTTTATTGAACAACACTCATCATTTGAAAATTCATCAATGTTTTTGAAAATATTTTTTATCATTATATATATATTTATAAGTTTTTTACTTTTTGAATGATAACATGCACTTTAAATATGTTGTAGTACCTATTGTATTACATTAAAATTACATATAGGATTATGATAGGAGTAAATGATTGGAGAAATATAATCTATGATCAAGTGAAGTGGCGTGAAGTTGTGATGGCGGCCAAAACTCTTGTAGGGTAGATTAAGCCAGAAAAAGAAGAAAAAAAAAACAAAATTTAGACAAATTGTAATGAATTATTATAAGTATTTAAAGTTTAGGTGTGCAGAGTGGAGTGGTATGGGGATACTCTCAAAAAGTTGTCCTACAACTTATATAGTTATTCAAAAAAGTTAACATCTTAAAAAATATTGTTGTACTTTAACTGGAAATTATATATAATAAATATTTTCAAAAACGTTTATAGATTTTGTAATAATGAATGTTGCTTGATAAATAAATTACTTAGCATAATTTATGTATACATAATAAATAGACTTATTATTGAATTCAAATTTAATACACTCATTACAGTGACTTACACCTCAATGATACTCAACACATAATATACTGCAAAGTGGTTACCTACTTTTGGTTTTAAAACTCAATTTAAAATAAAATAATAATGATTTTAAGTTTAAGATATATATTTTTAAATGGTTAATTGTATTAATATATTAATTTTAATAGGAGGGTTGATGAAGAGTGGATTAATTGATTCCCATATTGTTGATTATTATGTTCCATTTTTACCACTCGAAAGAGATCATGTGGTAAAATGTATTGAATCAGAGTTCAAAAACTTAAAAAAATATTTGGATCCCTCTACGAAAAGGTAATATAATCATTAATCAGTGATGATAAATTGTAATCCATAATTTATTTTTATATATTTTTTTAATTACATTTTATTAGTTTATTGAATTAATTTAGCCACTGGCTTATATATAAATATTTAAAAATATTAAAATTACTTAAAATGCATAATATAGTTCATACATTTACATATATTTCATCTATATTTAATCACTATATAAAAAAAAAAATTGCTCTAAATAGAGAAATTAGGAGAGGGAAACATTATTTTTACTATAATATATTTAAATATTTTAATGTATCATAAACTTGAACAATTATTGATAAAACACAAATAAGCTAGGCTATAAAAACTAAAAGTATAAACATAATTATAAATATTGGTTACTACTTGCTTTGATAGTTTCAAAAGTAATTATATAATGAGTACATTTTTTTAAATATAATTTTTATGTACTTAACAATATTTATTATTTATATACCATACAGAATCATTAATATTGAAATATCTCAACAAAAGTGTACTATATTTAAGTTATAAAATGCTTAATAATAAGTATTGACAGTTTTTTTTTACAGTTTGACTAAAAATAATATAATATATTATATATAAATGTTTGGCATATTGAAACATAACATTTTAAATTATGGACATATCTTTAACATATAATTTATCTTTACAATATTATAAATATTTAATTAAATATATTTCTTATAGGCTTTAATGCATAAAATAAAATATTGTTCGCCATCAACAGAAAAAATTTAAATGTCAATGATAAATTTTCAATTTATTAAATTGATGTGAAATTATTAATGTGTATGATACATTATTTTTGAAACTTATTACAGCTAAAAATAAATAACCATACATGGCATTGATTATTTATGAAATGTACTAATAATATATTATTCACTTTTTTAGTGAAATATTGGAGATGGTTTCGTTTGGTCCTGAGCCTGAAAACTTATTTGCTACTTCAGGTTGTAAAAGAATTAATCAGTTTGTTGCATCTCAATCAAATCCTG
The DNA here is from genome assembly GCF_020184175.1 of Aphis gossypii. Taxonomy (NCBI): domain Eukaryota; kingdom Metazoa; phylum Arthropoda; class Insecta; order Hemiptera; family Aphididae; genus Aphis; species Aphis gossypii. The sequence continues at coordinate 80,760,213 of NC_065530.1, forward strand.
ATTTGGTTTGATATTTTTAAGGTATACTGTGAGTGTTCTTGTACATACACTTTTGGAAAAAAACCAATCTGAAAATAAATATATTTATATATTTTTTAAAAATATTTTATAATCATTAAAAATTGTTAGTATAATAAAGTAAATTACTTTGTCTCCTATTTGTCCTTTCCACCATCCTTTTTGATCCCCTTCTTTGCTTAAAATTTTTAATGTACATCCTTCTTTTAATGGTAACTGGTTTGATTCAGTGGGAGAAAAATTATACTTGGCAATGGCAAGTATTCGACAAAATGGCCATTTTAATTTTATATCCAACCTGTGAAATTAATAGTTAGTAGAATTATTATACTCCAACCCATGAGAGAGTATTCTACCGCCCGACAAAAACTTGTCCGATTCCGCGCATTCCCCACTACTCGGTATGTAATGGGGCCAACCTGACGTCAGTCGTGTGCATTCGCAAAACAAGGATACTTTCTCGTGGGCCGGAGTATAGACATATATAATTTTTATAGTTAAATTTACATACCCAGTAAAATTTTCACTCAAACTATTACGTTCATAAAAATTAACTAATTCAACTAGGTTGGGAAAAAACCGTTTTTCTGATAAATAAAAACTGCTAATTCCATCTTCTAATCTTTCACATATTTTCATATGTTTTACTTGGTTATTGGATCTAAATATTAATTACATGTATTATATTAAATATATTTTTAATTTTGATGGATAATGGATAATTGTAAAATAGTATACTTTAAACTTAATGCATAAACAGTTTCTACTGGTCTAGTAGGTCCTTGAGGTCGTATTCTTACTAAATAGGTACCACCAGATTCACTTTCCAATAGATTTGTTGCTCGATCTCTATCCATTTCTCCAACAAACCTAAATAATATATTTATTTATAATTCATTAAATTAGTTTTTATCAATAATAACATGGTGTACAATTTTGTTGTTAACTTTTTTAAAATATAATTAAGAATTTCAATATTTGTAAAACATCATTAAAGTTAATATAATTATTAATTAGTATTAAAATATTTTAGAGTTTCAGATCTAATTTGTTTTTTTTTCTGTTTTAATTGTTAGTAAAATTCATGTACTTTGTTTTTACTTGTATAATTGTGATACCTACTCAATATTACTCTTATTGAATCAATTGAATATTTTCAAGGGTTATAAATTTGTAATTAACTGATTTTGTAGTATTTTTATTTTTAGTCAAGATATATGATATAACATAAGTATTCTCTATGTTACTGTCTATAAAATGTAATTGTGTATGTAATTGAATTTAATCAGAACCACAATAACATATTTGTAGAATATGGACTGTGGTAGTGTAAGATAGAAAACATATGTCTAAATAATTTGAATATATTTTTTAATGTTGGGTATTTTCTATTAATAAAATTGTTTTTAATAAAAGTGATAGTTTTAAATATAGAGGTCTAAAATCTTTTCATAAATAAGAAATATTTATTAAATTCTTAATGAAAATGATTTTGTTATAAACATTCATAATCCTTATTTATAATTCAAAAGTCAATATAGTCAATTGCACTTTTTATTAATATTATTTGTAATATAATAATATTTAAAAAAACATTTTTATTTAAAATTCAAATGAAGTCTTAGGATTTGCAGTAAATAGTTTAAGGTTACTGATATTTCATAGAACTCACCACAAATGTTCTGTTAAAGTATCATTATCTGACCAATTTCTTGTCCAATCTGGTGACTAAAATAAAAAGTAATTATAATTTATTCATTTTTATATTAAAATATTTAATAATTAATTTATGTTCATTAAATTATTTTATTATTCAAAATTCAAATGTTCTTATTTATAATAAATCAAATAGTCTTTAAAAAATAAATTTCATTTAAAAGATCGAATAATTAATCAAATTATTTCCAATACTAGTAAAATTAGTAAAACAATGTAGATTCATACTCTGTGTCGTTGATTGAAACTAGAATTATCTGTTGGAAATCGATTAGAAAACATGGTATTTTGAGTGGTAGTAGATTGTGGACTAATTAAACCACATCTGCCTGAATCTGTTATGCATGATTTATGAACGCTGATAAAACATTCTTCACATTTGTAACCCTACAAAAATAAGATGCTTTTTAGTAGAGTAACAACAAAATTTATCAAATAAAATAACCGTTTACCTGAAATATACAGCCTTTTAAGTATTTTGAACAATGATAACATACAGTTGGTATGTCAAATGTTTGCATTACAAATTTGTGACTTGTTAAATTGCATACTGATGGCTCAATATTATCCCTAAAAAATAGTTTTTATTTTGATAAATAATTAACAAACAAGTATCACCTAACATTCAGTTTTGAAAACTTAGTATATACAATTTTTCCTAAATAACTGGAATACATTGATAACTAATTATTATTTTAGAGCAGGGGTCGGCAACCTTTTTGGTGTCAGGGACCAAAAAAAAAAAAAAAAAATTCACGGGCCATACACTTTATTTTATTTACAGTTTATCAACTAACATAGATACATAATGTGGTATTCCATATTTTTATACTAATTATGATGAATTGTAATCGCAAAACGCGTAAAATCGCTTCATGGGCCGCATGCGGCCCAAGGGTTGCCGACCCCTGTTTTAAAGTACAAAAGAAAAATTATTAATTAATAAAATTGAATTAAATAAATTATATTTATTATTTACTATTTACAATAAATTGTGTTATTATAATTTTCTTACATGGCATCTTGAATAGCCTTCATCCATTTCATCTTTTGTTCTTCAGATCTTGCATAAAATGTATATACAGTGCTTTCTGACTTGTGAACCATGTGAAACTGATGGGACCATCGATTTTCTCTGTATAAGAATTTGCGACTAGTGTAATCTTCAAGACGATATTGTGATATAAGAAGTGATTGCTTAAAAGAATATTGATCACTCTGGAAACCAATGAACTAAATATGTAAAAATAAAACTTACTTTATTAAAAACATCCAAACTTTATTATACTAAGAATTTCCCACTTTTATCACATATTTATTTTAGTTTAAATTATTAAATTATTTAATTGAGTATAAACTGTAGACCCCCCCAGAATTTTTTTAAAAATACGCCACTGAGGGGTATAATTACAAATTAAGTAAGTAAAGACATTTTTTTCAAATAAATATAGAGTATATTTAATAAGAAAAAAATGACTATTTGTAGTAAAAATGTATTGATTGAATTACTAATTGCTGTTAAATTTTTTAAGTTTCATAGTGTGGTAATTTTGAAAGAAAAAATTGATGTATGCAATAATAATTATTATCAATCTATATAAGTGCATAGTTACATTCAGAGGCGTAGCCAGGATTTTTTTAAGGGGAGGGCTAAAAACTTTTAACTTGAGTTATTGAAAATCAAAAACAATAAAAAAATAAACATTTTTAATAATACTTTTTTAAATCAAATATTCTATTATAAAACTAATAACAAGAAATATATTAGTCAAATTTGTAAAAAAATTTCCATATTTAAATTTAAATATTTCAAAACAATATAAAAAATACAGCCAATGGGGGAGGCTATAGCCCCTTTAGCCCTACCCCTTGGCTATGCCACTGGTTACATTTAATCTAAATAATACATGGATGCCAATTTAACTTACTCTAATTGATTTGCACATCAACACAACTTGGTCAAAAATGAAGACATATCTACAAAAATTAAAATAATAAAATACCTACATACAAGCAAAGGAAATAATTAAAAATCAAATATTTACTAACATGCACAATAAACTACTACATCGAACCAAGATTAAATTAAATTACGTAAATGTTTCAAATTTATTAAATTACCTTGGTTTTAATTTTTGATCATTATGAGCTTTTATTTTTAATTCACCATCAGTAATTAAATGTCCATAGTTTTTCAATTCTGACATTCCAGCAATATCCCAATCAACAATACTTTTCTGAAAAAGGATAATTTTATAGTAATTAAAAATTACAGTATATACATTGATTAAATATTAATTAAAATATATTTTTTTTTGTATAAATAATCAATGATATATAGGTATTTTATATTATTATACATTTTAAATCAAAATTAATTTAAATAATTATTACCTGAACGTCATTCATGATTTGTAAAGTATCACTATCTCTCTTTACTTCATTTATGTATTGAGCTATATCTATCATACACTCTTTTGCCATTCTAATCCCGGAAGATCTTTATGTGTCTAATTTTTAATCATATAAATGTTAATATATATATATTTTTTTAAGTATATAAATTTTTATAAATATACCTGTGGAGTATTATGTATTAGTTTATCCAATAATAAATGGTATTTAAGTATCCTTTGCATTGGTACAGACAAGATATCTCGCAACTTAAATTTTCCATTATTAGCTTCTTCTTGGCATCGCTAAAAAAAAAAATTATTCAATTTTATTGATTTTCTAAATTACATTTTTTTTAAAATTTGAATAAAACACTTATTTTGTTACAAATATTAAATAACTAGAAGTTAAATCATAAAAATTTAGTATGTAAAGGTGGTGTATACCTAAAAATAGAGGAGTGAATTAGAAAAATAATTATAAACTACTATTAATTATGAATTATTATAATATATTAATTAATCATACATTAACTTCTCTATTAATATGTTCATTTTGGTTACAAATGTCTTGTATTCGATCTTGGGCAGTGGTAAGATTTGCACAGTAGTCTGCATAAACTAGAAATTTATCTTTCCAATTAAGAAAGACATCAGATAGCCTTAAAGAGCTATATTGTGAACAAGCTTTTATTAAATCCAAATGGAAATCCTTGTGTATTTCATAAAGTTCCTGAACACATATTAAAAATGAAAAAAATATGCTAAAAATTTTTTTAGATTCTGTTTAAATCTTACTTTTATTCCTTGAAATATTGTACAAAAGTCATCTTCTTTCAATAGTTTTATTAATGGTTTAATAAAGCATTTTAACAGTGTTTGTAATACATCGACATAATTTTTTTCAGTTTCAACCAATTCATTTATGACATAATCTCGTTTTTCAATAATTTGTTGTGGAATTACAGGATTCTAAAATAAGTATCAAAGTATACTAATAAGTGAAATTTAGATAAAAATGTACATTATAAAGCATGTAGATTAAAGGTTATCATACAAATATAATTCTAATTTACATACAAATTGAGACATAAATAACAATAAATAAAATTATACTTTGTAAATATTTAATTTTTATCTATACCTTCTCCTCATTACCCACAGGCTTTAAATTCACTACAAGTATCTTTAAATAAGTTTCACTCAATTTTAAAATGTTTTCATTGTAACATCTTCTATCATAATTTCCTTTTATATTTTCATGAGGGGACGTCGCACTCATATGTATTACACACATACAACCTAAATTTTTGTTCACCAATAATTTCAATAGCATGCTTTTAGTTTTGATATAGAATGAATTAACTTATTATAATACATTTTTGGGTAAGAATATTATTTGTGTTCTTTTGTTGGCTTTTTATGATATTTTAATTTTTAAGTGAATTATGAACATTTTCAAATATTTAATATACTTCATACCCATAACTTACACAAAAATTAAAATATTGTAAAAACCAACGAAAGAATACACATAAAGTTTTTTTAAAAAAAAATAATAATAAGTTAATTCATTCTAATATTAAAACTAAAAGCACACTATTAGTGAAATTAGTGAACAACAATTTACTATGTCGGAAGTGTGTAATAGAGAGACAACATTATGCAGATACAATGTCCTCTTTATTATTTTTACAATTATAACATTTTTGAACATGCCTAAATTGACTTTTACTATTTTTTAAACAACTTTCTCCTATACATATACATAAACTACATAAATTATTAGAGTTCAATCACAATAATCACATATATACAATTGATTACAGTATATATTTTATAAAAAAAAAAACAAATAAATAAAATACTACTAGATAATATCTATAATAGGTATTAAATGAAAATATAAGTAATATTAATAAAATCAATTATATATAATAATATAATGACAAAAAAAATTGTAATCAAAATTGTAAAGAAGCCATTTATTAATTTGTTATGTAATAGTAAATTAATTAACTTGGTTCTTGGAAATTCATACTGCTTTTGTGTATATGTTTTTTATGGATAATTAATAGCAAAATTGTTGTTAGCATACCCAGTATAACCCCATGAAATACTGGGTAAATACATAGATTACTAAACAATATTTAAAAAAAAAAAAAAAAGAATAGATTTTAAATATAATAAATATACATTACTGTCCAAGATTTTTTCTTGGTAGTTATTATTTAGTTGTTTTTGGTGGTTGATTAATATTGTCAGACAACAATGAAATAGTATTTTGAAAAACAATAAAATAATAAATATTAATTCAATCACAGAGGTTGAGAATTTATATTAGATTTATTCAAATTGGAAATTTTACTTGATTTTTGGCAAGCCAATGAAAGTATTTTACAAAACGTAAATTATAAATTCCCATCTGGCACTGTTTCCACTTACACTAAATTACTCACCTCATCTAACTCAATTACCTCTTTGGAAGTATTTAACTTATTTAAATTGTAATTGTGTAATGCTATAGTCTACAATCTATAAATACTAAATAAGTCTAAAAATGTATTTATTTTAGCTTTAATAATAAATTTGTTTAATTAAATTTATTAGTCATTACTCATTAAAATATACTGATTGATTTTTAACATAAAGAAATTTAATAATTTACCTCTGATATAGATAATGAAGATTGAATGTCAATTGCACATAAATCATGATAAATTTCTTCATTTCGAATATGAGTATCGTAACTGGTATATTCATTTTCATGAAAAGAATCTAATAAAGCACTTCTTGAAGATACAAGGTCTCTAAAATATAATTAATTTTTTTTTTTTTAAATAATAATCATTGATTAGTTAAAACTATAACTATCGTAATGGGTATTAATAAAATGAACAAACAAATATTTTAAATAAACGACATTAATTAAAAAATGTATTATAATACAATACCCATTACTAAACATATATATATTAAATATTAAAAATTACAATGAATTTATGTTTCTGTATATGTCTTCTTGTGATAATGTTCTTGGTTTAGTAACAATAAATCCACTGCAACCAAAGATCATTAAAAAAAATAAATGTATAATGTTTAATAAAAATAATAATTGTTAAATGATATACATACGGTATGTGAAGTCTTTGTAATTTCTGAGTTTGTGACAGAATCGATAAAGTACGAATAACTTTGAAAAAATCAGACAGTTCAAACAATATAATTGGATCAAATATATCATACTCTTTAACATCAAAAACTTCTTGACATACTTGCAGAAATGTTTTTATGTTTCGTAAACATAAGAACTAAAAAAAAAAAAATTACAGTAATAATATCTAAATAAAAATAGAAAGCATTGTAAAAACTAATATTAATTTTTATAAAAGTAACCAGTTTTCGTTTATATTTAAGTTTGTAAGTTTCAAGTTCATTTAAGTGTCTATCGGTACAAAGAACATTTTGAAATAAAACATATTGTGTAAGCATATTTATACTCAGCACAAACATATATATAGTTTAATGTAAATTTAGCAAAATAAAGCTAGAGTGAACTAAAACAACTAAACCAATTGAAAATTAATTTTATAGAAATTTAGTTATATTTCATCTTATATTAAGTGTTTTACTTTAGAGTTCAAAACTTAAAATAATTGAAAAATACTGTGGGTAGTTAATGACTAAAAATGTAGGAGTTACATAATATAATGGTTAAATATAGACATTTTGTGTATAATCTAAGATTTCACCTATACAAAATAGAATGTTGCAGATTTTTTTATTTTAAAAAAATATCAAGAATTCTAGAATTCTTAAAAAAACTTACTTAATTTAATTTTTATAAATAAATAAGTTGATTTTTATCCCTGTCTATTTTACTGTGAATTTTGTTCTATTATCATTTAATATAAGATAACCAATTACAAGTAACATATAAAAATAATTAATATTTTTTATTTTGTTAGTAAATCGGTTAATTAAATATAAAATTTATATAAATAAGTACCTATAATGTTGTAATTTGGTAACAATTAAATAATTTCATATACAAATTTGATTGGTAATCAAACATAAGATTTTTGGATTTTGTACTCTATTAATTAATGTTTAAAACTTTTACCAAGCATAATATCAATTTATGAATGTGAGTTATGTATGTACAATATAAATAATACATTTGATTATTTTTTTTTAAATCATTACTTGGGCCATTTGTGGTTTTTGATTTATGTCTTTTGTTGCGAGACATCCTGGCTCCAGAATGTTTAAAAGATTGCATAAAATTACTCCATCTCTAAGTGTATGAGCTAAATCGTCGATAGTAGATTCTGGCCAATTGACTTTATGATCAGCTCTGATCGCGCCACACCTTGTTAGCCAATTCGTGCATTCACGCCAACCACCGTTTGCCATGACAACATCAATGGGATACAGTTGCAAGTAAATAAATGTTCATAATAAAAATTAGAAATATGTTGAGAAAGTAAAAGTAAAAAACGAAAGGATTAAAGGAATGTCAACACAATTTTTGATTAACGACAACAATCAACTTGTTGAATGTTTATTTTGGTTCAATTGATAGAATGATACGTAATTTCCTTCTGATAACAAACAAGTGCCATTAACAGTGTGGCTATACACGAACAGCTTATTGAGATAAAATAAAATCAATAAGCACTTGGTCACACTGAATATGATTGGTGTACACTTTACTACTATTCCTACTATTCTGTGATTTCTTTTCCACACCAAATTTCTTATCCATCGTTTAACATTTCTATTATTCCATTTGGCATTTTTTATTATTCTGTAGACGGCAACAACCAGTAGGTCTTAGTCAATATAGTACTTTATATAGGTACTTTACATTTTATAATATATATCCGTCAAACATTTTAGAAATTGTGTCCAACATAAAAGCGTGGCTAGCCCAAGTAAAAGAAGGTAAGTTATCTGGTTAAACTTAATCATATATTTATACATGTTGGAAATTCTTTTGGGACCTATTGTATAATGATATATTATAGTATCTCAATTTATTCTTCCTTAAAATGTGTTATCAGTATTCAATATATTATGTAAGTTATAGGTAAAGCATTACATTGTTTTAAACACAAACTTTAGTTTGATATTTCATATGTATATATTTATAATATAGTGTATTTTACTTAATTTTATGACAGGAGGATGAGCAGCTCCGAAGAAGTTTCTTGGATCTCATGGTTTTGTGGACTGCGAGGAAATGAGTTTTTCTGCGAGGTAAATGTATTTTTTTTAATGATACTTTATAGCTATATTTATTGTGACTTTTTAATAGGTCGATGAAGATTACATTCAAGATAAATTCAATTTGACAGGACTTAATGAACAAGTGCCTCATTATAGGCAAGCTTTGGATATGATTTTGGATCTTGAACCTGGTTTGTATACTTTACTATTTTAGTATTTGGAATTTACGATTAATATAATATAAATTACACAATAATCTAAAATCTGGTTTCTAATAAGATATCTAATTATTAAAATGCATTGGAAACCTGTTTATTTATTTTATTCCCTATTTATGCAATTATGTATGTTATATGTGAATATAAATATTTTCATTAAATAAAAAAATATCTTGATTTAGGTACTAAAAATTAATTAATATCATTTGTTTCTTTTTAATCTAATTTTTCGGTAGAAGTAACATCTAAAGCTTAAGATTTAGTATTTATTCTGCTCTAATACTTGATGATTGGCTAAAAGATACACATGTCATAATCAATACATTCGTTGCTTGGTGCTCTGCTCATAATCTTTTTAAAAACCTATTGTACTTTAATGTAATTCAATTCTTTGTTATTGAAGTTGAATGCAATAAAGTATAAATTATTTAAAACAATATTTGTGCCTGGTTGTATAGACAATCACAAATTCAATGAATCAATAGCTAATGATCCCTAAAACATAATTTAATGGTCTGTAATTGGTTCATTAAATCTTGGTGATCTATTAAATTAATACATTTTTTATATACTATAAAACTTGGCAAAGTTAATTTAGGTTTTGTTAAAAATGTAGGCATCATTACAATTTTATGATTTTTGTCATTTTTAATTGTTAATTTTAGTGTTCTTTAATAACCATTAAAAATCATTAAAAATATACATTATATTAAGATAATATGTTTTAAAATAAAATTGTTTAAATATTTTAAACATTAATATCGAAATATTATATTATATAAATTATATAATATCTTTCTTAATTCAATAAAAATAATTATTTAGATGATGACTTGGATGACAACCCAAATCATTCAGACTTAATCGAACAAGCTGCTGAGATGTTGTATGGTTTGATACATGCCCGTTACATTTTGACAAACCGTGGTATTGCTCAAATGATTGAGAAATATCAAACTGGTGATTTTGGACACTGTCCACGAGTATATTGTGAAAATTCACCAATGCTCCCAATAGGTAAATATTATAATACCTATTTTAATATTATACACGGTCATATTTTAAATACCAAATATTTTGTTTTAGATAATTATTGTTCTATTATTATAAATAGTTATAATACATAATAAATTAAGAATATTTTTGTTCAGGTTTATCAGATGTTCCAGGAGAAGCAATGGTTAAGCTTTACTGTCCTAAATGTATGGATGTGTATACACCAAAATCATCTCGTCATCATCATACCGATGGTGCTTATTTTGGTACAGGTTTTCCACATATGTTGTTCATGGTACATCCAGAATACAGACCGCCTAGGCCTAGCAATCAATTTGTGCCTAGGTATGTGTAAACATTTTAATTAAATTTCCATTGATAAATGTTTGTGCTGATAATGCACTGTTTTTAAACATGTTGACTGTGTATGTCTTTTGGCAGTTAACACCCAGTGCATATTATGTCACTTTTCTAAAATTAACATAGAAATTGTTCCTACTTATATATGGTCATGCATTTAATAACGCTAAGTAACAATCAGCAACGCATAGAAAATAATAAACCATTTACTTTAATCATATATTGGATACTAATGATTCAAAAACGTTGCTGAATGATCCTCATTACACCAATTGGTGTCAATACGTAGTCAATGTGTTAATATGTAATGGACATTATATTTCTTATAACATTTGTATAAATACCACTTATATTATACTTAAACTACTAAAATTTGAACGTATAATGTATGATAACAAAAATTGGTCAATTTCATTAGATTTTTGTACAAAGTTTTCAATTTAGTGTATCCAGATTTTAATAAAAAAATTCCTATGCTCTGTTTTATTTAAAAGTAGTCTTTGGCAGTGGTGGATCCCAGGATAAATCACTTTATTATTCCAACAGCCACCTTGCGTTCTAATAAGTGTTAAGATAAACATAGCAAAGTTTTAGCTGCATAAATATTATGTAAATTAATAAACAACTAAAACGTGTGGGTAAATGGTTTACAGAAAATGTTAAATTTGTACAAAAAATAGAGAAATATATACTTTTTTCTAAAATTGAAGAAATGTACTAAAATATGTATTATTAATTTCTACATTTTATAAAATGCTTTTCTAGCTTAGTCTACTATAAATAAAGTGCATTTTATAAAATATATTTGTGATTGTTTATGAAACTCAGCAATAGTGTTTTTGGTTAAAAATAATATTAAGTATCATAATAATAATAATAATAATAATTTGTTTACTGTTTTATAGACTTTATGGTTTTAAGATACACGGTCTGGCTTATCAAATACAACAACAGGCAGCAGCTAATGTCAAAACACCACTCAGACTGACCAGCTTTAATGGAAAACGTTAAAATATAATAACTATTAATGGAAAATTTATCCACATTTTTATTATTCTTAAACATTACTAGATTAACAAAAACAAAAGATAATTTCAGTTACAATTTTCACCAGCTGTCGGCTGTATATTATATTAATAAATTATATTTATACATTTATGTAATTTGTTCATCACAATTGTATATAGTAATTCTTTTTGCAATTCCAATTCATGTTGTGTACTTATGTTAGATAACAATCCAAATTGTTGTTAGAAGTCCTACATCTGGATTTTTTGGCATTTTAAAATTATATTCTTTTACATATAATTTAAAATTATATGCAGCTTTTTTCTATATTTTTTTTCAATTCTATCAACTGCAATAAATAAAATTCTATAGTTTTGTGCCAAAAAAAGTTGAGTAAACTTAGATGAATCTCGGTACAAGTGAAAAGTAAACGAGTTAAAGTTCTTATGCAGTATTTTAAGTATTTGTTTCAGTCAAATTATTGTATAAGTTTGTCATGGCAAATATTTCTATAATAATAAAACTATCTAGCCTGCATCAATAAATACAAAATGTGCTATTGTGAAAAGTGTGAAATGAAAATGTATTAAAAGTAATAATTAGTATGTACATATAATTTCATTAATAGCAATTTTTTTTTATGTATAACATTTTTAATATATCTTATTATTTCGGTTAAAACATAGTGTTGATTTGATTTAAGTATAGTATATTATAATTTTTACACCAATGTAGTTTATATCACTTAAAAGTTTCTTGTTAGTAGTTAGCAGAATTTTGAATATTAATGAATAGCAATAATAGGGCATATTAAAAGAATATACTTAGAATTATCTATGAATGCAATAACATACATTTTTTTATTTTATATAAATACTATATTTATAATGCAGTATTTAACTGAAATAATTAAAAAATTCAATCTAGAAACTGTCACATAACGCATCTACTCATTATGTCCAAAAATTAGAAGTAAAAAGAAAATAACAAAACTGAGTTAAATGTTTCTTAAATGTTCAATTTCGAATCAATAATAGAACACACTCAAATTTCCTCAGAAATCCTGATAACATTGAAAATATTATTGTGGTATTTTAATTTTTTTTTTTTAGCAAAGATAAGAGAAATGTGTCATGTTTAATTTACTAACTAGGAACTAAGTAGTAAGATTATCGAAGTGGATATAGCAATGATCAGTTCTCTAAGAAAGTTGAACATTGTAAGTACCAGTTTCCAATATTTTATATTATTAATCTTGAAAAAGAATATAATATTATTGAGAATAAACTACCACATAACTATTAGATAATCTATAGATTTCAACAATAATCAATGGTAATACAATGTGACCGATTTTTTTTATTTCAATATGATGAAATTGCAACATTATGATTGTTTCTTACAAGACCTTAATTATTCTAACTATGAATAACTGTATAATATTGTAGTTCATGCATTCATCTATTTAAGGTATTAAATATTGACAAATTTTAATAGATTGATCCACCTAGTAAGCCACATATATTTAGCTTTAGCTACATTGCATCAATAATACATAATCTATTGTCTATGGGAAATGGCCACATTAGTCCACGTTTTACACCATAATCATTCATCTGAAGCGACTAGTGAGTGTTTGTTATCGAAATGTCTATTCTATTCACACTTTCACAGGGTTTTATAATATAATGTATTGGCCTTTGCTCATTAGGTACATGGAAGTTGAGTAATCTGGTTGGCAGTACAGTTGATAACCTCTAGGCACTAGTCTATACAACTACTCAAGTACTCTAGTAGTTTTAATAGTTATTAAATTTATTAACTATACAATATTTCAGGGGGGATGGTTGGACCCCCAAAACACCCCTTATATACGGATTGGCACGATAGTATACTTGCGTCACAGTCGTTCTGTCAGTTCTGTGCTTGAGGTGTGCTGTGTGCAGCAAGCTGCAGTAGTGCTGTGTAGTGTGTGCGCTGGGTATCTATTCTATATTATTATCGTTATCTTTAGCCCACGAGTTGTGTTATCAATTTATCATCGTAAATATTTTGAGTTTTACTTATTAACTGCAATAGATTTTTAAACGGTTTTAAAATTTATTTACACAATTACATTTAAGTCTTAAATTACCTTTATATTATTAGGAAATAATATATAAAATTGTATATATTTGTAAATACCTCTAGTTGTTATTCACTGAAAATGGAACCATTAGATCCCTATGATAATCCCATAAAATGTATTTTTGTTTGCCATTTCCATCACACCGCTGGACCAAAGATTTTGTGTCAGGTAAATGTTTCTTAATATTTTATTTATCAAAGATTTAAAAAAATAATATTTCTAAATTTCTATGATTTGAACATTTATTTTTATTAAAATTTTGCTTACATTATAATTTAATGTAGTTGGTAGTAGTAAATTATTATTTTTGTGTTACTATTTTCATGACTTAAAAATAATTCCTTATAAAAATATTTATCATATGTATGTTGGCTTATAGGTGCCAAAAGATTTTTTGAGCAAGGATACGTTTGAGACAGTTAGTGTGTACATGATACCTAAAGGTCAACTCCAAAAATTTATAATTACTATGTAAGTATTTAATTGTAAAATATTAATTATTTTTAAAATTCCTCTTTTTTCTAGAACAACAAGGGACAACAAAATTTTGGGTTATCCAATTCAAATTAATGATCAAAAATATCTTCGTAATGCATACTATTTTAATTTGTGTTTTGTTTGCGATCACAATTCTCATACATTACATTATGAACCCATTGTAAAAAAATTATCTACTTTTTTGGTATGTGCTTTTATCTTAAGTTTTATTCAGGGCTAGCAAATGAAATGAGTGATATAATTTTACCCCACAAATCATAATCATAACTAATAATTAATATATTAAGATTTTAGTAAAGTAAATTAATATTCTTGTCATTGAGTTGGTAGCAAATTGACGACAAGATTAAATTAAATTTTAGTATAATTCCCCTAACTATACATTCATCATTCATTTTAGCTGGTTTTTAGTATAGAACTTGTATATCAATGAAAAACAAAGTATTAATTTTCACACAGTTAAACTTAGAAATAGAAGATAATTTTCTGTCTAAAAGTGATCAATCAGAAAAGTCTCAAGAAGAATTATTATGTCTGATGAGTCAAGTTATGCAAGATTTAAACCTGCACAAAAGATGTAAATTAATAGGTAATAAAATATTAAAATATTTGAAAATTTTATTGATACATTTTTTCATTTTAGACAGTTTGTTTGTGTTTGTTTCTGTCACTTATTGTATTGTACTAAATACTAAATATGATTCAACGGTTCATCTTATGTAAAATTGTTGGCAGGGTAGTCTTATAAAATAGGTGTTCATCTTAAATTATGTTGCTACAAATATTTAGGAGGTGCTGAAGTACTAATATCTTTTAAATATTAATAATTCACTAACAATTCTTACCATCAAACATATTAATTTGATCACATTTTTATGTTCAGTATTAATTACAAATTTACATTAATTATGAATAATGATTTAAAAAAATATGAATTATCCATAAAATTGTAGATGCCAAAAGAAAAAAAAATGTTTATATACATCAGCAACCTTAACTATTCTAAGTATAGTTAGGAATTAAATTATATTTGTATACATAAACAAGACACTATTCCTAATATTTCTAATTATGATATTTAAAGCTCGGCAATCCATTATCTATTTAAATGTTATTGAAGTTTCACGTAATCCACCTACTCCATTGGATTTTGATGTTCCATTATTAGTATCTGAAATAGATTTTTTAGATGAACAGTGGGATTTAACGACCAGACAAGTGAGTGTATTCTTCATGATTCAATTTGTAGTATTGCTGTTATAGTTGTGTAATTTAAAAATAATAAATTCTTGTGGTTTTTAGGTAGCCCCATTTATTGATGGAGTAAACCATGTATCTAAAATTTCTAAACTTTCCAAATTGGATATTGAAGTGGTCGCCGCTTGTATTCAAAATCTAGTGTAATTTATTTGGTTTTATTTAAACACGTAACTATCCAGTTGTTCAGATGATATAATTTTGATATTTTGTACTTTTTTAGTTATTGTAATGCTGTTTCATTAGTAGATTTATTTCGTTATAGTAATATGTATGTATGTACTACTAAAATTGGACAACTTGCAAGAAATAAAAGTCGTTATGATGAAGCAATTAGTGCTATATCACGACCAGGTTTGTAAATTTAACATTTTTATTTGATATTAAATGCATGTTTATAACTATTATTCTTTAGGTGGACCAAAAGCAACATTCAAAGACATATTCACTGTATTTTCTGCAATGAGGCAAGGATCACGATTTATTGATGTCTGTTTAAGGTATAATCCAGTTTCAATAAATATTGATGAAAGAAATTTAGTACTCTACGGGCTTGCTAATGGTTACATTCGCCAGTTGAGAAAGGTAAATTTTATAGGTATAGGCTATATAGACAATACCGTATAGTAATTATTTAATTTATCTCAAGTAATACATTTTAACTTAATTAAAATATTTCTAGGATAACTACTGTTATATAATTAGATCTAGATTAGTTTTTTTTTTGTATACAATGAAGTGTTTTTGTTCAAATTTCACTTATTTTTTTTTATTAGCTACTAGTCTAAACTATGATAGCTCAATTTTACTTGTTTACATTGTATATTTACTATATTATAGTTTATCTTTGGCTGTTTTTGTGTGCTTGTCATGGAGATTTTTGTTCAAGAATTTTGAAATCAATTCATATTTTAACCTTGTTATTATGTTTCATTATTTTTGGAGTAAATTAAATATATTTGTTCCTGAAGTTCTAGATCAATTAATTGTTTCATAACTATCACAGTACCTATGTTAAAATAAAAAATTTTCCCACCAAAAAAATCATCTACCACCTAACCTACTTGGAGATGAGAGTTTTATTGTCATATAAGTCATAAGATATAACATTCTATTTATTCTCTAATAAATAACATAATATGTAATAAATATATTTTATTAGTTTTAGAGTTAATTCCAAATTAGTAATTACTGTTTTAAATTAAATTTTCTATAACAGAACAACACATTGCGATTTTAAAATTGTTTATCTTCATTAATTAATATTATTTTTTTATAACTCTTTTAAAATAAAGTATTTTAAAAAATGTACTTAAAATCTTTTTTTAGATGTAATAATTAATTTTTTTAATACATTTATTTTGTTTTAGTATCCTGTGGTATTAAAAGAAAAAGATGTTGATAAAACATTTATGGGGAACTACTATAATGGCCTAAATTCACTCAATATAATTAGCTGTTTTACGAATTCAGATGTATATCAGTTGGATGAAGAAATTGAAAGGGACATAAGAATAGTATCAGTATGGAAATAGCTAGAAACTATTATGTTAAAAAATATATATTGAAGTATGTAAACTGTAATGTATAATATCATAAGAAAAACGAATTTTTATGATTAATGGAAATATTGTTATAAATTATTTATTATTGTTTGGCATTAAATATAAAAGATAATTTTTTTTACATTTATATCAATTAAATATATAAATTTAATGATGCCCCCCCAATATAATATTATTATGAAATGTGTAAATTGGAGACTTAATTTTGAATTTATTGGTAGTCCTACGATTCAAATTCAATGTATAACATTAGTGTAAAAATCGAAGAAGAATTATAATTTAATATATGAGAAAAGTTATACTTAAAAATTAATTGAAAACTATACAGTGCTAAAATTCAAAAGAAAACATACTGTTGGTTAATAAAAAATGATGCAAGTCTAATAAATGAAAAATTTTAATTTATTATCATGGAATTAGGACATCTCAGATGCAACTCCATAACAATTTAATTTTGATTTCAAACATATATTTAATATATATTGTACATATATACACACGTAATACACAGAAAAAAAATATTACAGCTTGTTTTTTTTTTCAAATAGGATGAAGACTTTAGATATAAACTTTAAATTATATTTGTTTATCTTAAAGATAATGTAATTGTTAAATGAGACATCCAGTGTTATATATATAAAAAAGTATAAAATACATACTACAAAAGTACAAGTAAATGTATAAAATTGTATTGTATAAAATAATAAGTAATGATCTATTATGGGCACTTGCGATCAATTTGACTTTTACCTCCTTCTTTAAATTCTTGATGACTAATCCACATTTGCTGAAAAGTTCCAATTGATGCTAATATTGAACCACCAATCCAAGCGCCAAATCTTCTTTCAGTGGATCCATTAGGCGCAATTAATTTTAATCTCATGCTAGCTGGTATACGGGCAGAAAGATCTCTGTTTAATCTTTCTGGGAAACCCTTTGGATTTATAAATACCATAAATTAATAAATATTATGTTTTCTAACTTAATAGTTAATACACAATTCAATAATTTACTTGTAAAAACGAATTTCCTCCAGTGACAATAACATTGTTGTACAAGGCTGGCCTTACATCCACATCACACATTCCGACACTTGTAGTAACAATATGACTCACACCCAACATGGAACCACCCATACTAGCACTTGGATCAAATAAAGCTTCCGGTATTTTGAATCTTTCATTACCAAATTCCTAAAAATAAAATAATGTATTAATTGTTATTATAGATAAGCTAATTATACTAAATATTTTAATAAATAAAAAAAATCAAAATTTGGATGAGTAGTGTATGAGTTATAAGTGTTTAAAGTTTAAGTGAGTATAGTAGTATGAGGATATCTTGAGAAATGTAAGGTGTTAATCCTTTAATTTAAGATCATCTAAATTTCAAATACTTATAAATACTCGTAAAAATTAAAATTTTTATGTATCGACATATTCTACTTCAGAATATGAAATTAGAAATTTATGTAGTTATTTAAAAAAGTAAAAACTTTAAAATTTTTTTTTTTATATCCACTAGAAATTATGTAAGACAATTTTATTCAAAAATGTTAAATATGTTTTGAAATTAAATAGAAAAAAATCATTGTATATGAAAATTTAAAGTTTAAGTATTACCATATATTGTCTTTAAATTAAAAAGTAAATAAGTTATAATTTTATTTGCTTTCTAAGATTAATCAATGTCCTCTAAAATGCTTTATTTTTATGTTAAGTATTTTAAAGTCATTTATTAATTATTTTAATTACATTGGTTTACATAGGATTAAACATTTCTATTGCTTAAATGCCACTTGAATAGCATACCATGAAAAAACGTTATACTGAAATATTAAAAGTTTACTGCATATTCATTTTTATAAATTATGTAAAAAAAAAAACTTATAAATACTACCAAATTTTGAAATTGTTGTTTGGAGTAAAGAATACTAAATAAAAAAAAATAATATTTTTAATAGGTTTAATAATTTTAATAATAGGTAGGTACTATAGGAAATTAAATTTTCTAATTTTATTTTGTTGCCTTTATTTCAATTTTATTAGTTATAAATACTTAATATAACTGTGGTATTATTAATTACCCAAAAGATTTAGATAAAAATAAAATGGAAAAGATATAAACTTCTATGTTTTATTAATAACTTTAAAATTATTACTTGATTATAGCCATTAGGAAACTCAAAATGTGAAGTCGGAAGAGCTGATATTATTCTTTCATCATATGGACTTTCAGATACTTGTAATATAGAATGTTTCAAGTCCTGGATAACTCCTTTACACATATAATTATGCCAAGAAGTAGTTACTTCAGGGAGTGTATGCTTTTTGGTCCATACTGGCTTTTCTTTTTCTTTTACCTGTTCTTTCTGTGCTACCATATAATGCGGAACCACTTCAATTTCATTCTCCTATAAAAGAAGTAATTACAAAATAAAGTAAATTACTAAACAAATTAGTCAAATTATACAGATACTAACTTTTAGGAACTGTCTACATTGCATACTAATGAAGTCTCCACCTAATGGAGATTTGACAATTGCACTAGGTATAACATAACCATCATGAACAGGAATGGCAGAAGTATGTGTTGCTCCACTATCTACCACAATACCAGTAGAGCGACCACAAGAGAATGCAGCTAATACAGCATTTTTGCCAAGAAAAGTAGCTGGCACATTATACTTTTCAAACATTAATTCGACCAATTTTTCTCTTTTAGATCTGATATTTAATGGAGACTCGGTAAATAATACTGGGTGATATTGCGATTCCGTTTGTAAGCACTTTGAGTAAGAGTAATCTAATATTTTCTCAAACAAATCCCAATCATCGATCATACCATCTTTCATATAGCTCACTACTTCCATACCTATTAAAAGCATATTTGATAATAAATAAATTATCATTATAATTCATAAGCTGCAAGTTTTTATAGGTATTTATTTTCAATTACCTTTTCGAGGGACACACAATGAGTTAATGTCGATGAAATGTTTGGTGTTTTCGTTGATGCGATTGCCTTGTTTAGCTCCAGGTTCTAACATACTGGTGTCTGCTGTACCATCGCTCGAAACACCAACCACTGCAGGTATTTCTGCTTTTGGTGTATCTTCTTGGGCATAACCGATACGAAACGATTGTGACCCTAAGTCAAACACCAAAGCCCCGATTTCGTCTCCACCATATAGCATACCGCTATTCATGTTTAATTTTGGTATGAATTTTATGCAACCAATAATAAATGATTTCAACAAAAATTTAAGTACGTTACACTGAACTTAAATTAAAATAATGAAGTCACATACCGTGTTATGAATTAAGGCGAAAATAGTTAACTCTAAACACAAAACATCTAAATTGTAATACTATGTTGATGATGTGATAGGATAGAAGCCAGTAGGATGACACTTAGATACGAGACGCCGGGTTTGTTTATACTTCACAGTTCACAGTGTAACCAAATGTGATGTACGAGATGGAATTGATTTGAGCGTAACAAGCCCACTGTGGTTTATTATCTTTAAAGTATTTATTTTAAAATATTTTAGCGGGATTTTAATGTATCTTTTGATAACGATATAAGATGTAAATCTTATACCTCGTAAGATCGTGCTCACGACAAATTTAGTTGACATAGCTTTTTTTAATGAGGATATGGTATAGGCCACATGAAATTGATCCTACAATAAAGAGAAAAATATACATGCAGTCATAGACCTAAATTATATATAATCGTGATCTAATGACGTAATAGTTAGTTTACCATGTACAAAAAAAGTAACAGTGAAAACTCGCCAATAGGTAGTACTCAAAATTATATTTTTTATTTGTTGATACTTGTTTAAATAATTTAAAATGATACTTTTAATTATATTTTTTATTTTTGAACTAATTTTAATATCACTGTTAATGCTTAATTTAATGTTAATAATAACTACGATTTTAATTAAAACACTTTTTTAATAAAATGGATTGCGCTTATAGGTTATTAAAAAGGTATTTTTTTTGTGCTTATGGGCTACAACTGTATACTTCATTATCCTTCAATAAAAGATTAAATGTGACGTCATAAACAAGTTATAAACTGTGAATTTAATATTTTATAAAATAAATAATAGCAGTATTTAACAAAAGATTTTTAAATATTTATTTTTCTACAAGTCCCATTGGACTGTTTATTATAAATTTCATCATAAAATAAAATGCTTGATTAGTGTGTATTATGAGGTATTTCAGTGGCGTAATTATGGGGGAGGATATGGGGATATATCCCTTCAGACGTATTTTAATCTAAGGGAGGTGTGGGGAGACATAGCCCCACTAAAACGAAATTATAAACTTATATTACAAACCCACCCTACAACCAATTCCAAATTACACCACTGAGGTATTTGATAATCTTTTTCAAACAGAATTAATTTTACTACTATTATGAATTAATTATTATTACCTTCTATCGATCACTGAAATATTCATAGTGATTTACTGAACCAATTCAATTTTGTATAAACATAAAAATTATAATTTTATAATCAAATGACATTTTTTTTATAATAAATAAATAGTAACAATTTAATTTTGTTATTTGTTCAAATTTACAAAAATAACTCAACTTCGATAGTTTATACATAAAAATACATTGTAAGCAACTGATTATACATCATAAAATAATGATGCCAATGGGTAACGTATGACAAATGCAAATAAACTGCAAACAATCTGAAAAAAAAAAATGTGTAACAAATGTGTATAGCATTGTTATATCAAAACTTACTTGAACGATTAACAATATTATAGTCAACGTTTTCTCATTAGTTGGTCCTATTTTAAGTAGACATAGATTGATAAGTGTTAGATTATTACATTTAATATTTCCATCTGATTTCTCTTCAATATGAATAATTTTAAAAATAGAAAATAATTTCAAACACATCTTTCCAATGGTTGAAATATTATCACATTCTGTATAACTTGGTGATAGTGTTCCATATTTGTCCAATCTAAATATAATAATGTTTTTATTTGTTTTATTAATTAATGACTTATGCTGTAATAGGTCTATTATATTGAGTGCTGCAAAAAGAACTCCCTTGTCTGATAAGGAAGTAGTTTTGGTTTGAGTAGAGGTATATTTTTAATTATTAATATTAATAATTAAATGAGATATACCACTGAAGTGATATAATTTATAAAACTAATTGATATAAAATGGCATTGTATGCACAATTTATAAATAAAATATATTTTTTGATATTTGACTAATTTACTTGGTTTGGTTTTTATTAGTTTTACTAACCAAGGAGTTTTTTTTGCTATATCCTACATTATAATTATTCATTTCATACCTTGGAATACGATGCCTTGGACAGTTTATAAAATGAAATAATTGGGGAATTGAGTACAAAAAATTGAATATTTGTGGTAAGAAAAACAATAACATAGTTTTGCTAAAATGACCAAGAATTCCAACAACTGCAAAAGTCATACCAGCGAAATAGCAATAGGTATCACCAACAAATACTTCAGAAGGATACCTGAAACATCAATACATTTTTTATTACTGAATTATTGAAATAGCTTTAATAGTTAATAGTTTACTTGCCAATTAAATTTTAACAAAGCAAAAGTAACAGATATAAACGGTATTATAAAATGCAATGAGAATAAATGTGCTTGAACACAATCTCCAGATAGTTCAATTACATTAAAAATTAAAATAGAAATTGCAATAATGAGACTCTGTCCAGTTTCCAAGCCATTTATTCCAGCTAATATATTTATAGCGTTTGTACAAAATACAGCTAGCATACCCATGTACACATAGTAAAGTAAACCTGTAGAAGTCATAAAATAATATAATGAAAGAAGTAAGTAATGTTACCAATAATTAATAAATACATCTAATTTACAATGACTTAAACGACTTACCTAAGTTCACAGATATTCCAAAAATATCTCTGAAAGGTTTAGGTACAATAATTGTAGTAGAGTTAAAATTTATGTAATAAACAACTAGTAAAGGTAAAGAAGCAATAGTGGGTAATAATAGTTTATGTCGCCATCGTAGGTTTAGAACATCGTCTGCAAATCCCAATAGAAGCATACAGCAAATTGATAACAAAGCAGCTAACATTTCTACAAACTGAAAAAATAAAATAAACAAACAACTGACTTCTTGAATTATTAAAAATATTATTTCAATATACCATTTAAATATTTTAGTTTATAGATAATAAGTAATGATACATATTATTTCACCTTACTTATAATAATTGTTAGAATAAATCCTAAAATATTGAAATATATTTTTAAATTATTTCCAAGCATTAAATTGTTGTATTAAAATAACTATTACTGCAATATTTATTTAAAATAAAGTATAAAATAATTACTTCACTGTGTGGAAATAGAGTAGTATCATTTTGCAACATATGTCGGCCAAATATGAGCGGAATCAATAGAAAGATTGTGATTAGAAAAGTACATCCTGTCACTACACCAAAAGCTTCAGGTCTAAATCAAAATAATATAAAGTTATTGAAATATTATTGATAAAATGTTAAAAATTATTTTTTTTTAATAATAATAAAGAATTTAAATCAAGTAATAATTAGTGTTACAAAGTACATATAAATGTAAAAATATAAAATTTAGATACATTTAAAAATATTTTGAACTTACATTTTATTATCAGATTTTTTATTTAAATCTTTTCCATATAAATTGGCACTTATAAACATAGATTTTAAATGTGGTATAATGTTGTAAGTACAAAAAAAGGCAAATACACTAAGGATAACATTAATAATAATTAAATAAAGAGTTTCCATTATTAAAATATAAATTATATTATGACTTAATACATTAACTAAACATTATTATAACAAGAGGTAGCAATACAAAATTACAAAATACACGTCATATGACATGTTACGTGTAAATTATAAAACTAATAAAAAAATCCATTTAAAATAGATTGTGATTATTGTTTATGATAATTCATAAAATCAAAATATTTGCTATTCAACATGTTAATTTAATATTATTATATTTATTTAAATAAATATTAAAACAACAAATTGTTTTAATCTGTTGTTATATTATCGCGATTTTAAAATATTCATGGATATTTTGATAAATAATGATAATATGATTTTTCATGGAGTAGAATATTATAAGTAGTTTCGCGCCAATTTAGAAGTTAATAAAGAATTATTTTGTTAAATCAATCACATCACTGGAAACTTGACAGTTTGACATTTCACGGTTTATAAAGAACAACAATTTGTTTGTCATTCAGCGGAATAATTACTAGAAACTAGTTATTCTGATATTCAGTTTCTCAAGTTCTAAGATAAACGGAATACATATTTTGTTGTTGTTTAAGGTAAGTCAGAAGTCTATTGTTTTATGTTTTACACTTAATTTTCTTTGTGTAGATGGCGTAATGTAGTAGTGTAGAATGTAGACTGCTTATGGAAGCTAATTTAAGGAGTATAATTATAGTTATGCAACTTACTGTAGTTATGTAATCCTTAAATAGTTAAATGAGATGATTAGGTTCAAAGTTATTTTTAAATTTATTTTATAAATACGTACAATGTGTACAGGACGGTGTACAACACATTATTGTTATAAAAATATAATAGATTTTTATAATAAGATAAAAGGAAAGATACTCTCCGACTTAATTATTATAATTCGTACATAAGTAATTTAGGGGTTATTATAGTGTTATACTAACCATTAGCTATAATATAATGTAATATAGGTACTATAAATGCTATATGTCATGTATTATGTATAATTTAATAATTGTATTTAGGAAAGTCTCAAGTCATTTCGGTTTTCAATATAGACAGGGTCAAAAGTTTTACCCGGCTTGAATACGTAAAAAAACTAATCGCTTTGCTCGCAAACAAATATCTACTTACATTTTATCAAATTACTATTCCCACTTCACTTATTTTATAATTTTTATAATTTTAAATACTGATTGTTGTATTAATTGTTATAATAATAATAGTTAAACGGCAACAGGCTGACACTGGTCCATCAGACTGCTTTTAAAATTAGATAGGGGCAAATGCCCACCTTGCCATCCCCAAAATGACGCCACTGATTATATTAGGTAGGTACGTAGGTAATATAATAAGTTTACCTACATATAGTATTATTTTGTAATGCATATTATGAAATGCATTGCTATTACTTATATTACACATATACACATGTTATTAAGAAAAATCTTCTTTAAAATTGTACTAATTAAGTAATAAATAAAACAATTACTAAAATTGTAATTATCTGTTTTGTCGAAATTAAAGAAATTTAAATGGCTTTTATATATAAAAATATATTTTCATCTATATTACATATTTTATACAAATATAATTTTTATAATGTTCGAAACAACTTTTGTAGCTAATGGCTATTATAGATATATAATTGAGTTGGTCACTGTTAATGTCATTGTAAAACTGTAAAACGATTGAGACTTCTAAATTCTAACTTCGGATAGGTATCGTATTTATAAAAATTGTGTTCTTACGGCTCTAACTCATTTGTTCTGTTTGTATATAGCATACACTATAATTATTTGCTTTGATACGGTGTTATAAGAAATAGAGATTTGATTTTTTATAAAATTGGTGTAGCATTTTGTATTTTTATATGTATTATTCTCAGCCGCGTACACAAAAAACATTTTTTTTTCGGGAGGGTTTAGGTTATACATTTTCATACTTATATAATCAACCTAACAAAAGAATTACACAATTTTATTATAAAATCATTATTATTTTTAGAAATCGTGGTGGAAAAAAAATATTATAAAAGCGACACTTTATAACTGATTGTTTTATGTTTATTTTTGTCTAAGAAAAAAAGCTGTTTACAAAATACAATGGTTATGTGTAATATTAATAATAAGTAATAACTAATGATTAACTAGAGTAAATAAATTTCAAAAAAGTTTTTACAAAAATAAAGAATTTGAAAGGTGAGGCCTGAATTGGCATTAGGCACTAATATTTATTTTTATTTTTATTATAAAATTTTTTCGTATAAAATATAAACATACTTAAAATTTAGTTAATTATTTGTTTTACAATCAGTTTTAAAACTAAACCAATTTTCAAGTCCTGTAGCCTGTAGGTAAAGGTTTATAAATTATAATATTTGTGTTATTTTTTTATGTCTTACTTGTCTGTCTTATAGTCTTTTGAAAATACTTCTTTAACTTATAGATTATAGTTATAAATTGTAATTTATGCATTTTTAACTATTAGTTTTGTTATAGTACTCATCTTTTATTTTAACCAAATGAATATCGAGCTAACGAAATTTCACTTTCCCATGATAAAATCTGAAATGATGCCTCTATAATACAGTTCTATATCTATAATACTGTAGTATACTAAATAATTTTTAATCTATATTAACAGGTGAAAATAAATATTAAATATGAACGTGGTGAATAAGAATAAAAGAGGTACTTATCGAAAAACTACAGAGAATGATTTTCAAATAAGTAAATATCATGCCGTACATATAAATATATTGCATTATTGCTCATAGTTGTAATGTGTTATATTCGCTAAACTAATAATTTGTAGTAATCTACATGATTAAAGCTAATTACTAGTTTAGTTCATTAAAATTAAAATTATAATTTGCACGTATTATAACTTGATACATTTACCTATTGATTTTCGCAATAAGTAATAACTATAATGGAATAAGAAAGAATTAAAAATTAACAGTTTTAAAAATTGATAAAGATATTAGATAAGTATTTTTTTTTTGTACCTGTATACTTAATGTATATTACATATTTTTTATGTATAAATTATATGCCCTTACATTAATCAATTTTTGCATTCATCACTCTACAGACTACAGACTATGAGTATACATCAGGGGTGGCTAGCTAGAAGAGACTCGCGAGCCACTAAGTGTATTAATAAATATGGAAGAGCCAAAATGTAAAAAAAAGGTTATATAAATTCATATTAAAAATTTTTTGTTGGTACGATACGATACGATGCAAGCCATAAAAGTTCATGTGGCGAGCCGCGGTTTGGCCACCCCTGGTGTACATAGTACATAATACATAAATTATTAAAATTGCATGTATAACACTTGTACACTAAACAGCAGTAACATTAATTTTTTGTCTTTTTCGTCCTAACAGGAAGATTTGGTCAATATACCGTATCAGGTTCTAAAACATGTATATTTCCTAAAAAATTGACAAAAAATACGAATCACCAATCAACAAATTTGATTATCGATAATAGTATAGTGCATTCTCGTTCGATGAGTAGGTATGATTTAATGACGCCTGAAAGATATTTCGGAGTGACTACTGGATCATCTACTGCAGACATTTCAGTTATTGATTGTACTCAGTTGTCGTCAGCGCCTAGACGAATAACCCAAAGCGATAGTTTAGGAATTCAGAATACAGAGCCTGATCACATTGATTACTTACCAAAATACGATGTTAGTCGAAAACTTGAAGATTTTGTTATCAACAGCACTCCTCGTCAACTAATTAAACCTAAATTGTTTACGACACCAGTCTGCAGGTGATGATGTATAGGATTTATCCTTGAATGTGGAATTTTTGCTTCCCCCACTTTCGCTAAGAATGGGTTTTTTTTAAAAAAAGACAAATTTATAACAATAAATTAAAACCAATTTATTAGAAAATTATGTATTTATTTTAAATATAAGAATATTTTGTGAATTGGGTTTCAAAATTTGCAAATACTTAATTTTCTTGTCTGATATATAAAAAGATATGAGCGGGTGGGCTTCTCTTCCACTACACGTAGCCTCGTTTGTAGTAACGACTTAAAATTAATATACCAACATTTTATATTATGTAATTAAGTAATTTGAAAATATTTAAAAAATTTATTCAGGATTTACAAATCATTTCCTAAATTTAAATAATAAAAATAAGATCGGGGAACCTACATATGTTTGTGGTTAAGTGAAACTTACGAATTACTTATCAATTATTAAGAAATTTTGTATTAATTTTGAATAAGATAAACAATTAGCCAACTTTATGTTGTGTATTTGCATTTAATAATAAAATAGTTTCATATAATATTTAGAACATCTTCTATTTTTATATAAATTATAATATTTTATTATGAAAGCTAATTTTTAAAAAGGTTGTCATTATAATTTTTAGTGTTTCAACGGTTTCACCTGTAGTGCAACACAAATCCCATAAACCACCACTTGCAAAAAAAACTGATAGTAAAGGCGAAATGATTAATAGTGTTGTTTTAGGTAAAAAACGTTATAGAATTAGCTCTCAGTAGGTATAGAAACTAAAAAAAGTATTTTCAAATTGTTTGCAGTTTTGACTGAAGGTAGAGGTTCCGCTCAAGGTGAAATCGGATTAGCAGCAATTGATTTAAAAAGACCAGTATTGATCTTATGCCAAATTAGTGATACTCAAACGTATATGAATACAATAAATAAAATAAATATTCTAAATCCCGCTGAGGTATATATTTTTTAAAAGTTGTAACTAGTTGATTAAATAAGTAGGTACATGGTATTTTTTGTGTTTACGTTTTTGAAAGATTTTAGTCCCAAATACATTTATGGATCAGATACAAGGTACATTGTTGTACAATACCATTAAAAATCAGTTTCCATTAAGCGCTATACTTACTGCTTCTCGAAAACATTTTTCTGAAAATGAAGGTAAAATATACCTAAGAAATAGTATTATACCAGAATGTACTTCTACATTAGAACAGGTGTTACCAAAGTGAGAAATTTGTTTTAAATGAATATCTACATACGTGTTATTTACTTATATAATAATTATCATAATTCAACTCAATTTATTTTTATAGATTCTATGCGGTTTCGGCTGCGGCAGCATTATTAAAACATATTGAGTTTAACCATAATGTGATTTTTTCTTCGAATACATTACAAATTGAGTATGAAGGAGTTGAAAAATCAATGTTTGTTGGTAAATAATTGTAGAATTAATTTTGTTATACACTTATATCTTTGGACTTTGGAGTTTGGGTATCAAATCTATTATATATGTTTTAAAGCTTGTGTATCTTTTATTAATACTATTAATATATGCAGGTAAAAAGTTTGATTGCTTATATTTTTAGAAAAATGTAAGCAATGATTGCATTTTTTTATGAAACGACTAAATTTTATTTTGTAATAATATTAAATATTTTATATAATAGGTAGTGCAAATAAAAAATATTAAAAATTTTCGGGCTATAAATATTTAAATATAATAAAGTAAAATATTGATTAATCAATTATCAGGTATGATATTTTATTTTTTGCTTATAATATAGGTAATAACCATAAAGGTAACTATTAGACATTTTTTCTATGAAACTTGTACAGTACGTCGTCATTGTTTTCGGCCGTTTGGGTTTTTACTTCATACAATCATCTCTGTAACCTTTAGTAGTATACTAATTGTCAAAGTTTACACAGTTTCGCAAATTTGATTCGTAATTCAATCCATCAAAACTTCTAAATAATCTAAACCAAAACTAATCCTATACTGGGAGATTGAAAATTTAACCGTGTATAGATAACGGTAATATAAACATTTGGTGAAAATTACAAGTATTTACAGGGTGATTAGTTTTTGAGTTATAACTTATAACTATAAAAAATTGATTTTATCTAAAACTGGTTTTACATAAAAATTTCCGTTTTTCCGTTGCTTTTTTTTTGTTTTTCTCGATTTTTTTGAAAACTGTTAGAAAATTCTTACCTTTGACCTCTATAATGTACCAAGGATATTTACTTTGTCATTAGAATTTAGAATTTCATATAATACCAATCAACGAATTGTTGAGTAAATTCTAGAAATATCATAGAATTGATTATTATAAATATTTGGTTTGATATAGATGCAAATACGGCGTCAAGATTAGAATTAGTATTAAATAGTTCATTAAATACGAAAAATACATTGTTTGATGTCTTAAACCAGTGCTCTACTATTGGAGGTCAAAGAAGACTTCGATCTTCTATACTGCAACCCTCTAGCGATATTTTGTTAATACATAATCGCCAAGAAGCTGTAGAAGAAATTTTAAGTAGCCCAGAACAAAATTTTGTTTTACTTCGAGTAATTAATTATCAATTAATAATTAGTATATATGTTCATTGATGCATTTTTGTTTATAATATTATTAATAACAGTTTATATGTAAGTAGGACAAGTAGGTCACATATTATTTTTATGATTATGACATTTTTATTTTAGAATATAATCCAAAAGTTCACTGATGTCGAACAGTTATATTGGTTGTGCACAAAAGTTTCTAAAAATACTCAACAGCAATCTAAATTACAAGGAAACTATACATTGTTATTAAAAACTACATTAGAAGCATTGCCAGCCCTTGTGGATATTTTAGAACCATTCAAATCTGAATACATTTCCTCTATACGGAAGGTTTGTTTGTGTTTAAATAAACTAAATGAAGACAAAATTATTTTATAACAAAAATTACTGTTATTTTTTTTTAGACATTATCAAATTCTGGATATTCAAAAATGTTAGAAATAATTGAGATAACTATAAATAAAGAGTCTACTAGATCAAAAGGATTTTCACAATCTCAGTTTCAAAGATGTTTTGCTATTAAATCTAATTTGAATCCTTTACTAGATGTTGCTCGCACAATTTATAGTGAATTGATTGAAGAATTTCATGGTACTTATATAATTTTATATAAAGGTTGAAATTTGGAATAATTATTATATATTGGCGATGAGACAAGGGCCGGGGGGAGTAAGTCTAACGACATAAGATACTTAAATTCGATTGAGAAATGTAAGTAACTGTTTAGCAGTATAGTAGATGTTGAGTGTATTTCGTATACTTGCCATTGAATAAGTCACTGACTGAATGTGTTGAATTAGAATTCCATGATAGTTTATTGCGTACATAAAAAGCATTTCTATGCGAAGATGAACTGTCAACTTAATTACCATAAGCATATTTTATGATATAGGTATTTTTCTTGTTATCATAGTAATTTATTTTACTTTTAGTTTCTAAAGTATTAGGTACGGTAAATTGAATTAATATTTGCACATAACATTATATTTATTATATTATAAATATTTTATTATTGAAATAATGTACATTTAATATTGATATTTTATATTATATTATATTATTTTTATTATAGCTTATGAAGTAGATACATAATCTAAATAGTTCGTAATATAAATAGGCAATAGCTTAAAATTAATTTCAATGTTTTAACTATATCATTATTAATATAAAATATAAAATTAATTTTAGGTACGTAAAACTTTAAAATCTTCACGAAAAATATTTTTTAATTAGGTACCTATTACAATATATCAAAAATTGTTATTTTTAATTTTAATTACTTACTAATTTCATTCAAATTTCAACTTAAAATTTCTATAAAATTAATTATGCATATAATTTTTTTTTAATTTTTTAATCCATGTAAGATGAATAGTTCCAGCATAACTTGTTGTAATTAAAAAAATATGGGAAATTTGGAAAATTTAAAATTATTTACGTATTAATATTTTTTTTGTACGAAGTAATTTTTAAAACATGTAGATTAAATTAATATTAAGCAATCTTTTTGATTTAAAAATTTAAAAGAGGTGTGTATAGCATTGTTTAGTAGCATTTTCAATTTAAATTGTCTGACTTCTTTCGAGCAGAATTGTTTTTTTGGTTACAATGATTTATTTATTTACCGTCCTTCTAATTAAAATGCAATAAAAGTGAGTCGTTTGGTTCTCTTAAGTCTTAATCGATTTTAAATAATGGTTGTCGATTACCGTTGAACGTTCACGCAAGTTGTTTATTGAAAATGAGAAATCCTTTTTTTTGAACCAACCATATTTATCGAGAATATAATTTGTATAATACCTACCATTTTTTTTTTTTTTTGAGTAGGACAACCTTTCTCTTGTTTAACGCTAATGTTCAATTACTGTATATAGGTACAGTGCATATTATATACGATATAATCAATTATGAATTATATATTAAGTATGTATTATTTAGATATCGCTGGTATACATAACATTTACTGTTTTAGATAAAGTAAACATTTTAGGTGAACAATTAGAGACAGAACATTTGTTTGTACAAAATTCATGTAAAAGAGGTTTTCATGTTCAGGTCGAACTAAAGAATATTAAATATTTCAATGTCAAACATCCTCCGAGTATATGTAAAAATGTGAGCTAATTGCTAGATTTTGTGATAAATAAATAATTTTATTATAAAAAATAAGTAATAATAATTCAATACTACTGTTAAATTATGTTTATTAAATATCTTTCAAGTATGTCTAATCTAAACAAATTTAATTTGTGTAGGTTGAATGTGTAAAAAATATTGTAAAATTTACTACAGAAGATTTATTAGTACTAAATATTCGTATTACTCAAGCGTTAAATGAAGTAGAAATATTGACTAATGCGTAAGTAAAATTAACTTTTTTTTTTAAAGAAAAAACTAAAACAAAGTTTTTTAAAAACTTTAAACAGTTTTAAATGTTAATTGAATCATAATTTTTAAATATATTTATTTTACTTAGAATATTAAATGAAATGCTAAAAGAGTTAAGGAAATATATTAGTTGTATATACGATCTGTGTAATGGTATTGCCGATTTAGACTTGATATTTTCATTCGCCCAGTATAGTATGCGTTCAGGATCAACTAAACCTAAATTTGGGCAATATATGGACATCAAAAGTTCTAGACATCCAATATTAGATATTATTAATTCAGTTGTACCAGTTGATAACGATATTGTAAGTTTTAACAATAATTAAAGAAGTTACTATACAAAATAAATAGAAGTTAAATAAAAAAACATCAGTAATTATAGATTAAAATCTTAATGTTTTTATATTAAATAAAAATATAAAATAAATGAGTAGAATATATTTTTAAAGTATTTCATTATTAAAGTGAAGAAAAACTAGGTTCGATATCCGACATACCTATCTTTAATCAGTTTAATCTTTGATGGCATATCATTTAAATTAGATTTTGTTTATAATTTTAGTTTGCTTCAACTGATAAAAATTTAAATATCATCACTGGACCTAATATGGGAGGAAAAAGTATTTATATACGCCAAGTAGCATTATTACAAATTATTGCTCAGGTGAGTTAAGAGAAAATATAAGGATTTAAATTACCTATTTTATAAAAATCTAAAATTTCAGATCGGATGTTTTGTACCTGCAACATTTGCTCAGTTTCGTATTTGTGATCGATTGTTTACGAGAATTGGTTTTGGAGACTGCATAGAATCAAATGCGTCTACTTGGGTTTTAGAGGTATTGTGTCTAATATGTATTGTATATGTTAATATAAAACTGAACACATTAATTTTGTATTAGAGAATACAGGTTGACACGAATTTTTGTATTAAGCTAGGAACCTTGTACTTTTACAGTATAAAACATACATACTTTTATGTGATTGATTGATGAGGTTGTATTGATCAACTTGTATTCTGATTTTCCCTGCTCACTATAAACTAAACATTTTTACTTATCTAATATATTTGTAATTTATATGTATGTGTTTGTGTCTTTTTAATAATAGAATGTTACTGTTCGGCTGTCCAAAAACACAACCCAGTATCTGACACTCTTATCAAAATTGATGTTTTTACAAAATTCAATTTTAGTTATTGTACTTATTTTATACTTATACAAATGTTTTTTTAAATGTAGGTATGATACTAAGGTTTAATTAAGATAGTTCACTCTGTTAACATTACAGATACATTAATATACTAATATTAGACAGTTGCCTCACTTTTTTCTATGGCAAAACAGTTAGAACATGACTTGTGTTAGGATTAAAAATCGGTAAATGAACGTTACCCAATATAAAACTGAAATAATATACTATAGAATTTGAATTTTAAAACGAAGAATATTTTGTATTCTTTTATTCATAATTTTAGTCATATTTAAATGTTCTGTATTTTTACATAATTATTAAAATAGTTATGAAAACACCAGATTAAGTTTTTAGAATACCAATTCGGATCAGTTTTTATGTTTAAAAATTAAAATATTTTGACTAGAACTATAGGAATATACCGATACGTGAGTAATTACTACAAATAATTTGTTTGAAAAAACAAGGACTTATTAATACACATAAAATATAACTTGAAGATATATTTTTTTCTATAAATTAGAAATGCATCTATAATCTTCCTAATATTTAACAATTTCGAAAATGTAGTATCATTACAATGCAATCTGTTAATATACTTATGTATAATTTATAAAATATTGTTACACAGTTATGTTTGTTTTATGACACGAGGATCTAGTATAAGTATCATATTATTATATCTGTAATTAATTAAAATAATATCACGTTTAGGTTCTTATGAACCGGGTGTATGGAAAATTGATTTTATTAAATGGTTCAATAAAATTGAATGAACTTATCATGGACTAGTAAATTATATTTAACGGAATAGCTAACTGTAATCGATTTATTATCATTATTATTATTTTTTATTCATTGTTTAGTGATTGTTCATGCAACTCGGGAAACGCCGATAATATCCTATTATACTTAACAAGCTTTTAAGGTCGTATTATGTTATTTTATCTTGATAGTTGGTAATAATTACATATTAAAACAAATATATCATTGCCTTGTTGTAATAATAATTTATGGAAGATAATAATTTTCTTGTAAGTATTAGTAATTGGCAATTGCAGTATTATTAATTAAATAAATTGTGTATAACACTACAAAAATAAATACCAAAATTTTATTTAGCTGCATTTTTGTTCACTAATACAATTTTTTACGAACATGTATTTATTTATTTTATTTTTTCCAATAGTTTATACAACACAGTAATTTTTTTAACATTAGTTTATTAATTATTACCATTCATTATTAATATTTTGAAGACAAATTACAATTAACAGGAAACCATAATCGATTATATTATTGATTATTTATGTTATAATCAAGTATATACTATTCAATTATATTTTAAATGAGAATGAGTTGGTACCTTTAAGAAAATCAATAAAATATTTAAAGGCAGTTCGTATTATTTATATGTTGTCCATTAAAAGTAAGATTATTGTATTATATTTTGCTATCTTGGTAGACATTAATTATTTTATAATTCTATGAAATATATTTAATACAGAAAGCGATAGGTACTTAGAATTTTAAACATATTTTCTAGTAATATTTGATATTATAAAATGTAATTTTTAGATAAAAGAATTAAATGGTATACTTCCTTCGCTTACGAAACACAGTTTAGTAATTATAGATGAATTATGTCGAGCTACTTCTTGTGAAGAAGGGTCAAGTTTAGCATGGGCAATTTGTGAACATATAATGCAATCTTGTGCTTTTATATTTTTTGCTACGCACAGTATTTTGATAACAAAACTTCAAGATTTATACTGCAATGTATTAAAGTAATAAAACAGTGATACATTTTCATAATATTTCAACTTAATGATGTGAAGTTTAAAATTGTAGTTTGATTTGAATACGATGAAAAAATAAATTATGAGAAACTAATGATCTTTATATACACATGGGCGCCCATAGGTAATATTTTAGGGGGAGTCAAAATAAAAAAATTCTTAAATGTAAATTAATAAAGATAACAATAATATTATGGTAATGTTTATTGAGCTACAAGGCCGTAATATTTTTCGTCCAAGGGAGGCAAGTCCCCTATTTCCCCCTCAATGGGTGTCCATAATATAAGTAATGTGTTCAAAAATTTAAAGATGAAATTTTTTTTTAGATTATATTTAGCACTTTAAAATAGTTTCTTTTAGCTCCTATACAATGCTTGGTATTTCGTACCGTTTTACAGTTTATGAAAACATATTTCCTTCAAAGTAAAGAACTTTTAACATTTCCGTCATTATGTGATATGTCATTTGGTCCTCTGTTAACAACCTCGGCACTAATATTTCAGACGCTCGACTACTCGATTTGTAACCTTAAATTAAATGATAAGAACCATATGATATACCAACATCATTGGCTACTTGCCTAATAGTTAATCTTCGATTGTTTCTATATTTTTCTCGAACAAGAGCAATAGAATCATATATTTGCTATGTTAAAGTTCACCCAGGATCTCAATATCTCATAGGTATTCTTTGTAAGTTTGGATCACTAAATAAGTTTTACAATAACCCTAAGGCATTGTCTTTGAATACTAACTCTATTAAATCAAATGACTAGGTAGAATTTTATCGATTTTTAAACAAAATTTAATACATACATTACAATTTAATACATATTTTTCATAATATTATCCGTTGTGTAAACCCAGTTTTATATACAATAAGTACGTTTAAGTTTTAAACAGTCACTGTTGTCTGTCAATGACTGATTTGTGATGAAGATTTAATTCATTAAAATACTGGAAGTTATTTTTAGTTTATTTCGGTATAATACCTAATATTACTCATTAAGTCATAACTCATAACAATACAAGTAGTTTTTCTATTAGAATTTTAGTCAGGGTATTTCTTGAACATGCCTCTCTTATTTTATAAGTATTTTAATTAATTGAAATAATATAACTACTTTTTGTATTTTATAATAATAATAATTATTATTTATACATTATGTACATTATTCCAGTTATCATATGGAGGCATTACCCTCGAAGGATTCTGAGAGTAGATTGACTTATACTTATAAATTATGTCCTAGAGTAACGAATATTGATGACTATGGACTAATCTTGGCAAGGGATGTAAAAATGCCTGAACATTTAATTGAAAATGCTATAGTAATTGAAAAATGTTTACGTCAAACAAGAGTAGTAAGTATAAAATAGCTTAATTGCATTCATTATAATTAAATTTTACTATTTTAGTAGGTTCATTTATTTAAATACCTATTAAATACATCGTAAACGAGAAATTGATAGGTAATACACTTGGTTTATTTATACTACGCATCTATATGACTATATGTATATAGGTTATAATATTATATTAAAATTAAACCATTTGTTTAATTTTAATAAGTGATATGACTAAGTGACTAGGTGTTTAATTTGAACAATCAAAACTATTATAATCTTAGTTCTATATAATATATATTATGTATATATATTTATATTATTATTATTAATGATTACAAAATAAATATTATATCTACTGTCTATTTATTATTTAGGAATTTATTAATAAAATAAAGAGATTAAGGGATTAATTAGGGATTTGAAGTCACTAAAAAAGTAGATATTTTTCAAAGTATGTTAGTATTATAGTGAGCTTTTTATTATTTTATTACAGCTATCAAGCTGTAATTGGCGAGGGTTGGTCATTGCAATAGTTAAATTTGTTTGCATTAGAATATTAAAGTTTTGGTTTTGTTGTCGAGGTTAAAGTAATGTTTATATAATTAAGGCTTTTAGGCTTAAACTTTTTTATGCGGAGATGGGGGGTGTTGTGTTTGTCTTCTATTTTTTTTTTTTTTAATTTAGTCTGCGAATTATTTCATTTTTTGTACTTGAAATAACCTTGATAGTTGGCGGGATAATCACAATCACATAGTGCGTATTTATCTGGTTAACTTGAGGGTTTTTGACAGGAAGTAGACAAGTGTAGTTCGTTGTATAGTGAACTAATTTACAATAATATGATTAAGTGTGTTGTATCCTTCGGACATTTGAGTTATTGTTGGTTTATTCTAGGTTCTTAAATTTTAGTTTTATAAAAAAATTAAGAAATTGATTATGATAAAAGTTAGTTATTTAAAAAATATGTTTGTTGTTGTTAGCAGATTCGCCAGGATAAGTCCAAAAATAAAAGAGAAAGAGCTATATTTTAGGGTTTTTATGTACGATGTTAGACACGTTTCTGGCGCGGTGACTCAATATTAGGAGTTATTTTTTATGTTATCACAACTAACTGAGATTTTCGGGTTCAGGTTTTTAATCTCTACTCTCAAGGCTCTTTCGTGTTTTATTTAATATGTGTGAAAATTTGTTTTAATATACACACTAAAGAAATTTAATGATGTCCCTCTAAAAGTTTGTAGTGATTTAATACTCGTAGATGATATAATCGAGTGCAGTGAAACATTTTTAAAAGACATATTTTTTGTTTTAAATTGATGATAATGTAGTACTGTGGTGATTGAATATTTGGTCTGTTACGTTTAATGCAATCTAGAATGGTCCAGTCATTATTAATACTCATGTTGTGAGATAGAATAATTATTTGACACATTCTGTGTAATATATGATTTTAGTTTAAAGAGCGATTAGATGGTTACATTAGTTTTTCTTTGCGAATGCATAATAGGTATGTTTATCGTGGATTAATAATAATTAATTAACGAGATAACAAGTCCATATTATCTTGAGATAAAAACGGGTCGCCACGCCGTGG
Organism: Aphis gossypii; assembly: GCF_020184175.1. Taxonomy (NCBI): domain Eukaryota; kingdom Metazoa; phylum Arthropoda; class Insecta; order Hemiptera; family Aphididae; genus Aphis; species Aphis gossypii. Next base: position 80,799,087 of record NC_065530.1, read on the forward strand.
CCGCGCGTTGATACCCATACGTAATAACATTTTTATTTACCGATCAATTTACATTTTCTTAAAAGACTAAAGGGAAGTAGGCCTCTATTTTTAGTTGAATAAACGTGCAAGTTTAAGTGTTGTACGATGATTCTGTTGATATATTATATTATGCTATTTATTTATTAAAAATATCATTGTAATATTATTGAGTAATGGCTTTTACGTAATAAAGGCGTTACCAGACAATCCATCAAATGAAGCAGACATGATTTTAGATAATTGTATTCAAAAACTATTAAACATGAAAGATACAGAATGTCTCAGTATATCCAACATTCAATCGGTTGTATTAGATATGATGAATAAATTAAAAGAGAACAGAAGGAAAAATATTGATCCATTGGAGGAAAGTATAGACTCTGATGATGAAATATAGGTATTATACGCAATGATTAAGTGATTATAATAAATCATTAACAAATAATTCTACATTTTTACGTAATTAACTGAAAAATATATACATATTGTTTAAAAATATTTAAATAATTTAATTTTAAAATATCAGTATTATAAGTTTATTCAACTTTTAAATTAGTAAGTATCTACATTTATAAGTTTCAAATAAAAATAATAAAAATAATATAGAATACATTATACAACGGTAATATTTTGTTACATTTTATTTTAAATAAACTTAATAGAGATTGTTAATTAGGTACCTATGGAGTTAAATATAGCTTAATAATAAAAATAAAATATTTTTGTGTGTATGTTTAATATATTAATGTATATTGTATTATATTAAATGTAAAAAGTGCACGAGATCTTCAGATGCCAAATTTGTTGTATGGTGAATAATCACACATGTTTTCATTATTTCTATTGCAAATTGTTTTGTGATCACAATTTATATAATGTATTTTCTGTAATATTGAAACTGTGACATAAGACCTTACAAAGTTTTTAAATAAGCTTAATTATAAGTCATGATCATTGATCAAACGAAAATAATCAAGCCCCTAAACAACCAGTTAACAATGCTAAAATTTCCATAGGCATAGAGTTTAAATGCTTAGAACAATTATTAGGGTGGCAAATGTAATAAAACAAACTCACAGATACTATATATTAAATATAGATGAAGTCATCCACTATCCTATTGCTATTGGGTTTATTATTCACTTAATCCTCCAGAAGTGTCTCTAAATGAATTAACATTAAAAATAGCCAATTCGATAATACTATACTTCGGAATCTAAAGCCTTCACTATGGCTTTGCAATATTACAAAAGTATAAGTCATGCTGATTAAGTCTTATATCATGAAAACAACAATTCTGATTGGATCTGTAGGGGAATAAAATTAACTCAATAAATACTTATGGACTAAGGTCAATGCCAGTTTGTAATTTTTATTTTTAAAAGTTGCAATTTTATGTCAGAATGTGTCTCGATATGACGTTTCGAAGAAGATTTTTGCAAGTTATAATAATGGTTACCTGTATACTATTATGTAGTTGTGAGGAACTGGTTACGGTTAGAGAAAATTAAAAAAAAAATATTTTATCAATCCACTATTCACCAAATTTTAAATCTAATTAATATTTGATATTTAATGTTTATATTATTTATTTTTTGAAAACTTTGATAGTTGATTGTATGTAAATATTAAATTCTTCTATCATACTTGAATAAAATGCATGTTATATATTCATGCATATATTATCTATAGTCTATAGAGTTTAGTTTATATAAATTATAAACTTAAGTTTTGTGTATTGTGTAATGTGCATACATTTTAAGATATTTTAGTAGCTAAATTATACTCATAGACCTTATAAGGTATAAGGTCTATGATTATACTATAAAAAAAAGGGACTAGTATTTTGTATCGTCTACAATTAATTACATGCATTATCAGCCATAGGTTGTAATCTTTAAATATAATTTTTAATAAGAATAGGTTAATGTTTGTTTGTTTAAAACACTTAAAATATTTGATAATAAGTGAATTCATATATATATAACATGTATTTAATAGGATTTATTTATGAATCGTGATCATGAGGTATTTAAAATCTTACGTGATTTGTGAAATTTAAGTGGCTAAATGGCCTAAATATGCATAGGTATATTGTATAACGTATAACATATAAAACATTTGATTAAATAGGTGCAGTATTATATTCACACGTGGCCTATTTTTTATACCTTTATAAATTGTATTTATTCATTAATAAATCATTACATACAATAACAATTCTGGCTGCAGACTATTTGTCACTTGCCTATATTACTAATTATATATAATGCATATTCATATATTTATATCGCTAATAATATTATTATAATAATTTATTTTATTTTATTTATTAATAACGCATTAATACGGCATAAACAAGAAGTTAGGAAATAAAAAAACATTTTTTTTTTTTTTTTATTGAAACAAAATTTTTATTTACAATCTGTATTTACAATGTTATAGTATAATAAGTAAATTGGATAATGTTTGAATGACAGGAAGGAGAAGATACCCATTAGCGGATAATAAAACTTAAAACTATTATAAATATTTTAAAAATTTTGCATAGTGAAATAAAATATTATAATTCATAAGTAAAAATTTAAAGTATCTTCGAATAATTTTGAATTAAAATAAAATAAGTACCTATAAAACCGTAATTTTTGTTTAAATATTCAATGTTGTCAGTATCCAAAACTGAAATGTCCATAAAAATAATTTTGTTCGTATAATTATCAGATTTTCAGGTTCAATAAGACTACTTAATAATAAAATTATAAAATTATAATTTTATTAAATATTCAAGCTTAAGTTATGAAATTTGAACAGGTGATTCATTTTTAGCTACAAAATAATTTTCAAATGTTTGTAATTTTGATGAATTTTATCAAAAATTAGTTTTGTGTTAAAATTCCCATTTGTCGTTATTATTTATTTTTTGTTTATCCCAGTTAGTAGTGGTAATTTTTTTCTTTTGAGCTCCAAAGTACTAACTAAATTAATTTTCTTGTCAGAATAAATATTGAGGTTGAAAATTTAAGCATTTTTTTCTGTTCCAAAAGGTCAGGTTAAACAAATAAGAAATTTAAAAAAAACACAATACATAAAATCAATATATTCATTGCTCCGCTCAGAATCTAAAATTTAATTTTTGCGTTTTTTTTTTTTTTAGATATTTACAAAAATATAAAATAATTGTATTGTACTCTTTAAATTATTTATTTGTATACATTTGTGTGCAACTGTGTCTGTTTGGGACGTGATTTCCAATACATTTATTAGTATTTAGGATATTTTTATTAATTTACAGAAATATATGGTATATTGGTAATTATATAAAATAGTAAAGTAGTGATTAATTTTGTAACCATATTATATTTTTCATCTCTTTTTACGTACAATAAATCGCAATAAAATTGAATATTTTAATACCATGTAAATGACACCAAACTTTATGGTTATTATAATTTACTATACAGGTTTACTTATTTATTATATAGGTATAGCAAGATAAGTTATTTTGTTTTAGATTTTCGTGCAGACATTGTGTCGTTGAGGTTGATCGTTGTCATTTTAATCGTTTTTTTCTAATTCAAATATTTCAATAGCTTGGCGTATTATATAATTTGGATAGTTTGACCTAGTGGTTAATTATATAATTTTTTTATTAGTGTATCTAATCAAATGCGGGATTTAGAAGTCTTCATGATGTGTATAATTGCAATATGTCATCATCATGAGTGAATGATATACAATACACTGTATATATATATATATTATATTGGTAGGTATTGGTAAAGATTCAAATTTTACCTAAATTGTTTTCGAATTATAATTTATTAATCGTAACAATATTTTCTACTAACTCTTTAATTTAAAAAATATTAAAAGCGTAATTGTTTTTAATTAGTATATTTATATTTAAGTTTTGTTTTTTTTTGTTTATTCATGACGGCATTGATGAGATTATGAGCCGATAAAACTCTATTATTTAAGAGCTTATTAAATTATTGGACAGAGAAGAATTTATTATAATGTAATGAGTTGTTGAATGCTTTTATGGAAGGTTCGAGAATTTCTTGTACAGTTTTTGAAAGCTTATGTATATATGTATATTTTTTTACTTTATAATTGGTAATATTATATTTTGTGTACTTAGTAGTTATTACTAATTAAAACTCGTCCAAAATTAAAATTTTGCACATTGATATTCTCAAAATAGAAAAATATTCAGTTTTTGAATAAGAAGTAAAAACAAACAATATACATAAATATTGTCATTTGAGAATAAGGTAATTTAATTTTTTATTTATTTAATTTAAATTTTATTTTGTCTAAATTGTGCAATAAAATATTTTCATAAACGTTATTTTTTTTTTACTAAAAAAATATGAAAATAAAAATATCTATTGCTATTCTGCAAAAAACTAAAAACTTAAAATTTTATGTTTCCAAAAATAATAATATTTTCGCAGTGACGTATAGGTTAGGTATAAGGGGCTTGGGCATTTTGAAATATCATGGTACCTAGGTCATTTGGGTGATGAAAAAAAGTAATGGCACTCAGATAACCTGAGGTGCATAATTCCTAAATACGTCTCTGACTTTTCGATAAAATTAATTCTTATATTGAAATGAATGACCCTGTATAACACGTGAATTACATAATTATTATAACGATTCTGCAACATTGTGTAACACAAATTACAATTAATATATGCGATGATTATAAACCTACAGTCTCAATAAATACTGTATTAATATATTTAATACATATATACCATTATTATTATATGCAGCAGTTTTAAATAATATTATCATTGTGATATCATCACACACGCGGCGCTTATTCTCACCCACTCCCGTTTCTCCATCGGACACGGCGACTGCGCGATCACATGCGTGTGTGATTCGGAACAAAATCGGCCGGCGTCTTGAACTCGACCTCGTTACGCCGTCGATCCAACGCGATTCGGAACGACCGTTCTCGAATTCCGTTCGCGGGCGCTCGCCTCCCCCACCCATCGCAGTGGGCAGACGTCTCGTTCACAGCAGCTGCCGCCGCGCAACTCGGCAGATTACGATTTTCGGAATCGTATTATTTTAACAATAATTATTATAGTATTATCATTATTCCCAAATCGATTAGGTACGCGGAAAACCACACGAACCCGCCGTCGAGCCCCACCACAGTCACTTTGGCCGCTCAATCATTCCGCCGTGGACCACGGGGTCCAAACGTTTTCGGAGCAGTAGTGCAGTACCGCGTGCAGTAATCATACGTGCGTGACGTCGTCTGCACACGACAGGTAGTACACATTATTATTATCATTTTAAAATTCGAGTGAGGTTTACTATACTCGTTACATGCGATATCGCTATTTATTATTATAATAATATAATATTCTTTGTTTGTCGACATTCGTACACCGTCAACCGTAACGCGTTACCGTGTTGTGTTGTCCGTCCCGTCGATTATTTTGCTGTAACAATAGTATTTATTATTTTATTATATTATATTGAAAATCGGTACGTAATAACTCGCCCACCACGCCGTCGACGAGACCACCGCCCGTCCACACGCCATCGCCGTATATCGTGAACTCGTAAGGTGATTTTTTTTTTTTTAAATTCAGGTAGTTTTTTTGGGATCTAATCTTATTGCCAATTTCTAAACATACTTAATCTACGTAAAAATATTATGCTTTGAACTTTTAATTAGAACTCTGCATTACTCAATAGTTAAAAAGTTTGTATTAGTCAAAAGATGAGCCGAGGAGTGTGAAACCAAATGGGTTTCCGTTTGAAAAAGTGATTTTATTAAAGGAGAACTGAATTGGGTTTCCGTTTAATATTGTGATGTAGGATTGTGGTCGAGTTGGTTCTAGCTTTGACGACCAAGTATAAACATTTCTTTTATCAATTTTATAGGTTTAGGATGAATGTCGACTTAAAAGTAAAGTAAGCATGGTTAAAAATGTACATTAGCGATTGTTGAAGTGGAATTCAATCGATCATTACTTACATAAAACAAAAATTATAATTAATAAACTGAATTTAAAATTTTAAGCTGTCGAGGTGAAAATTTAAAGCAAACTTTTTTCAAATATTTTATTTGTGTAAGTAACCAAATAAAATACCTAAGTTATTTATATATTTAAATACGTTATTTATTTAAGTAATTTTTTTTTTTGTTTGCTAGTAAGTTTTTTTGATTATTACAGTAAAATTGAATATAATTAAATAATAAAGTATACATTTTAATATTTTATTATGCAAAAATTCTTTTAAAATGAAAATTTGAACTATTTTTATTAATATTAGTTTAGTAATAGAACTGAATAGAAACGGAAACAAATTCAGCTCACCTTGATAAAATTAATAAAATACCTTTTTAAAACGGAAACCAATAATTCGGTACCAGTAGCGTGTTAGTAGGTGAGCGGGTAAAGATAAGTAACGAATGTAAACAAGGGGAGACACGCTATGCACTGTGTGTAGGTATATTTGTGTGTATAATAATATAATATTGACTATTGAAAGTATTGACGTATTTCGCTTTTTTATTTGTATGCGCTGTAATCTTGTATTTTTAATATTTACACGTGTCATCTGTATTAAACGAAGTAGGTATTTAAACTGTTGAAAACCTGCAGGGGATATCGGACTATATTAAGTATATATACTAGATACAAGATACGTATAATACCTAAATACGACTTATAAAATAACTACTTTTTCAAACAGTATTAATACACGGCGAGACACTTGAGGTTAATTAAATTTAATATACAACCGGTGTAAAATTATAAATTATAATACAGATGTGTGCAGTGTTCATAAATAGATATTATGTATGATATTTATGAGCTAAATTAATGTGCATACGTCTTTGTCATTTTAACGTCATGAAAATTCAATTAGCCTAGTTCTAAGGGCTTTTTAAAAAATGAGTGTTAAAATGGACCAAATCTCAAACATAGACATTTTGAAATTATTAAGATTTTATCTTTGATAAGCTTAATACTGAATAAAAATAAATATTATTGAAATAAATATTATATAGAGGTGATTTTGTTTTAAATTTATTTATATTTTTTATCATAATATATACGAAAATATTTATTTTTTTAACATTGCAGTACGAGACATAATAGATAATATGTGATATATCTGGAATTAACATGTTATAACTTATAATTTATTTTTGTAGTTGATCGCGTTAACTTATAATAAGAGCCAAGAGGTATCTTTTATTTATTTTAAGTGTGCTTATAAAAGGCACATATTAGTAACCAAAAGCTTATGGAATTATAAAAATATGTCGACCAGCTATTTTGAGAATTTTAAATATCATAGTTTTTTATTTAGTTATTGTAAAACTATTTTATTTTAATAAATAAGTATAGCAGTGATAGTAAACCAACTATAATGATAGTGATATGGTAATACTTAGTATAATAATATAATTAACAATTAATACTAGTATATAATGCAAACACATAATGAAAATCGTTATATTAACTTAGATTAGGAAGCCTTAAGATCAAATTAAATTAAAAAGAAAATTATTATGCAGGAGGTTGAGAGGATAAGGGTCTATTTAAGAGGAGATTATTTTTAGATAAGAGTATGTCAAGGAAACAGAAAAAAGGAATCAGTATACCATAATAAAATATGAATTGAAGTAAATAGGGCAGTCAAACTGAATATGCTGGAGGTTTTATAGAGCTTCTTTATGATGAAACTTGCATATGATAATGTTGAGAAAAAATATATAAGAATAGGAAAGTAGTAGATTATAGCCAACTGGCTAAGCTGTAAACGTGAGAATTTGATTATAGTACAGAAAGAAAGTGAAGAGCATCTAAATTCTAAAAATATATTAAGTATAGGCACGAAATATAACCGTGCTAAATTTCTAGAGTTTTATTTTCAGGTACTTATAATTAATCAAAATACTAATGAAATAACTAAAAAACATATTATATACTTATTTTATATTCACCTTAAAAGAGTACAATATTGCATAAGATGTACAATACATGTTTAAATCAAAACTTTTTTCATCATAAATCAAATAAATAGTTATAACAATGAATCATTTATGCATTTCAGAAAGTGTATGTTAGGCGTTAGGTTAAAATGCTTTTTGTACATTAAACATGCACGTACTAAAATATGACAATACTATGACTATTTTTTGTTTAAAATATTCATAATTAATGACTTTTTATGTTAATTGTAAATACATAAGATATGTAAATTAGTTGCCGCTGTAATCTTGTTGACGGTTTCCAATCAATTTAATATATATTCATTATATTTATCTCTGAAATGAAAACTTTGGCTTTATTTTTAAAACCTAAGTATTCAAGTTATCGACAGTATTATATTATTGTAATCTCGTATTTATTTTGATGAACAGTTCATATCTCAGACTATATCTCGACGTCTCGTTAACTTTAGAGTTAGGTCTATATGTATTTTCAAAGTTAAACTTTCGAAGTTTCAGTTTGTAGTCCGATGTGTCGTTGTTAATTATACAATTATACACACATCTTAATTTAACTACTAAATTAAATTAAACAAGCTCTTATTAATATGCATTTTTTTTATCACTATCAAGGTTAAATAAACATTATATCGACACTATAACTGTAGCGTGTCCCGTTGATAATTAATAAAATGCTCAATGTTTAATGAACAGGCGACAAACGATGTTCATACAATATAATTTGAATACATTATTATGATTTAATTAGTGAAATTATAAATTAGTATTGCTAAAATTAGAATTAGTCATAGAATAAGTATTGGTATTTAACTATATGATTTATAGATTCTATAATGTAGTGATACTTTATTAAAGTATATAATAATATTTATTGTATATTGAATGAATAGATATTGGTTGAATACTTTGGTATACCTTATTAATATATGTTAGAGGTTAATAAAATATAAATTTTTATTTCAATGTTTTTATTTCCCCTTACATATATTTTTAACTAATTATCTACACAGTTTAATCAATAATCAAAATTAACTAGGTACTGTAAAACTGTAAAAGTATTGTCTAGTATTGTATCTACCGAGTACCGACTACCAGCTATTTGTGTTCATCCGTCGATACTAGATACTTATGTATAAATAATTATAATTATAATCAAAGTATAGCAAAGTATAGCTATAATAAGGTAGTTTTACATTTGATTGCAAAGCGTGAAATGGTAAATTAATTGCCTTCAATTTATTAAATTATTCTGAAAATAAAAGTATTATTTTTCTATTGACTATACAAAATACAATACGATATTTACAATATTCTTTCACGTACATTTTTATTTATACTTTACTTGCAATGAAACCGGAATTAGTTTTTATTAGTTATAATAGTTATAACTTTTAGTGTAGCAATAAAATAGTTTACCTAAAAATCCACCGAATAAAAGTTAAAAAAACAAGTAAAATTTTATTTAAAATATAACGACACTTCGACACATTAAGAAAGTATGGCTCATACTACGCCGAATAGTGTTTCCATGAATTAATAAATGTACTAATTATTATAATTTAAAGTTTTTACTATTTTTTATTCACTAACCTGTTTATGGATTCGTTTAATATTTTTTATAAAATTATATATTTATAATACATTGTCACAGTTCCATAAAAGAAATTATATTTAACATTTTTAGAATAGGTTCTTATCAACTAGTTACAGATTTAGTTATCATAGTTTCATCTTAGAGTAACTAAATATTTTAAATAAATATGTTTTAATTTGATATATTTGTTTTTCTATAATAATATTATTATATACCTAGTTATATTATAGTACATAATATGTGTATAGATTTATTTACTAATTGGCACTTATATTATAATCTATAATTAATTTCTATATATAATTTACTAATATTTAATATTTTTTTTCGAGTGCCATTCACTTTTTAAAACGTTATATTTTACTTGTACGTATAGTTGTTTTAGTGTAGTTATTAATTTATAATAGGAATTCATGATAAACTCCTTTTGTTTGAAGAACCACAATATAATGTTTTTTTCTTTTAAACAATTACTCTGAATATTTTTTTAGTTATTTTTCTTTGGTAAATTTTCTATACACTATTATACATATTTATCAAATTTTATTAGTTGGTTTGCAAAAATATTTATATGATGTTTAATAGTATTATAATTAGTACCTGTATATTGTATGGGAATGGCGCTAGGTGCACTATTATAGTTGCGGGCGGTGCTACACGCACGCGGGCTACAGGCGAGGGTAGAATTTTATTTAAGACTGAAATTGCTTTTCTATACAAGCCACAAATATTTTAGCCACGTTTTGGCTGTTTCTCAAATCTTCTTTATATTATATTAATATTATGGTAATTCATTACGAACTATTCTTGCACTATTCTTGGTATCTATAGATTTGCCAAACTATTTCAAAGAATTGCGTTGGAGTAATAATGTAATATCCACCTACCCGTTAGTATTGAATATATTAGTTCAAACATATCAATACGTTAATTTATATTAATTTGATTTGGCCAGAAAAAATAATTTTACTGTCCACTAGACGGAAAAATCCAATATTCAAATATTTTTATTCTGTATTGAAAACTAAACGTTCGGTGCATATGTGACAAGAAATTATATTTAAATTTAAAATGTATGAAATATTTCAAAATTTATTAATTTTTATTTATTTATAGACAATATGACTGATGCAATAAAAGAACTTTGGCTCAATGCAGATGCAGTTTGTTTCGATGTGGATTCTACAGTTATTCAAGAGGAAGCAATTGACGAAGTTGCTAAATTTTGTGATAAAGGATCAGAAGTTCAAAAATTGTATGAGTATTATTTATGTATAAATAATTTATTTTATTTTATTTATTAACATAAATATTTAGAAAATTGATTTTTGTAACACACGTGCAACATATGAATTTAGGCGTATTTTATTTTCAACGTTACGATTGATCTAATGCAATTATAAGAATACTTAAAAAGATTTAAATTTGTGGTTAATTTTAATTAAATTAATTTTTAACTATATTACTTAACCATATTTTTGATTTTATCTCCTTAAATTACGAAAAGATTATACTAAAAAAGTATAAATTAAAAATATTATTTCCGTTTTTGAAGAAGTTAAAAACAAAAATCAAAAATGAGGGAAAGTTGATTTTAAGTAGACTTAGCAACAAAATTTAAATCTATTTTCAGACTTCTCATTATACTTCAGCTAGATTAATTTGTATATTAGAAATAGAAAAAGTCTAAATTTCTATGTTGCAAGTGTGTTAAACAAAAACAGTAAATCTCTGCTTCAATTTCCTCAATATTAAATCTAACATAGTAAAATAATATTTAATATAAGGTATCACATTATAATTATTTTCATACTTTTTTAAATGAAATAATATTGAACAGATGTACATGTACTTATGGTGTATTTAATATTAAATACTATTAGTTATCAATGATAATGAAGTTGAACTCTTGCACTCGTCAATTATCACTTGTTAGGTACCTATGTATGTTTTAAAAATATTTTAATAGTTTCTCATCTGTTTGAATACTAATTTTATTGATAAATTAGGTTTTGATTACTATTAATTGATTATAGTTCAATTGGATAATTAGGTGTTCATATCGTTATTTATCGGAAAGATGATTAATTAATTTGTTTCATACATGTCTTTAAAAATCATACGATGTTATTATATTACCAAATAAATGATAGCAAATTAATTAATAATAAGCCTATCTACTTATGTGATAAACCATTTAAAAATTACAGGCACCTTAACGTTTTAAGGTCAAGAAGCCGTATTATAAAAGTTTTGGATTTCATCATTAATTTTATTTCATTCTTATAAATAAGTACTTATTAAGTACCCGAGTTCACATTATTGTATATTTGTATAGGTACCACCGGTACTGGTACGACTGTGTCTGAGTATATATAGGGTTGTTAAAATTTTATATTTCTAAAATATCGGGGATTATATTAAATTGTTTAAGATTGTAAATAATTATCACTATTTTATAACTTTACAATTTTAATATATCGCTGTAAATCAATTTATGATGATAAAGTGGCTAGAGGCAAAAATGTAAAAAATGTTTACGACATCGTCAGTTTTTTCATTTTTAAATATATTTGCTAAAATTATTCTTATTCAACACCTAAGAAACGTAGATTTACAGTACAAAATCATTATACTCGTATATAATTGGAGCTCAAAGCAAATTTCTATGTATAGATGACATATATTCTTAGTGTTTGGCCCTTTTAGTTTGGACAAATAATAAAAATTTCACATCGTTGTATAATTTTGGACATGTAACACGTATAAACGTGACACTATTTATAAGTGTTTTATATTAAACACAAGACTAAATTTAAAGTAAGTGGACTGTATTTCAGAAATAAAAGATTTGTGATTATTATTATTGGTAGGTACAGCTTCAATAACATACATTATTAGCTAACGACAATATTAAATATATATGGTTGAATATAATGGTTTTTCTATATTCATACATTCATCACTAGTATAAATAATAAATTGTACATTTTGATCTTTATTTAACTTATTTAGTCGTCATTTTTTATTTTTTGATAAATTCCTAGTTAAATTATAAACTATAATGGTATAATTATGAAGAAAAAAAAATAAAATTTAGTTTGATTAGTTACTAACTTTATACGATATTGTTTATATTATTAATATTATGTTAACTAAGTTTTGGGAAAAATTTTCATTATTTTTAAACTATAAACATTGAAATAACTCAAGTTATATCTTTATATGATACCACAGAATAATTTTAACACTATGTTATATATAATTATATTTGTATGTCTATTTATATTAATATGAACTTTGTATTTCAGGACAAACAGTGCAATGTCAGGTAAGATGGACTTTAGAGAAGCACTCTCAGCTCGACTACAGATAATCAAACCGTCACTGCAACAAATTCGAAATTTTATTAAAGACCGTCCGTTTAATTTGACTCCAGGAATTAAGTAAATTGAATCAGTTAAATATACAAAAAATATAAAAATAATGTAAGGTTTAGGCTGAATTATTTTTTTGATAAATATTGTATGGTTAGTCTTAATAAGTCACTTAAAAATAATCATTTATTAAGTGTTAAATGATAATTTATCTTATAGGGAACTTATTGGATTATTGCAAAAGAAGAACATTCCCGTATACTTGATATCTGGCGGATTCCGTGGTCTCATCGGACCAATAGCTATTGAATTAAGCATTCCACTACAACATATATACGCTAATAAATTAAAGTTCTTTTTAAATGGTGAGATTAATATGAACATATAATAAAATATTTTGTATGATTACAAATTAAGATTTAAAATTTTTAATTTAGATTTTTAAATTTTGAAATAGAATACACTGTAATTTTGCATATAAAGTTTATTCAAATGTATTTTACGTAAAATGTTCATGTTTTTTATTTTTCCGTATTCATTTTTGTCGTTATTCATTGTCATTTTGTATTGAATTTCATACGTTGAATAATTGTTTTTAATGTTTAATTTTTAATACTCTGATTTATGGGTTCTAACCATTTCATGTTTTTGTATAAAACTATAATATGTGCATGTACATTGTACATAGTTGTTGTTTTTTTGTTTATACTATGTTTCTATAACTTTTTTGTTTTGCCATTAATTATAATGTACTATTTTTGGTACTCATAATCTATATCAAAAATTATATAAATTAAAATTCTTGTATAGTAAATTTACTAACTTTGAAATAAATTACTCATGGTTACACTTTCACTGCTATGTAGAACTATAATATTTTTAAGATGTAGATGAACATAAATCATAATATGTATTATTTATCATACGCTGACAAATATTTAATATATTATAATTATTTTTAATATTTTTATGTGTAGGAGATTATGCCGGATTTGATGAAAAAGAACCTACATCAAAGAATGGTGGTAAAGCCGAAGTAATACAAATGTTAAAAGAAAAATATGGTTATACAAAGTTGTTTATGATCGGAGATGGAATTACTGATTTAGAAGCATCTCCACCTGCTGATGCATTCATTGGTAAATTTTCAAGTTATTATTTTTTTTAGCAAATATAAGAAAACGGATAAATATTGCATTAATTATTTTTCAACTTAAAATTGTTTTTTTCAATATTTATTATTATTATTTTACTCTCTCAATTTGTAAATTCTTCAATATTTTTAAATTATTATGTTTAGGGTTTGGTGGTAATGTTGTTCGAGAAGAAGTAAAGTCCAAGTCAAAATGGTACATTGAAAGTTTTCAAGAGCTTATCGATACTCTGAAATGATTTTTCAAATAACTTTACAATTTTTTATAATAATCGTAACTGTTAAGTATTGTGTCTGAATAACTATGTACCTTTATAAATGTATGAGATGACAAGCACTGTATTACCTATAGGTACTTACATATTAACTTTCCTCTAATAATTTGGGAACAATAACACAACAGTTATACTTAATTATTATATTTATTTTTTATTTTATATAATATGAACCTCGTGTAATTATTTTATATTTTTATTATTTATGAATAATTTGTACTTAACATCTAGTACAGTCTAATAAAATAAAATCTTATCTATGGGTGTATTTTATTTATCAAAAATCATAAATTCTATAAATCACTAAACTTACCTAATGTATTATTCTTCAACATAACAATTAACTTTTAATGATATTGAATTATAATGTATTTATTATATTTTTATTGTAAAATGTTAAGATGATCTTTGTTTTTATAACCGTAAAAAAAAAGTTAAATCATACTGACGAAGCACCTCCTTTATATTTTGTTCATTAGCGATTACTATGAGAAAGTAATTTTGATTAAATTAAACTGAAGACTATCCTATGTACCTATATATTTATAAACATACTAGTATATTATATTGTTATATAATATAAATTATTTAAATTTTTCCTTGAAAAAATAACTATTAAAAATAAAATTAGCAACTAAGAATTTAAGAACCAAAAAAAAAAAAAAATTGCATAATTTATTCTTATATTATAGAACATTTATTATGTTAGTTAATTTTTTTTCGTTGAAACGGAGATAAACTGATAACCACATAAAATACTATTAAAGTATCTCATAATATTATAATATAAATTAATAATTATTATTAAACGGCGTTGTAGATAGACTATAATGGTACATTACTGTCGTCGGTGCATTTTATCGGTATCCGATGAGCATAGTCGTAGTGTCATCATTCTTCAATAACGTACATTATACGGTGTAACGCAGCAGAATTTATGATCATAATTAAAGTAAAATTAGTATTATATTTGATGTCTAAAATAACTTAATACAATTTAAGATGACTGAGAATTAAGTTAAAATTAGTAATAATTTTTAGTTCTTATACTAAAATCATAATTTGATTTAAAACGTATACACTATATTCCATATAATATTATGATATATTATATATAGTATGTAAAAATTTTTTATTACTACCTATACAAATAAAACTGTAATTATCGTACTCTATTGCAGATTTTTTTTCATATATCTCGGTGTATATTTTCACTAATTAATATTAATTTTTAAAATTTATTTCACACTTAATATTTCTTACATAAAACACTTCACACTGTCTTCACTAATCAATATTAGCCAAAGTTTTTGTAAGCTATACAAATCAAATTTTAACAGTTTTTAGACAATAGCTCAGTGTATAATTACACAGTGTATAATACATCGATTTATGTCATATATAATATATGACATAACGTTATATTTGTTTAGTTTATGTTTACAATCGGTGTGTTGAGTAGTATTGATTTTTCAAGTACTTGTAAACAATTCAAAAAAAATATTAGGAGACTTGATGATTTATTTCAAAAATTAAACTAAAGAAGTGTAGAATTTTTGTGTGCCCCGTACATTTTTTTGGATTCAAATAAAATATAAAGACAAGTATTGTTTTTTATTTAAATATTTAAAAAAAAATGTATGTATTATAATCATTTATATCCGCGCTGTACTGTATTATAAAATAGATCGAATGTACGATAATAATCATAAGTTTATTTTTACATACACCTACACTTTAATACTGAATATGTATAAATAATACTGTGTAAACCGTACTAAGAATATGTCAAACGCGTGTTATAAATAATGCAAACGCGTATACCTATTGTATATTGACAGGTTGTAAGTTCCTAGTTGTGAAGTTTAAAAGCAAATGGTAATGACTTTTTGTAGGTATAATGTGTATACTTAAGTATGCTGTTTTCGGCAATGTCCGACAACGGTGTAAATGGACTGCGAGGGTCGAGAAAATCAATAAAGATGTTTTTAACTGTTTAATGTACACCTACCTACTACCTACAATATATATTATACGTGGTGAACGACCCCCGAGTAGGTTTTTAATACTATGATAATTAATTTTTTTGAGTTCCTATTTGATTTCTATACAATAGCATTATACCACCAAATTATCTAACTACCTGTCTTTAAAACGGTTAGTCAACGACTCGACGTACAGTTTTCGTAAACAAAAACCATTGTTGACTACTATACGAACAAAATGGTATGTACTATACGATATATCAGTGATTCCTAATGAGTATTCCGTGGTTGTGCTTTACCGAATGACACTCGCGAGAAAGAAGTTCTATTTATTTACTTTAATGCAAAATTGAAACGTATTTACATTATTTAGATTTGCGGAAATCGGGGAAATTCTATAAGAACAATATACAAAATATGGGTTCACGGTTCAATTTAAATAATGCCGTGGCTCAATGCTATAATAATTGGAAACCACTTAAATATACAATATATAATATAATATTTATAGTAAAGTTTACTGCATTAGTGACATTAATTCAAACGTCATAATATTAAATAAAATGATTGTAGCAATTGTCAGTTGTCTCTCTATAAAAAGTTCAAACTTTTGAAGTGTCGATTATTTATATAATAAGATTAATTATATTTGTATAATATGGATTTATAGTGTCGATGTCACCGTGGAATCCGTATACTTGGCATATATTTTTTGGAAATCATTAATAATTTAAAAAAAAAAAAACAATTATTTTTAGATTTTCAATTATCGGTTTGACAAAAGTTGGCTGGTTCATGATCAGTCGTTCAACAAACTCTTTGCGACTTACTAGTGCCAATATAGTATAATATTCTTCTTCTTCTTGGCTTTTGACGGGCGGTTTAGGTCCTTTGTCGCAATTACAGATTGTCTTTATGCATCTATCTCATTTGTCAGTTGTTCTCCGTTTTCTATTCCTAATAGTACTATTATATCTTTGACGATCCTATCTGTCCTATCCCATCGTTGCTCGGACCGTAATTCATCGCCGGTTTTTGTTCTGTTTCTATCTCGAGACAAAAACGATGATAATGGGGTCATGACATCATAGTCTATACATTATAGATGGGGTGGCAGTAGCGAATTTGTACATCATCACATCACATAATAATCGATCACATGAAATTAAATTAAAATAATAATAATAATAAAAAATGAGGTCACGACGAACACTTGAAGAAGCATAATCCCACAGAGTTCAAGGTGGATGATATTAAACTATACTTATATAAGTACGTATAATGTGCATCGTGTGTGCAAGGGGTTAAATTAATTACTACGTGCGTGTATATATATAGTACATACGAATCCTTATAATATATAATATTATATATTGGTACTACCACGCCAAAAATCCTCGCCGTGACCTTCCCCGTCAGCGATTATGTATGTATATATAATATATATATATGTATATGTATTGTACTCCACGGGTTTGGCGCCGAAACAAATCGCAACGTTTTAATAATAGACATTGTGTGATATAGAAGTTCTGGCGAAAAATTCGAAAAATTACGTCTGATATACATTGAAACGAGCCTTAAAAACATTGTTTATAACAACTAGAGGTCTCTATTACACGTTAGATTGTTAACAACCTATACATATATATTATATATGCGTCACTCGTACACAGGGCGCGAGTTTCGATCTTGTTTCAAAATTATGATTTTGAAATTTTGATTTTTGTTTTTGTGACACTTCAAAATTCGTAATGAGATTTAGTGTGACATAAATGATTCAATAAGCGACCGTGCATTGATATCGATATTTTATCAAGTGCGACTTAACATAGGTCGATTTACGGAGAACCGAATTAACTCATGTCGCGCGTGATAATCGTCACGATCACGATTATATTATCGACCTAGACAACCGTATAGATAACCGCAACGGTCACGACTGCGAAATCGCTGCTTATAGCACTGTGTACTTATACACGATATGACAGTTAAACACATTATATGTAAAACGATTTTTGCCCATCCGTATGTGACTTTTAAACGTCTATTTATAAATCACGGTCGAGTGCGCTACGCTTGAACTTTATGTAACGGCGAGTATACCGGGTCGCATACTTTAAGTGCGTTTTATGCTGCAGGTAAGACGCGATTTTGTCAGACTATTTTTGTACAACAGGACTCGCTAGGTTAATCGGACTCCACCGTTCCTCTAAATAGCTGTTTGTCTAAACATTCCGAACTCACGTGATCAACAAATCGAACAAAACAAACAAAATGTTTGTATACGACCACTGACGCGTCACTGACCACATCCTATAAGTATAGAAGTACTTTTTCTGTTTTCGTGATAATCTATGACTACGCCGTAATACGACGGTCGCGCTTGGGATTTAAATCGACCGCCGTACTTGCATTTTTTTTATAATTGTGATATTAAACAATTAAGATGTACGCGTTAATGCCGACGAAGAAAAATATATCACAAATATTGTTTAGTTTCTTTCGTGTGATTGAAGAAAACAATTTTATAAATTTATAAAAATTCATCTTATTTTACAAAGTAAGTTTGTATTAAATTTCATTAGAAACCATTATATTTGTATACACACAAGACCTTTAAGTCTTTGAAAATTCATTTATAGTGTTCTAAGCTAGATTTAGGTTATTTTGGCGTGATGAAAAATGTCAAAAAATTTAATTCGTGCGCTTGAAAATAAGCTTAAAAATCCGAATACAAAATAATGTCAAACAAGTATTTCAAAATAGAAAAAAATATCGATGAAGAATTAAAATATGTTCTTCGATTTCGTGGTC
This sequence comes from Aphis gossypii, assembly GCF_020184175.1. Lineage (NCBI taxonomy): Eukaryota > Metazoa > Arthropoda > Insecta > Hemiptera > Aphididae > Aphis > Aphis gossypii. The sequence goes on from NC_065530.1 coordinate 80,818,308, forward strand.
ATCAATATCAAAGCGGTAATATGAATATTAAAGACAACAGAAACCCTATGATATAGAATAGTTAAAATTAATTATTTTTAGACCTAGTTTTTTAAGAATTAAAATTTAAGTTTAACGGTGTTAAAATGTCTACTAAGTTATTTAGCATTCGAAGGGTTTGTAGATACTAGCTAACGAAATGTTTGTCCTATACAAAAGAAACTAGTCTTAAACGTTAACAATGCTCTATGCTGAAGATTTGTACTTTCTCGGAGGTTATATATTATACATTTTAAGTACCTCTTATGGAACAAATTATTAGCAGTTAACACCCACCATAACAATTTTAGAACCACGACCAAGTAAACCCGTGTTGTACACGTATAGTACTATAGTTAACCGTGAGCGACACTCGGCGATGTAGCGAGGAACGCGCATTAATTTGGCGACTACGGATACGCGCGCAGCACGGACGGCAAAAGTTCGTCCGAGCGCGCCCGCAGTCATGTTTGTGGGGTGGTCGGATAAGTATATGTTATAATCGTCCGCCGACGGCCGCGGCAACGGTGCAAGTTCGAATCGAGAAATGGAAAAGTATAAAAATTAAAAACGTTTGATTTTTTTTCTTCAATTTTTCCTTCCCGTTTTCAAACATTCCAGTGCTGTCTTTTTTTTTTCAAAATTTCATTTCGTCACGCTTAAATATATTATTATATACCAGCAATATACTCGTTCACCACAGATATATATATATCATACTCATCGCATCGCTCTGCGTACGTATATTAATATTGTACAGATTGATTTTAGTGTTTTTACTGAACACAATATATTATAATATTATATATTTTATAGGTACTTAATATGTTTATCTAAATAATATTTTTAGTAGACTAGTAGTACTTATATACAGTTACGGTTAGATACTATATTTAATATCTAAATGTCTTATAATAACACGGAAGTCGCCTTGTCGGTTCAAAAAGAACGATTAGAACGAAGTATATAAAACATTAAAATTATTCTAAATTATTGAATTAGAAACTAGACTATTCGTTGAAAAAATATTAAATTTGACATTCCTATTTCTTATACTTAACGCTTATTATATTGAAATTGTCTAATAATTATTGGTGAATATACGATATAGTAGTATTTTTTTTTTTGTTTACATGAAATCGGTATTTTTGTTCATCTATACATTATTACATTACTCATTGAATAATTATTTTCGATGGAAGAGATAAACAAGATCATCAATGTACGTACAGTCACAATACATTTTAATTACCTACCATTTTAGATTATACGCCAAATAATAGGAGGCCACATTGGCAATCATTGCATGATCGCAGTTATAATAATAATAATAATAATAATAATAATAATAGTAAAAATAAATTATTACAATTTGATTCGTAATTACTCGACATTCGTAAAGCATAATTTAGCATTACAATTAATGTAATAGGTAGTCCTACAAAAAGATACAAAGAATTTACAATACAATTTAATTAATCATTTTATCCTAATTATATTATTTACTATAACTGTCTATACTCTATAACTATATTATGTCACACTTGTTCTTTGATAAATTTTTTTATCGCTCATAGTTGAGTTCGCGGCTGAATCTGGACCCCTTGTTTACATCATCAATAATTTTTAGTAAACTGTTATTTTTTAATTTCTAATCAACAAAGACTACCTCAACCACTATTTATAGACGATTATTACATTGATAATTTATTTATATTTTATACTTCATACGTCAAGTTAATCACTCACTCGTATATTAGACATCGCTCACATTAAGTTAAAATACATAGTTTAAAATATTATATTAAATAATAACTGTTAATAAATTGGTTAAAAAAAAAAAAAAAAATAGAAAAGTCCCTGTTCGACATTTAATAACTGTTATTGACATTGATACTGAGTATTATAAAAGAAAGGTCATTATAATTTTAAAGTGCGTTTAATTAAAATATCAAGGCTTTGTTATAAAATATCAATTATTTAGACTGGAAAACGTCTACTCTATTTCAATTGCCTTATTTGATATTATGGACCTAGTTGTGCAATGTGTACAGTGTACACGTCTTGTATGGTTGAAATACAGATTTAGTATTTATACTTATATTTGTATGACAATTTGAATAAAATAGAAAATATTAAAACTATTTATTAAACTACCACTTTTATACACACAATAATTGGAGTATAGAACATTTGAACAAATATAATTCACAAATTATCTGAATAAACTAATCAAAAATGTCGTAAAAGACTAATATGGTACCTATTTCTTGCGTGACAAAAGTTAATTTTAAAAATTATTACATTCATTTTATACGGAAATCAAAATAATCAAATGTGTAGAATGTAGATACACTTTTATCCACAGCTTATGAAAAATGTAACAAAACATTTTACATTTTGATGATATATTTTAATAATTTGTAATAGTCAATAGATACATATGTTTTTAAGTTAATAACTTATATCTCAAAATAAAATAACAGTTAAAGTTAAAATTAAAATTATGGTTGATGCAGTTTAATATTAATTTAATAATTTAATAATTAATAATTTAATATTGACTTTCAATTAGGTAGGTAAATTAAAATTCCAAAATATTCCATGTTCATTATGCTCCTCTATTAAATGTAATGTTACAACATAACATTTAATACATTTTGATATAAAAATAAAAAAAAAATGTATTAGTTAATTATTAAATTGGTAGTTAGCAAATCTTAAAAAGTTAAAAACAATTAGTAAAGTAAAAGTTATCGAAAAAAATATTTTTATTTTCCTATGAACTTTAACTTTTGAATTATTAATGTTTAACCTTGATTCCGTTTAAACTATATATACCTAATCTCAGGTAGGTAATTCAGGACATTTTATTTCACGGTTATAGCTTAATATAAAAGTAATTTGTATAATAAATTAATACCTATAACCTATATTATAAAAAAAATCAAATTAATCTGTACTAATCTAGAGACTAAAAATATGGGTTAGGTACTTTAAAATATGTGAATTCAAATAAGTAATAAGTAAACATTTAAGAATAAAATGACATGATTGAATTTTTGGAAAAATTTCTTTCAAATACGCGTTTAGTTGTTTACTTTTGTAATTTATTATGGTGACAACATAGAAAGTTATAGTTATGCGATAATATTGTTATTCATGTCAAACTCATGATTGTATATTGTTTTAACTTTTCATTCACCTTGAAAGTAAAATGTGGGCGTAGGTAGTTTATTTCATATTTCATGATGGATAATACAACTACCCTATTTTCTGTAACTATTATTAATGAAAAAAAGAAACCGATTTCGTTATATTTTATAGTTATATCTATTATTTACAGATTAAAACAAATTGTATTTAGTATTTGCATCAAAATTATATCACTAAACATGTTAAATGATTGATTGATTGACTGTTAAATTTTGTATAGTACTTCGTATTATTACATTATAATAAAATTAGTATCATTTTAATAAAGTAAAATTAATATTTAAAATACAATTTTTTAATATCTATTTAATAGATAGTCACAAAAAAATTTTGAATTCTTCAATTATATTAGTGCACGGTAATAATTTTTTTCTCGTATCTCTTCTTTTATTTAATAAACTAAAATAGTTAATTAAAATATTTAGTGATAGTTAAACAATAATTTTAGCGGTTCTTGATTATTTAAAAAAAAAAAATCTAACATTAGTTTGATGTTATAAATAGATATAAATATTTATTTGTATAGTAAATATGTTTTAACGTTTAATACATAATTTCAGTATGTTAGACGTAGAAGAAAAATGTAGTAAACTGAACATAATATATGAACAACCAACATCACCACAGTCACCACAGAGGGAACAGAGAGAGGAATGGGGTAACAAACTTGACTTTTTGTTCTCGTGTATTAGTGTATCTGTTGGCTTAGGAAACGTGTGGAGATTTCCATACTTGTGCTACAAACATGGCGGGGGTAAGTTATTGATTATTTAATTTTTTTTTTTTTTAAACTAAAATCTTCATTATATTTTATGTGTAGTTGTTGTTATCATTTCTCTATTCCGAAGTATTTATTTATCTTTTATGCAAAGAACTCATTTATATCACTAGGGAAGGGGGCTAAGGAAGCGCCTCTTTATAAATCGAATGAATCTAACTATACAATAGCATATTATTTCATTATAGTATAGCATTATATTTAATAATAGTTATATTTTACAATCTAGCTGTTAATTTTAATTTAAACTGTGAGTGAAATTCAAGAAAATTTTTATCTGTTTACTTTGTTATATATTTCGTACTATATTTAAACTAATTAGTTTATAAATAAGACAACTATAATAATATTATTTAGTGCCAAACTATTTTTCTATTGATCGAAATAATAATTATAATAGTATAATACCATTTTTATAAAAAATGTTTTGCTATTTATTAATTACTAAGTAGTCTTATTACTATTATATTAACATTAATAATAGAAAATAGTTAGATTGTATATTCATTCGTTGTAAATGGACTAATTACTATTTAAAAATTATTTTTAAAATACGTACTCATATGTTTAAAGGACGTTGATAAAAAAAAAAAACATAAATACTAATAAATACTAATATATTATACTAAAATTAAAATAATCATTGATAATAAATTATAACTATAAATAAATTGTATAACCGAATATACACGTGACTGTGTAATCACATTTTTATTAACAGTTGAAAACCGACTATTCATATAGATATTGTATTATGCTATTCTACCGCAGACTTAACAACATAGAAATATTGATCCATAAAACGTTAGATTTATTTACAATAAAAAGCAATGCTATCACGTGTTGTTTGGTTTTTTAATTAGCTAATGTTTTAAAGTTTAACTTTTTAATATTACACAGTTTTGAAATGAAAACATAAAAACTCAACACTAGCAATATAACATGCGAAATAGGTACAAGTAATATAAAGCCTAATGACTTTAATAGTATATCGTATATGTATATTAATTGTATTATGAAGTGCTATTTATTTTTAAATGTTTAAGCAACATTTAAAAGAAAAATGTTTTTTATGAGAACACCAACTGAAATTTTACTGCATTTTTCAAAATATATGAAATTTTTTTGTCAGCGTTCCAATGGAAAAGAATTTTAGTGGTATTGGATGTAAATGGTTAGTGTTGATGATTGTTACCTAGGTAATGAAGGTAATATTCTCAAATACGGCTACAACGATAATTTACAAGCTAGCTATATTAGTTACTTATTTCACGGTAGTGTTTGTTTTTTCATAAGCAATAATAGGCACTTCGATGATTTATAAAAAAATGTTTGAAAATAAAATCAGTTCTAGTTAAACTTTATTTAAGAGTGTATCTTTAGGAAACAATTTTTAAAAATTAATTTACGGAATCAAATATTTCAAGTTTTTTTTATAATAAATTGTAGTAGAATTAAAGTACCTATGTTATAAAATTTAAAAATGGTTTTCACTACTTTTCAAAATTAACAATGCATTGTTATTGTTATGAATTTATAATATTAAAAAAAAAAAATGTATTATTTAGATTAAGATATTATTTTATTATAACTATTTATATTAATGGTACTATTCAAAATATGTTAGGTGCATTTTTGGTGACTTACTTTATAGCCATGATATTTTGTGGAATACCGATTTTTTTTCAAGAAGTGGCTATCGGACAGTATTTGGGTTCTGGTGGGATGACGTTGGTTGGAAAGCTATGTCCAATACTTTCTGGTAAATATCGTATTTCTGAATAATAAAAAAAAATATTTTTTTATAATTTAATTTTTATTCTATTTGTTTTACTCAATTTTATAAGTGTTTTAATATGGATTTATATGTCGTTTAGGTACTGGTTATGCTACGATGACTATAGTTTTCTTACTGGATGTGTACTATTGCGTTATTGTAGCATGGACATTTTTTTACTTGGCAAGTTGCTTCATATCATATCCGACTTTGCCGTGGGAAAGTTGTAGTAAGAACTAAAATTTATTAAATAAATTACTTTAAAATTCACTGTATTAAAATAAACCAAAATATTAAAATGACAAATTCGTAATCTTTGTTTCAGACAATTGGTGGAACACAGAAAATTGTTTTAAGCCAAATAGTGTTAATATGACTCACGAGCATTTTAGTACGGATACAATAAAACGTATGTTTAATACATCTTTAACGCTCAATCGCAATATAGATTCGTGGAATAAAATGTATAACAATAAAACGTATGAATTACAAAGAAATATTTTCAAAAACGATGGTCAACTAACGGGATTTTGTCACACTATCAAGTCGTTATCATATGCCGATGTTTCATTAAACTTCACCGACATAGGAACAAATATTTCGTCTGTCCTTCGTCCAGAACAAGGTGTTGACTTTATGAATCAACTTCGAAATTGTTTCAATGTAACGACTGTGACACCTGCTGAAGAGTATTGGGAGTGCGTGAAGTGCATCAAAATGTTCAATTTTTCCAAATTTTCATGGGTTGGAATATTTTTGTAGGAGAAGAGTGCTCATGCTGACTAGTGGTATTGAAAATATTGGAGGAATGCAATGGGAACTATTGTGCTTATTAGGAGTATCGTGGATCTTGATTTATATCATTTTGGGCAAAGGTCTCAGCCAGAGTGGAAAGGTAATAAACTAATAAGTAATAGGTATGATAAACAATTTAAATAACAATCTGAAATATCTAAGGAAGTGTACTATTTTAATGATAAATAGATAGTGTGGTTCATAGCTATGTTTCCATATTTAATAATGGGAGCATTACTAATTAGAGCAGTGACGCTGGAAGGAGCTGGTGAAGGTATCAGGTACTTGATAACTCCAAGATGGGAAAGTCTCTTGAATTCAGACACATGGATAGAAGGAACAACACAAATATTTTTTGGCTATAGTGTCGGCGTTGGCACTCTACCAGCTCTTGGATCATTCAATAGATTTCATCACAATTGTTATAGGTAGGAATATTTCATCATAAAATGAATAATGATATGAATGTCTTAAAATTATTTTATAGGGATGCAGTATTAACTTGTGTTATTAACACGCTCACGTCTATCATACCCAGTGTAATAACATTCAGCATATTAGGTTTTATTGCTGCTTCCCAGGGAGCTACGGTTAGCGATGTTGTGGAAAGTGGACCTGGCTTAGTATTCATAACTTATCCACAAGTGGTGCTTCAGTTACCAGGAGCAAGGATATGGGCAGTTGTGTTCTTCGTCATGCTTGCTGTAGGTATGGCAGATTAATTACTTGAGTGAATTTTCGTATGCTTAATTATGAAAAAAATGCATTCTGATTTATCGGGTTTAGATGATTGGTATTGATAGTGAATTTTGCAATGTCGAATCGTTTATAACTGGACTGACGGATAAGTGGCCTAAATACTTACACGCTAAACGAAAAACTTTTACATTGTTGGTGTGTATAGGTATGTTTGTGTTAAGTTCGTCCATGGTGACTAACGTAAGTAAATTTAAAATTGTAATTGAATTATAACGTACACTTTAGAATTAATATAATGATTTTATTACATATTATTTTTTCAAGAAAAAAATATATAAAATAAATTGTATTTATATTTCAGGGTGGAATGTACATATTTCAATTAATGGATACATACTCGGCATCGGGAATATCGTTGCTTTGGGTATGTTTCTTTCAGACTATAGCTATCTCATGGTTTTTCGGAGCTGATAGATTTCGTGAATGTGTCAACCAGATGCTTGGTTTTCGACCAAATTTATTCTGGTACATCTGCTGGGTGTATCTTGCACCTTTCGTCATGATTGTAAGATTTATCTATATTTATATATTGTACAATACACCTAACGTTATAATATAAAATCAAAATTTAATATTTTACAGACAGTATTTATATTTTTCATCATCAAGTATGAACCGGTTAAGTATGGCAATCATTATACATATCCATGGTGGGGCGAAGGATTGGGAATAACAATATCGTTAATTTCTATGATTTGGATACCACTATATGCGGTTTATTATTTAATGACGGAATCGGGGACTTTAAGACAAGTAAGATTGTTAAATACACATAGGTACCTAGCATAGTATAATATACTAATATATTATATTGGGTATAACTAATAAATATATAAGTTTGTTTTGTTAAATAATAAATATGTTTTTAGAAGCTCGAACGAGGTTTTACGCCTATTCCAGAAGTCAAATGCAGAACTAAGATAAAAAAAGAAACTAAAAATATCATTGATAGGAGAATCAACATACAATTAATGGAATGCAGCACGTTGGTATACTGTGACAATAATGATAGTAAAAACATATGAACACCAATATTAGTTAACTATAGCGTTTAATGTTCCATTATTCTTACATTACAGAAGTATTGTAGGTATTTGTTTATGAATTCAAATAGTTAACACTAAAACAAAAGTCTATATATTTTTGACATAAAAGATTGTATTTTATTTGTAAAAGTCGATTTATAAGATAGTTAGTGTTTTTTTATATTGATTAAATAATTATAACTATTTATATGATTAATATTATATAGTGCAAATCGCTGGTGCATTATGCAATAATGTTTTTTCCCTTGAAGTAAACTGTTTGTTGTATTGACCAATGATTATTGGCAAAAAATAAATTGTGTGGGAATCATACAGTATTGTAGTCTCTTATTATTATCGATTTTGTTCGCAAAATGTTAGTATAACAAATAATTCACAAATATAAAAATTATTTAGACAGTACATTGTATTGTTAAAATAAATAAACTATACTTATACAACGGTAAAATATAATATGGCGTGTTATTCAGTGTATTGTAAATTATGTACATTTAACAAATAGGTAGCTAATATGCTTTATATTGCATACATATGGTACCATTATTCCATCATTCTATCTATTAGCGGTGAACGATTGAACGATGACAAATTATAATTTTTATAGACTGACTAACTTTGTAAACAAATAATTCAATAGTATAACTTGTATATTACTCTCGCCGTATTGATGATTATACTTCTTTTATTTCTTTATTTCTCAGCATGCGCCGTTGACGTTCCCAACCTTCACGCATCACTCATTCTGTATCCCTGTCTACCCCACAAGAAACCATTCTCTTTATATAGTCCAGCGTTTCTTAAACTTTTTTATTCATGGAACCCTTTTTTATGTTCACTTTAATCATGGAACCCCTACGTTTTTTTTTTAGATTTTTAGCTATTTATATTAAACTTTCAACAAAAAGTTATTACCGCTCGATAGTTAGACTCTGTACTTTGTTTCAATAGTTGTAACATTTTACGTAAACATTTTTTCCTGCTAGTCGTTAATCTTTAGTAAGATTTTTGAACATTTTGAAAAAAGCACTTTAGTTTTGTGGAACCCTGAAATGATCTTCGCGGAACCCTAGGGTTCCGCGGAACACAGTTTAAGAAACGCTGATATAGTCAATAGCGTATACAATTAAAAACAATTTAATCACAAGTTTTTTTTTCAAGCATATTATGATGATTTATCGTGATTCATTACATTTATAGTATGATTATAAGTTAGGATTAGACATTTCTAAGACACCAAATATCAAAAAAAAAAAAAAAAATGTTTAAGATAGATTTACTTGTACGTGCATTACACATAACAAACAGATCTAAGTATCTAACTAGTTCTATTAAATAATAATAGCAAAATGTAATGTACATTGTAGGTACAACTGTATAAGAATATAAGTATTTTGGTACATTTTTTCACCTATATAATATATTATTGTTTTTAGGACTATTTTTATTGAGATATTTTTCTGCAGAATGGTATTCAATATGTTATCATAACTGTTTAGAATTGTAATAGACTAAAGTCAATTTAAATATTACCAAAATATAAATTTACCTAAATCTATTTTATTTCATCATTACGACATCTTATGAGGTTTTATAGCTTCCGATGACAATAACACGTTCAGCACGGTATATGACATTTTTACTATCTGAAATGAAAGATTTTTAAATTAATTAAATTCAATATAAATAATATTTAAGATTATTGGCTCAGTTATTAAATTGAGTTTTTAATTATATCATACGACATATTATAACATTTCATTTTTTACTCATAAAAATCTCTTAAAAAAAATGACCAATTGTCATAGTGTTATTATAGATATAATATACAAGCTATAGTATAGTAGTATTTTATTAGTATAGAATAGTGATTTATGACCTATAATTTAGTAAATTTATTCTGTGTAGAGTACTCTTCTGCAGTATAACTTTGAGCCAATATTTAAGTTTATTAATTAATTATAAACTTTTATTAATGAATACACTTTCCTTGTCTCCGCATAAGATTCTTTAGATTTCGTCACTGATGGGAAAGAACGCGGTCGTATGAACGCGATCATTTAAACGGGTTCATATTATGTGAAACTGTGAACTTTACATAAACGAGTTCAATTTTCATGAAATGAATTTGAACGTGAACTAAGTTCTTATTTATTATGATCTTAAAAGTTTTGGGTTTGCTCATTGACAATTTAATTTTGATGGAACATAGTTATATACTTATATTTATAAAATAAATAATTTAATAATAATAAAAGTGGGTATCGCTATTAGGTGTCGTGTGGTTCATTATTAAATTTGAATCCAATAATAGGTATAATTGTATATGAAAAACAATAAAATATGTTAGGGTCAGGATGTAAATGAACATGTAGTGAATACATGTATGAATATTGAAGAATATATAGTGTGTTAATTTTTATAAAGAACTTTCTATCACTGGATTTCGTAATTTTATTGTGACTTGTACAAGTATTTAAGTGACAATATATATAAATAGCTGTATCAATTGTTTTTATTAGACATACTAATTATTTAATATTATACTTGAAAATTTATAATAATCCTAGTATTCTTATAACTATTTTAATAAATTGTAATGATTTTTATAAGAAAAATAGAATTTCATAGAATTCTATAAATATACCTATTCATATTAATCGTCTTAGATTATATTTTTTCTTATAAAAGAATCATATATTAAAAATAATCTATTTTATAATAAATTTCTTACCTTTAGAAGTAAATTTAAATTTATAGTAAAAATGTAACCAACTGTAAATGTTAATGGTATTGTAGCTCTTGCCATCATTATTAAAATAGAACGTTTAAACGATTTGTTTACATAGAAAAAGGAATTATCAAAAAGGACACGTAATATTTCATCATGCTAAAAATATTTTAGAAATACAGTCAATTTTTTTAAATTATGAGACATAGGTACTATTAAAATATTAATATATACTTACTAAATCCAAAAGCACACTTCCATAAAAAGTGTATATGGTAATATTTATAATAGCTGCTATACCACTGGCTATACATATTGATACTATTGTTTGATTAATATAACCCTAAAAGGTAACAATTATTAATTTTTATTAATTTTTAATGTATCATTTAATAATAGATATATTGGAGTAGGTAGAAAATGAGCGTTCTAGAACCTAATCCGCTGACCATTGCTGACCATGGCTGATCCGCTGACACCCATTTCCATTACCGGTTATATTATACAAACATTGTTACGATGATTATGTTAATACTTGATGTAACCAGAAAAAAAAAATAATAATAATAATTTACGTATCCTCGCGCGCGTGTATGTATGTAACAACAATTGGCATAACAACATTGCCAGATTTATAAATGATCTCATAGATAGATCGGCAACCGTGCATCAAGAAATCCTGAAATGACTATAATGCGCTCATTGATGACTGATACCCTTGTTGATGGTATATATTAGAGAGCTATATAAGAGCTACATATTATAGAGCCTTAGTTTATATTATCCGAAAAAAAGTACTTCAGAGAAGTAAAAAAAGCTTTCTGTGCGGAAGTTGAAGCGATTGGAAGAAAAGATAGAATTTTAATGTTAATATAGAAGTGCAATCAATCTCAAAATAATGTGCCAAAAAGGCCCATTGTTGAAAAAGTAGAATTTGGAGCTTAATAAAGAAGTGAAATCAATCCCAAAATGCTGTGCCTCAACTTAAAAAATATCAATTCACAAAAATTTCAAGATGTTCAACTGTACAAACAATGGAAAAAAAATAGCACAGAACGGCAGCGTATTACAGATTGTTACCAAAAATTTGAGTCAGATAGATTTACTCGCAAACAAGGCGACAACTCCGATTTATGGCTAATTTCATCATCATTAATACACGCTGTTCTGTGCTATTTTTTTTCAATGTTTGTACAGTTAAACATCTTGATATTTTTGTGAAATGATATTTTTTCAAGTTGAGGCACAACATTTAGTCTCGCTATAGGGTTGGGTCGAATTGTTTATTTGAACGATATACAACGAATCGTTGTTTATTTATGTGCTGTTTCTTTTCGGTGTTTCTTACGCACAGAAAGGAGTCTTTAGCGAAGTTTTATTAACTTAAAAAATTGAGGCGGGTGATAAAATCTGTATACTATTATTTAGGAACATAATGTTAATAATAATAATTATCACGGAGAGTGAAATTTTTGTTTATTAATTTAATTTTAAGAAAATAATATTAAATAAAAAAATTGTCTCATTATATTTTATTAGTATTACTCACCCGAATAGCTTGAATCACTAGAGTAGTAGTCAAGCCAAAATATATAGCATTGAATGACATTGACTGTAATATTGGTTTCGTAAATACTATCTTCATTGTATTAAAATATCTATAATAAATAAAATTAACAATGTATAATTATAATCCATGATTTATGAACGATGGTTTATATTTAGATTTTTAGCGACTAAGTCATCTAATTTAAAAATGAAAAGTTATAGATTAAATTTTAAGCAAATATTCATATTAGAATTTATTAAATACTAGCTGACCCGCGTGCACTTCGTTGCCCGTTAAAAATGTCAATTCTATAATACGATTCACTAAGTCATTTTCATTGACCATTTTGATTATCAAAAAACTTTTTTAAGCACCACTTTAAAGCTAAATAAATTAAATTCTAAGACGAAATTTCTTCAAAAGTGTTTGTAGTTAAAATTTTGAAAAATGTATCAAAATATAACGTATACACTATTTTTTAGATAAAAATGTATTAAAATTTTAATTTAAATAGCTAAGGCTATAATAATAAAATGCCCAAGTCTTTGATAACTTTAACCTTATTAAATTTACAAGCAATTTTGAATGTCCAATTCAATAAATTGACTTAGGTCACAGTATTAAAGGTATTCTATTGGTCTTCGCTCCTCTTTATAATCATAAATAGTTTTAGATCATTAGCAAAAAGTAAAAACAAATATTTACAACGACGGAAAAAAATATTATAACGACTTGATCATATTTTATAAAAATTATAAGAACTGCAGAATAGAGGATATGTAACCCAGTTCCTTTTGAAACTTTAGAAGTAATGGCGATGGGGCCTGAAACACTATTATTTACTCTGAATAGTTGTATCCTATCATTCAGATAGGTACTTACGAGTATTACGATGATCATTCTAACAATTTAACATTTTATCTAAAAGATGTTTGAACTTGTGTGACAAAAATAAATTCGGTGACCGAATCGAATTTTTTTTAATATGGACGCTATACAGTATACACCGCATCTATTTTATTATATTTCCAACTTACATCAATAACCTTTGATGTTGAATGACTGCATATTTCATTTTTTGTTCATCGTTGTCGACAACAGCTTCTCGAATCGTCTGTACAATAGTCTCTAACCTGTATTTCAAAACACCTACATAATAAATAAATGTCGTGTTTATAAAACAAAGTTCAATATGCGCAATGTACACAGATATTGCGTATACAAAGTATTTGCATGCGTAGATCACGAGATTTCTGGTCTTTATTGGTAACACGTCCAGAAAAGGAAATGTGAAGGGATCTCCTACACGTACCGAATCGTAGAGAATCGTATACGTAACCGGGAAAATTACAAACATGTTCGACGCTATTAGATGGTACATCGTTATTATGTTTATTTTCGATTGATAGTCATCCGGTATTCCCAATTGTTTCGAGTACTGGTCCATCTCGCGGAATTGATTTTTATGGTAGATTCGAAAAGTGATGTTCAGCAGTATGTAAGATTCTATCAACATGCACAATAATGTGAACAGTTGAATGGATACGCTCTGCTCGTAATAGATAATCGACACGTACGACGCGATGAAATAATAAAGCGTTATGAGAAATTCGAAATACGTCAAGTAAAGCATTCTCTTACTGTCGGTGCACCCAGTCATTTGCAAGAATACGTTAATAGCGTCTATGCGCGGCATTGCTAAGTCTTTACTCCACTGAGGTACTAGATAGTGTGTATGGTTTCTTTTTATATGGGCTTGTATCACACTGTGTAATCTATAATAATATGTATACAATTATTAATAAACATAAGGACATAAGGTATATTGTATTTAATAATAAAATGAAAGGCACAATACTAGCTCTTAATAATATATATAAAAGGTTTGTGCGTGTCAAAATTTATATTATAATTTCATCAACATTTTAATAGTCTTGGTTTCTGTAGGTATCTATAAAAGTGGGTTAAAATATGGCGTGAATTTATGATAAATTGATAATATAATAATAGAAACAAATAATAATAAATAAGAGGTAGAAATATAACGGTGACATAGGTATTAATAATAAATATTTTAATATTTAGTTAATGATTGACTGCAATAAGTTTTTTATTTCATTAGAAAAAAATCAAATAATCAACATATTTTTATATGACGTACGTAGGTATATTAGTATCAAGTCACATCATAAACTAATTGGTGATTGTGTTTGTATATTAACTATTAACATATATGATAAATATATATGTAGCACTAGTACACGGCTTTTTTAAACACGTTATAAACTAAATTGTCTAAAAAAATTTAAAAGAATGACGAGTGGGTTTTTTAAGATTTGACAACATATGCATCATTAAATGTATATAAACTACTATTATTTATACAACGCACATATAAGGGGTTTTCTATAAAGTTTTATGATGCTGTAGAAAGGATCTCAAGATAATACAATAGAACAAGATTGTACAAATAAACCTAACTTATGGTTGGCTAGTTATACGCACTGTTCTATAATAATGTATATGGTCTATATTCTCTTTCAAATCATCAACATATTCTGAAGGAAAAATAGGTGTATACCTACATAAGACACAAGCTTATAATTATCTATTGCTATTAACAATATACTTTAATAATTAATTTCCAATCGTTCTATGAATAAAATATATTGTTTTTTTAATAATAGTACTGTGCTGTTATTATAGCCTGTAGGTACTTCTCTCGATATATATATATATATATAGAGAGAGAGAGAGAGATATTATGTATATACATATATATATTCAATATTGTATCCTATACAAGAGGACTTAGCGTGTTTTGAATATTACCGTCAAAGGTAAATTTTAATTATGGTCGCGCCGTTAATAATTTTGATTTTTTTTTATAGTAAACCTAATTAAATGTACCTATAACCTAATAAATAATATTACACAGGCCTAAAAATAAGTGTTTTTCTAATGGCTTGCTCATCACTTTCACATACGGGGTTCTGTGTTTGGCTCAAGTCCTAAATCCTATTTATGTAGTAGCAGGTGTTAACATTTGCCTTTCTCTGTCCTAAACCGATTTCATGTAATCTACTTAGTTATCGGAAAATTGAAACCTAGGATTAGGAATATAATAGTTATGAGTTGTTTGCTGATAAAATACTCTTCATTAACGAAGATTTCCGTTTCTCCATAAGCAAATATTGCAAATATTTTCTAGTGCACTATGACATGGATTCCACGGATACCGCAAGTCGTTTAGTCTCAAACTATAGTTAGTCTAGGTTTATTGACTTAAATATTAAATATTTTATTTTTTATTAAATATTATCGAAGTACCTATATAAGAGGGTTGCTTTTTTAATTTTTCCATTATTATATCTGTGTGCACTCTCATTCACCATTTATCAAATGATGCCATATTTGATTGCACTGGACCCATATGGTCGTGTGCCTTTTATTGAAATATTGCATGCAATTTTTCACATAATACGATAGGTACCTACATATTATTTATTAAGCTCAGTATTTACCTTTTAATGGTGTAATGTTGTAATATTGTAATATTAATGGTGTAATGCATTCTTAGCTCTGGTTTTCAAATATTTGTGTAGAATCAAAGCAGTAATACTACCGCCTATTTCATTGCTTATAAATTATAATATAAGTAGGTAAGTCATTGCGACTTTGTCCGTGCAGTCATAATATTTTTGTTCATTTCTAGGCTTATTACCAGTGTTTTTAGTAATTATTCTTAGGTAATGTTTCATTAAAAAAAAACACTCCATCTTAATAATTATAAGTGTGTTTTAAAAGTTATTTCTTTTTATTTTGTTTAAAATAAATATTTACTTTATATAACTTCATTTTATTGTTAATTTAATTATACAAAGATTTCACTTTTAAACACGATATTATGACGAGCTATATCGTTGAATCGTTGAATTATAAAACGTATACCCAGCGGAAGCTGATTTACAGGATAACAGTGTCGGCAACTATGAACGAAAAAAGTCTTTACAAAATCATAAATTATCTCATATAAAAAAAAATTCAAACTGATAATTTTAAAATTGGAAGCCAATTGGCTATAATCAGTCCAACTCAAGTTATTTACTAAATAAGGCTATGGTAAGCTGCCAAGTGACAAGTGTTATGCATGGAAATCATTACACAGTTTAAAACTTCAACTCTTTAAATCTGTTAATTTTGAATTTTTCCTTAAATCCCGCTATTTAGAAAAAACAAGGAGAATGTAAGTATTTTTTATTATAGCAACGATTTAAGATAGTACTATCTTAAATCGTGATTATAACCATATCACACTGTTTACTGTAGTTTATGATAACAGATATTGTTATTATGATAACGTGAGATTTTAATATTAGAATAATTATTCGACGTCAAATTTTTATTTCCACCGTTTGTTACTCATTTGTACTTTGTAGTTATAATTAATTAGTTTTGTTATTAATAATAACAATAAGTCTCATAAAATAATATTTTGATTTTATACTATACTTAGTATACCTATATTATAGTCATAGTTAAACTGAGTTTTAATTGAAACAAAATGGTTGTAAGACCTTATAATGAAGAACTAGGATATCTAGAAAAGAAATCTCCATATAAATGGGAAATAAAAAAAGGATTTCAACCTAATATGAAGGTAGGTAAAAGGATTTGTTTAAAAAATTTTGAGTTTTTATAAAAAAAATTTGTTTTTATTTTATAGGTTGAAGGAGTGTTTTATGTTAATACATTTTTGGAAAAACTAATGTTGGAAGAATTACAAAATGCATGTCGACCAGGAATGATTGGTGGATTTTTACCTGGTGTTAAACAAATTGCTAATGTGGCTGCATTGCCTGGTATTGTCCATAAATCTATTGGACTTCCAGATGTACACTCTGGTTATGGGTTTGCTATTGGTATGCTTAAAATAGTTTTTTATTTTTATCTAATATGTAAGTTAATAGTTGAATTTTCAAACTGTTCCTAATAGGCTTTTTAAATTATAATACTAAATATATTATATCACCAATATTGATTATACCTAAGTTTATGTATTATATTAGTGTATAAGTTTTCATTAAGCATTAATCTTAATTCTCAGGAAATATGGCTGCATTTGATATGGATGATCCTCTATCTATTGTTTCACCTGGTGGTGTTGGATTTGACATTAATTGTGGTGTACGATTACTCAGAACAAATTTATTTGAAAAAGATGTTCAGCCCATCAAAGTAATATAACATTATTAATTTAAATTCTACCATCATAATATTATGATATGATATTATTTTAACCTTATACTATTTAGGAACAATTAGCTCAAAGTATGTTCGATCACATTCCTGTAGGTGTAGGGTCAAAAGGAATCATACCAATGAATGCAAATGATTTAGAAGAAGCACTTGAAATGGGAATGGATTGGTCTCTAAGAGAAGGTTAATATCTTAAAAATTAAAATTTTGAATATTATTTATAAAAAATTATATTTATGTTAGGTTACGCATGGGCTGAAGACAAAGAACATTGTGAAGAAAATGGTAGAATGTTGAATGCAGATTCATCTAAAGTTAGCATGAGAGCTAGAAAACGAGGATTACCACAAGTAATTTATTGATTAGAAGAATGCATAGTTTAAATGTTAAAAATATTATTATTTAAAATGTTGAACATTTATAATATGCTTGTTTATAGTTAGGAACATTAGGAGCTGGCAATCACTACGCAGAAATACAAGTAGTTGATGAAGTTTATGATAAATGGGCAGCCAAGAAAATGGGAATTGAAAACATTGGTCAAGTTTGTGTTATGATACATTCTGGAAGTCGTGGTTTTGGACACCAAGTTGCAACAGGTTTTTAAACATTGTATTAAATAAGATGTAGGTTGTATGTATGGGTGTACTGGGTAGGCGAAAGCCAGTTTACAGTTAAATTTAATAAAGGCGTTTCTTCACTAGTCTTTTTATATTTATAATTTGTATTACACCCAATTAAAAACATCATAATAATGTATTATTCAATGTTTAATACATAAAATAATATTATACTATTATTACTATTTGATTACGTATTAAAAATTCAAACTAAGATAAATTCAGTTTTTAAAATTTTTGATATTATGTTACTAAATCTGATAACCATGTCTAAAGTTTAAAAAAATTAAGCTAAGGAAAATATTAAAATTCATTTTATACTTTCCCGTCTCTTATAATAATTTAATTTTAATTGTCATGTAGTCAAACTGATTAGCTTTTGCGTCACTGAAAGTAATAAAGACAATATGTTTAAACATTTTTAATTATAAATTAATTAATTAATAAAGTATAAAATAATCAATTTTAAGGGAAATTAATTTTATTTTTATCTTTTGTGTGGTACTTAATGATTAATATTTAGCCTTAGAGTGATACATAGCTAATATTAAGAAAAACACTATTTCATCCAGTTATTAAAAATACTACTTACTTGCTGGGGATAAAATTATTTCATTACGTGATAATAATTGTGTTATTTAGTAGGTATACTGGTTAAAATAATCACTGCCATTATCCAAACAATATGACACTATTCATCTTAATTACTGATTATTACAAGTTATTTTATTTATTAATTTTGGGTATAAACACTGTGTATTAATCGGTTTAATGATTTAAATGAAACATGATTTTACTAAGTCCTATATTCCTTAAAATAAAAAAAAAAATTATTTAGTGTCTTCAAATATAAATAAAATTTTAGTTGATAGTCATTAAAAAATTGTAATTTAAATAAATGTCTCATTTCAAATTATTTAAGATCATATTACCTCAGTTACTATGATATTTCTGATAGAACGCATAATTTTTTATTTGTACACTAACATTATACAAACATTTAGGAGTGCATGAGTGCATTTCTTAACTTTTTAATGGATATTTATGTTATCTTCAACCAATTTTAATAAGTATTCAATTGGGTTTTAGTGTATCTGGTTTGTATTTAGAGCAGTTTTTAATTTAAAAATAATTTATTTGCATGTCATGAACTTAAAAGTAAAAGTAATTTTTACATTTTACTATTATTTATATAGAAAATGTAATCCATAAATGATAATTGATTAAAAAAAAAAAATTTGAGTATTATACTTTTAATTTATAAAAATAAACCAAGTAGTGAGTAGTATAATTTTAATAGAAAGATAAATATATTAAAGACTTTTTACTTAAGATGCTTTACTGGAAATGGAAAAGGCTATGAAACGGGACCAAATTGAAGTCAACGACAGACAATTAGCTTGTGCTCGTATTAAGTCCAATGAAGGTCAAAATTATTTGAAATCTATGTCTGCTGCTGCAAATTTTGCATGGGTGAATCGAAGTTCAATGACATTTTTAGCCCGTCAAGTATGTAATAAATGACAACAATATTGGAAATTTAATAATAAGTATAATTTTTTTTTTTTTTAAGGCTTTTGCAAAACAATTCAAATTGACACCAGATGATTTAGACATGCATGTCATATATGATGTATCTCATAATATTGCAAAAATGGAACAACATTATGTCGATGGAAAACCTAAACACTTATTGGTGCATAGAAAGGTATTTAGAACATTTATTTTATTTGTGGTTTTATTAAAGTTATATAAGTTGTTGTATTTTAATAAAATATATGGGCAAACGTAAATTGTGCCCAACGAAGGGAAAAAATTGTTAATTGCGCCCGGTATTTTTCAGGTATAAATTTCTTAGTAAATTGCGTCCAATAGAAATATTATTTTTATTACAATCATTTAGCATTTCCCAGAGGACACCACGAAGAGGCGACTATTACTATCCTCCAAAAATTATTTTTAATATTATGGGATTAATAAGTACTTTTAAATATTTTTAGGTTAATTTTTACAGTAAATAATCATAAAAAAAATGTAATACTAAATTAATATTAAGTAAATTATATAATATAGAGTTAATAGTATAATACAATTATAAGTTATATATCAGCATAGTAATAAGACATCACTTTTACATATTCAGCTCTCGTAATAGTATTTTCATTGTATTGTTGAATAATTTTTTCCATTGTTTGAATTTTTTTTTATTTGATGTTTTGAAATTTATAAGGTTCATTTATACTATTAATTTTTATGTTAATTTTGAACTGTAACTCTAATATTTTATCCATAAAATTATAAGTATGAGGATGAGGAGTATAGAAGATTTTATTAAAATGACTGGAAAGATTCACAGGCATTAGTAGTCCATGCTACTGTTGCAAAAGCTGATGCCCAAATATTCGGAGGAAAGTCAGCAAATAAAATCGCTAATATTAAAATAATTAACTGTTATGTTTGGTTTTTACTCCAATAAATGTACAAAAGTGTTTAAAACAGATGAATTCAAGGTTGCACTTAGATTAGATACTATAAGCGCACTTTACTACGTAAAAATTTATACCTGAAAATTAAAGGGCACAATATTTACTTTACTATTTTCACTACCTGCTCACTATGGACGCAATTTACAATCGCCCTAATATATTGTTCATTATTGGATTTTATGATTTCAGGGATCAACAAGAGCATTTCCTCCTTATCACCCTCTTATCCCAGTTGACTACCAACTAACCGGTCAACCAGTTTTGATTGGTGGAACAATGGGTACCTGTTCATATGTGTTGACTGGAACTGAACAGGGTATGAATGAAACATTTGGGTCTACGTGCCACGGTGCTGTAAGTGATTTTTATTTTTTCAATTTGTTTATTTGTTTAATTTTAATCTAACTGATGAAATATTTTATTTTCCAGGGACGTGCATTGTCAAGAGCTAAATCTCGTAGAAATATAGACTATAATGATGTATTAGAAAAATTGCAGCAACAAGGGATTGCCATACGAGTAGCTTCACCGAAATTAGTAATGGAAGAAGCACCAGAGTCATATAAAAATGTCACTGATGTGGTAGACACTTGCCATGAGGCAGGAATTAGTAAGAAGACTGTTAAATTAAGACCAATTGCTGTTATTAAAGGATAAAAATTAATTTACGTATACCTATTTAATCTAAAAATTGCATCTAATTACATGTATATTTTGTATTATATATTCATAAACTACATATTTTTTATTTGTAAATTTTTTACCTGGATCTATTTACTGTTGGTTAAAATATGTTTAAATGCTGAAATATTTCTACAATTTTATTCAGGTAATATTCAACTAACAGATATTAAATCATAATTTATAAATTATCTTTTTTATATTATTTCAGTAACTTAATAAAAAAAGTAATAATTTAAGTTGTTATTTTAAATGTGTTTAAAAAAAATCATGGTAAAGTATTTTTATCTTTTTTAAATTTATGTATAAATAACACATGAAGAATTTGATATATGTATCAAATCTTTGCTATAAAATAATTGTTAACACTTGTAAAAAAAAGATGCCAACATATTTTGGATATTTTGAAATTGACATCATTGAAAATTTTCTGATTTTCTTATGTGGGTTTTCTAAAATATTAATTGACTACTTTATTAAATTGTGCATTCCTACACATTTACGACTATGTCATCTAGCCATCTAGGTATGACTTGTAAATATTGTAGTAATGCTATAAATTGTTATTTTTATTCTTATTAAAACCAATTTATAGATAGGTATTATTTATTTATTTTCAAGTAATTAGCTAGGTAAAGCAAGTATTTAAATATTTGAGAGAAAAGTATTTTAATGAATTTTCCAATAAGTATTAACTGCTTAGATATATATTACAAATTTACAAATATACTGGTATTTAAAAACGATTTCAAATATAAAAAACTTTCAAATAAGTACTTTTTTGCTTATGAGTTTTTCACGACCAAATTGTTTTCTATCTAAGTTTAATTTTTATAGTAATTTTTGTATTAAGTGTTTTTTTTTAAATATAAAATTACATAAAAAGCTTTTAAGTATAAGTATACTATTAAATACTTGCCAAATTTTAATTTATAATATCGTGTATGATTTAATTTGTATAATGGTAGGTAATTAAAACTGAAATATTGTTGTGATTTACAAATAACGAAAAATATGACAAACTATAAAATACATAGGTGTTCAAATAATTATAGGTGTTATTTTAGAATACGATATAATATATAGGTACTAATAACACTACTATTAATACGTCACGAACGAAAATAAATTAATAAAATATAAAAAAAAACCTTAAAAACGTATATTGATATTGTAGAGAAATATTAAATTTATTTTAGTATAATATTATTACTTATTAGTATACCTACGTCCTACATACAATATAATAAATCTTATTTACCTACCTAAATGTGCTAATTAGTAGAGTCGTTATTTTTTTATTATGATTCTAAACATAAAGCTTATAACAACTATAAAATATTAAATCATAGAGAACCAACAATATTACAGATAAGTAGGAAGGGACTATATTATTATGGTATACCTATAAATAGAAAATAGATAGCGTCAAACCTATAATAGTATAAAATAGTTAATATCAGCATTTGCACAATCACCTCGAGTCGAAAACTCTCAGTTAACGACTAAAATTTGACCTTTCATTAAATGCTTTTTTACTCTTTAGAATGTAAAGATACCTACTAAGTATCAAACAACTAATAATACTGATTTTAGAAAATAACTGATTTTTTTTACATAAAAATTTATTGTAAAATCTTTTGAAAAAATATTTTTATTGCACCGGTCATACATTTTAAAAAATAAAAAGTTATGAAGTTAAATCACAAATCAGTAATTACTTGTCAATCTTTACTCTTTAGGTACCCAGTTAAAACTTTGCAACTACCTTTCTAATAATAAACTATAATCTATAATACTACCTAGGACTTAAGTAGGTACTATAGTTTATTAGTTTTTATTTTATTAATAAACTGCCTATACTAACAACTCTTTTCTAGACTTTATTTAAACGTTTTGAAACAAAATTCATAAAAAAACTAAACTTGGCGCTTTCCTGTTCTCGGGAGTTGAAGCCACCAACACCTAGAGCTTATAGTCCTATTCACTCCTTTATTCCTTAACTGTTTACTACAAATATACTTTTTTATGACTGTAAAATTATATTAATGACTATATGTTGGTATTCATAAATTACATAAATACATTTAGTATAGGAATTAAGGAATGTATTAACATTATTGTAAATCATATAGATTAATGTATTATCTAATTAATATGTGTATGTAATGTAATCATGAAATTGAATTTTTAATTCGAATATTATTACTCGCAAGAATACAAGACCATACCTAGCTTTTATAAACATTGAACATAATATAATGTAAATATTATAAGCCATAGTTGACCTTACGCAAATGGGATAGCTAAATTTAAGGAGATTATTATTGAGCAACTGAACAAATTTAAATGATTAAAAACATAACAAAAGTTTGTACACAGAGTTGCGATAAGAGCCGTACGACGATGTGCGCTCGTTATATTCATACGAAGTACATGCTACATTTAGGTACAACAAATGAAAACAAATTGTAGTCCTCCAAGTTACATTATTTTAAACTACAACTATATGTCTTAGGATTATCTGTATCATGTATAGCATATTATTATATAGTCCTGTTAGGTACCTGCAGTGTGTTGCGGACACCCCGTATTCATAAATAAATATTAAACATGACGATGGAATTGATATCGATTATTGGTTTTAACATTATGCTTTAGTACTTAATCATAAATATTTGGCATTTATGAATGTGATGTACAAATTATGAATAATTTATCTTAGATTTACTTTGAATTATATAAATGTATTAGTGATATAATTTATATTTTATAAGGAATTTTTGTACACTACACTACAGTCAACCCGGCAAAACCCTAAATTTTGGGGCTCTCGCGTGTACCCACAGTGCTCTTGAGCCTTGGCTACAGCACTGCCGCACTGGGTTTGGATAGGTTAGGTGTATGACGTATGTTATAGTCTATAGATAGTATTGGGCTATTCTGATTATACAAGTGTCATCCTATTAGTTATTATAATCGATTATAAAATCAGAGCCGTATTAAGGGGGGGGGGGGCAAAAGGGGCAATTGCCCTCGGACGCCTTTATTTGCTTTTAATATGCTAACTGTGGCCGAAAATGAAATTTTGTCCCGGGGTGCTGAATTACTTGACACGGCTCTGTATAAAATATTAAAATATATTCTGTTCTATAACCAATGATATTACTTATTGAGATAGAAGTGATGGAACCTTTAATCACCTGACACCTACCAATATTTATATAAGCTACCACAAAATAATATACTTATACAAAAATGTGAAATTAACGTAGTATAATAATATTGTTTATAAATATATATAAAACCGGTATAATAACATGTTATATTATATACGAACGTAGTTATTAATATTATACTATATATAACTAAATGACCCTCAAAATGGCAAAATGACAATTAATCATTCATTATAAAAATATGGGTTTTTAGTTTTTAACATATTTCTATCGAGGTTATAATGTAAGTGCTCCACTTGTAACTTTTTTTGGTTAAAACGAATCCATTGAGTGGATGTGTCTTTATTTCGAATAATTGAATATAATATTATTTTGACAAAATTCTTAATATTGTCGCCACGCAAAGTTATTGAATTAACTAATGCGTTTTTCAAGTACCTATCAAATAAATAATTCAAAATCATTACAAAATAACCACGGCTCAGCAAATTCATAGCTCCAAAAGTTAACCACAGGAGCAGCATAATTAA
Organism: Aphis gossypii; assembly: GCF_020184175.1. NCBI lineage: Eukaryota > Metazoa > Arthropoda > Insecta > Hemiptera > Aphididae > Aphis > Aphis gossypii. Next base: position 80,843,729 of record NC_065530.1, read on the forward strand.
TTTACTTGATTGATTTACGAGTACAGTACACCCATTTATTGCGTATTATGTGTGTGCCAATAATTATACAAATTAAAAAAATATTTGATTGAACTATTTGTTCAGGTATTACTGCAGTATTATTCGACTAACATGGTACAATAGTCATCAGATCACAAAATTCTGTGTTCGATACAAGTAATAGGTATCTAAGAAACTAGTCATAATTTTAACTCGACTACGGACAAAGACACAACGTATAAAATGAGCATTCGATAATCCGTCAAAAATCATCGTGCCACTAGGTACCAGCCGTATGTTATGTTTTTGTACGAAAATTGTATATTAATTTATCGTCAAAAGCCACAATTATTATTGTACCTGGCTAATGAAATGTCGAATTCAGCACTACCTGAAGTATTTGCAAAACCACCTATATGGCCAAACACATTTGACGGCTTAGTAAACCTTCAAAATATCGATACGATAATCGTTGGTAATAATAACCTTCTGTACAGTTGTATCTACTTGTTAGGGGCCACCAACAATCATGAAATTAATCTGTTTTTTAATTTTTTTTCGGTTAGTATAAAGTTTCGTTTTACTCGTTGAAATCCATACTTGTTCATCGAAGTCTTTGAACTCGTATGTATTATGATAATTTATCAATTATTGTATTTTTTCTATACATAGTTATAAGTTTGCCTACTGATAACTGATAGAAATACATTTTTTGACTTACTTCAGACCTCGTTACCTTAAAGTTTTGAAGCAATACGACTAGTAAAGTCAATAGATAAGTAGTATTTATGACTATACTATACATGTAATGGATATACGGTAAAATATACATTATACCTACGTCTTACATATTCGTGTTCATTATAAATATTAAAAACCGTACGATTAATTATTTGCGTTAAAAAATTCAAAATTATATTATAAAAGTAAAAAACAATCTAATCTGTGAAATGGTAAATTCGTTTTATTTGCTGGCAATATATTCAATGCTCGTATCGTTAATAAATAAAATGCATATATCAGAATTTATTAGTAGGTATAACTACATAATATTATCAATGATACAAAAAATAAAGTAGGTAAAAGTTTTGTGTTAAACTTAACATAAAATATACACATTTTCAGTTAAGCATGTACTGTACAATGAATTGTATCTGATGAGTATATCGCATTATAATACATAATGGTGTATGGAATGTGTGTGCGGTGTGTTACAGTAACAGTACATTAGAGTTAAAAATATATATGAATTATTATTTGTGAAAAATGTTTAGGGTATATAATTGTCAACAAAAATCGTTGGTATACAATCATAAATTATTATATTTACTATTTTTAACAGTTTCCGGAAAGACAATAATAGGTGGTATCTGAGGTGCTTTACATTCAATTAAAGTAGCCATTTCTTTTAAGTTGTCTTTCGACGCCATTGGCAACTCACCAAATTCATTTGATCGAGGCTTTATTGATCTGTTCAGTTTCTAAAAAGACATATATATATATTAAAAACTACAGGTATGAGTTATATAAAATTAAGTCATATAATTTTTTTTCTCAAAAAAATTATATTGTAAATTATAATGTAAGTTTTGTTGTTTTTAAACTTACTTGGTAAAATGTCTTTCCTTCGGAATGTAGGAACGTATGAACAGACATGATAGGTATACATGCCAATGAGATCATAACCATGGACCACCCTATTATGTGGACCCAAGTTGGAAAGTTTCGAGTGCCATTCATATAGGTCGGTGGCTCATAGTCTGTTAAACTGAAAGCCCATACAAACTAATACAACAAGAAAAAAACAAACGATAAATCAAATTATTATGTACAGACTTGTAACTGCGTGATCGTAAGGGATATATGTCGCGTGTAATTTAGACGAAGGAAAACATGTATATAGCTATTATTTTATCGATATTAATTACGAATTAAGTTATAATATTATATACATCTATTTTTACATTGATGTATTATCACTCATCAAAAAGGGATACATGAAAATTATACTTTCAGTTTTGTATGAAAATGATTGAAGGCTCGTGTCGATATTATAGGTAAATATATCATTGAATACCAGACAATATAATAATTATATAAATATAGTTTACCATTAGTGAAAGAGGAGTAGTAATGTACCAACTGAATTTGAAAAACCACAACGGTTTCATTCCTGTGATTCTTTCAATGTCCGCTGCCATTTTATTACCACCATACATCCAGGACACTGCGATCACTTCGAAAAAAGCAATATAAATAACAGACCATGTCGAAGTGTAATAGTCAATTATTTGGAATACATATGTACCACCCTGTAAACAACATGTAAAGCAAGTCGACGAAATAATTAATACAATTCGATTGGTTGGGTTTGCATAGCTAGTTTGCTGTGTTAGTACACAACAAACACACGTAAATAATTTTTAAAAATTACGATTTTCACACCTGCGTGATAAGTGGAAGTCCGAGTAGAAACGAAGCACAGCAGACCACCAAGACCAATAGTTCGTGGCAGGCTAGATATTTTTTGACAGCTCGTGGAAATCCATCTTGTATAGACGTTACGATGACTTCAACTATGGCAAACTGAAATGAAAATAATAATATTCTATTATATCATGTTCATATAAATATTGTAACGCAAATGTGTGATAGACGTTAATCGTCGTTTAAGAGGATTTTTTAAGGATTTCGTAATATTTATAAACATATTTAAAATTTTTTGATAAAATTATAAAATTATAGTATTTATTTTCTTTAACATCTACATAATAATATGTATTGAATAAGTCATTAAAATATGTTTAACTGATAAAAGTATATTTGCAAGTTAAACTTCGCAATTCGAATAGTATATGTTGACTAGGGCATATTTAAAGTTTAAAATTTTAAGGGGTGAGAGACTGAGAAACAAGCTATTCGTGTATGTTATTTATAAAAATAAAACTCAATTTATTATTATAGTTCAAGAGCTTAAAAATAACTTGAATATTTATGGTAGGTTGAAAAATTTTAGAAGCGATCTCAGCTCGAGTTTTCACCCCTCCCCCTCTCCACCAAATCACCATCTAATTTAAAGTGGATTTTTTATAAATCCTCGATTGATGGAAATAACAATTCGTGTCGATCAAACTCGTCGATTGGATTGCATTACCCTTGCAGATATTTTAACGGAAATTACATATATGACAAGGATATTATATATTATATTATATACGACATAATGCAGGTGAATACAGCATTGGTATTGATAATATTATGTAAAATTACCTCGCTGTTCAGGGCCAGACAAAACATCATGAAGAATAGTAACATCGACAAGTACGTTGAGTATGGCATAGTGGATAGCACTTTAGTGAACAGGATGAACACAATTCCTGGACCTGCGCAATACAATATAATATAAAATAAAGAAATAAACCTGTAATAAACTTTCATTACTCGTTTTGAGCCATAGCAAGATTTAATGTTAAAATAATAATTAAATTAAGCACGTAAAAACTTCAAGATACGTGTTTTCAACATTATATCGACATGCAATGTATAAAATAAGTTTTTATTTCAACAACCATTTGCATGTATTCTCATTATGTGATTTAACGAGTTTTTGCATTTTTAAGTACCTATCTATTTGCATTTTTATCTCAAAACGTTTTTTCGAGTAAGTTTATTTTTATGCGCTTATTAGCACACAACTGGCGTTGTATACTAAAATTGTTGTAATAATTAATTGGTTATTAATTATTATTATAATGTTATTTACCGTCCGGTAGTACTTCTTCCACAGGCTTTCCGTATTCCTTGGCCATGTTACCTAAAGTAGCGAACGTGAATAGTCCCACAGCAAAACTTGACACGCCGTTTATGAGTGATATAGTCACTGTGTCCACCATTATATTGTTATTGTAACGGTTGTACGAAGAAAACGAAATAACCAGACCGAAAGCGATACCGATAGAGCTTAAGTTTAGACCAACAGCGCTCACCCAAACCTAAGTAATATAAAATATATTATTGCATAAAATTTTAAGTATGAATAAATTAAACTATTGTTTAAGTTAAATAGGAACATAATTTTCTTTTAATGCGAATCCTGAAATAAGACAAAAAAAAAGAAGAAAATAATAATATAACAGAATAATTTTATTATTGCAATATTTTTGCAGTTGACATGAAAATGTCAAGTAAATGTATTTACAGAAAACTATGATTCTAGAACTAATATTACCTAAGTAAATTTTATAGTTTCCCTATACTATATAACGTACTTCTTGGTAAGAAATATGTATATAAATAACTTTATAGTCATTATTGTGTAATACAAATCATAAGGTTATATTTATTGCGATTTTAAAATATTTAAAATTATCAATAGAAGATTATGTTTATGGGCAATTTACCATACGTTAATATATATAAGGCAATAAAAACGATTATCAGTTAAATCGCAATGAATTCTAAAAGTGTAAAAATTTAGAATAAGAACTTTAAAATACGCGTATTCATCAAAAAAAAAAAAAATAATCAGCTTGTACGTCAGGTAGGAAATATTTTGCTTAAATGTCACGTTAAAATATGTAAATTCTACGAAATTTAAAGCTGTATAATATATTTAAATAATGTTAAGTAAAGTTTGACTGCGAGGTACAAGTCCTTGGGAATTTAAATAGATATATTTAAACACTAAAGTTTTGAAGATGTGTAGTTACTTATTAGTCGTTTATGATGATTTATTACGTATAATACTTACCTATAGTCATTTATAAATTAATTTAATTTTAAACTAAGTTATTTTTCAACATGTACCAATGAGAATTTATAAAATATATGCTATTGAAATTCAAACATATATATTTTTAATAATCTAAAATGTTCATTGAAAATGTTGAATATGTTTTTTTTCTTTATAGTAAATTTCTAGTAAAGTTACATTAAATAGAATACGTATACATTTTTCACTTCATAAAAATACTAAATTTTAGTATTCTGTATACATTCGAATATTCTATTGGGTTATAGAACATTTATATTATACACAAAATAATATTCCTAATATAATAATGTTATTATATACATATGTATGTTGTGTGATTTATAAGTATACATTATATTGTTTGTAAAATTGTAAAATTAAGATTTTAAGGTTAATAAAAAATAAAATTGTATTACGTTAACAAAATTAATTGACATTATAATATTGTTAAATTGATTTTTTTTTTTAAGTGGTTTTGTATCTTAAATTTATATACATAAAATATATTATACTACTTATAGATATTATTTTAATCTAGATATGATAAACTCTTAATATATCAAGTTTCAAGGATGACTTGTCTACTAATAACACATTAATATAATAGTATTACAGGATAGGCATAATAATCATATAAATGTTTAGTACCGGGGATACCAGGTTATCTAGTCTAATTTGTAATTGCTTATTAAATCGCAGGTGTAAATATATAATATTCATGTTATTTATCACGCATTTGGATTAATAATAATAACTTGTAAATTATTTACTCAGGTCTTATCACGGACGTCTAAATTTTAAGGTCATTATTCGATGCGAAATATTCAATGTTTACACATACATTCAAATCAAAACATTAAACATGTGTTGTATATTACGTTTACAAGATAACAAACATTGACTAACTATAAAACGTTTTTTTCATAAATAGCTATCTCTACATATTCCCACAAAGAAAATAATATAGTACTTAAAATTTATTTGAGTTTTACAAGACAATTACTATTTTAGTTTAAGAGTCTTATAAATTTGTATATGTACAATAACAGTTTTTAATTATTAAGGTATATTTGACGGAAATCGGAGTTTTTAAATATCTTTGTATAAACGTTTAAAAAATCATTCAAAATACAAATTCAATCAGACATATTTTGTAGTATCTATAAAGTTATCTAATTTATTTAGTCACGGTTGTAATAATTATATGCTGTTGTAATTGGTTGCAAGTTGTTTAACATTTTATTTATTTATTGTCTCTATTTTTATTTGACTTGAAAGAATATTTATTAATGGTTTACCTAACAACGCGTATAAAAGATTAGTTTACCTAACTACTTCTCTACCTACATCTAATTTCTGTGTACATAACTAAAAATTACGAATATTCGTAAGTAACAATTTGACATGGATAACAATAATATTTTACGGACAGAGTAATAAAATAAATGGCAATTGACGTCTATCGTGGTGATTATCATAATAATTAAAGTGTGTTTGACGTACTTGATAAATTTAATCGTGAATATCGATTAACTATCACAGTAAATATTAACACACTCAACGTTGAAAGAATCAATGACTTCTTAAATAAAGAATGAACTGTCGACGATGGACAGTAAAATAAAGTTCATCGAATGAATTTAGCGGGCGAAAACAATTTTCTTCATGTCATCGTTCAATAATTTATATTTAAATATTACAATTGTAAATGTTAGAATAATAACTATTATGAGTGTTGACCTTGTCGTCGTCTGACTGTGAAATGGAATGGAGCGAGTATAATAAATATACCATGAGCGCTTGCAAGCATACACATAGGAAGGTAGGTAAACTATATTATTGTAGGTAATACTTTTTATATCCTGCTCTTTTATTAGAATTCTACGGTGAAAATAACGTCTAGACTAGTATTGGAAAGAAAAATAAATAAGCAGGACATATCACGACGAAATGGGTGGGAGGAAGGATGAGAGACAAAAATCAATATATGTATATTATACAGTATATAGTGATCTATGATATTATGACGAGCTGGAAATATTGAGTTAAATGATTTTACTTTGTGACCGGGGTTTTTTTAGCTACCTACCTATGACCTACCATATATATTCGCAGTCATCCCATTCGTAGAATACGTGATGACTATACTTATATCGCGGAATAATATCTCGCCGTACATCACGATAAATTTTATCGTATAAATGTTTATAAGTTCTTTTAAAAGTATCACTCTGTACTGCAGTATGTTTGACACTATCTAACCTTCGAATCTAACAGCAGCTCCCAGCGGAGTTTGAACAGGAAATATTCGAGACCGATTTCGGCACCATCCAGCATCAATGACCGGACCAGCAGCACGGCCAACATGGCGAACGGCAGAGTGGCGGTCAAGTGTAACACGCGGCCGGAAGACTCGGTGCTTTTCCACAGCTTAAAGTACACGACGATGGACACGACAAACATGCACACGGCCAACTCCCAGCGGACATTGCCCAACGTGTTCGGGTCCTTTGCAATCTGCAGCATTTTCAAGCTGTACGATGCAATAAAAATATTAAAGATAAGACAATACCCAAAGTACATCAATCAGCTTTTTAGGGGAAATCTCCTTACGACGCTATAACTGGTAGTTAGTTCATATCATATGGATAAGGTTAATGGGTATCCGAGGCATAAGTTTGAGTTTTGGAACGACATAATTTGATTTATATACATGATATATCATACCATTAATCATTCGAAAAACGTAATTCTCTATGAAATCAGATATATGTTGTACATTCTCAAAATTTGAAAAATAAAATACAATAATATTTGTAATTTATGTATAATATATACATTGTAATTATTGTATATATGCGTGTTGGTGGGTAAGTATATAGTAATACAGTCAAAACTAAAAACATAATATTATAACACATTTTACAATAATTATCGCTCGGAAACTGTAATAGAATTATTAGAATTAATTTTAATAATAATATAGTATACACTATAAACAATAACAATATTCATGGTCGCCGTGAAGAGTGGGAAGTAAAACGATCATGGCGATTATTACGTGATCTCGCGAAAGTATCATAATCAAATCGAAATGCTGGCAATTATTTTTTATAGTCATGGTTCGTTAGTATACCGATGATTAATGAATGAGTAAATGGTTAATCTATAACAGGGGTTTTTCATTTCCATATGATCTACATCATGAATTTATGAACGTCACTGCAAGGTATGTGTTAAGTCATTATATGCCTAACTTCCGCTCTCATGCCAGTATTTAAGTACACCTATGCTTATAAACAATAAATTATCAAGTAATCGTATGATTTTTTTGCCAAATCCAGTAATAGTCGTTTAAGCTGTCCGGATGGTATTATAATTTAGTCTATAATATAATCTTATCATATATATTATAATTATATAATATAATATAGTCTCGTTAAGTATAGATAACAATAATTAAAATATGATTTTCAACAATTAAAGTATCTCGGTACATAGTCATTTAGTTTTTAACCATTCATGAAACGTACACGTGGGTATAATGATACTACTATACTTAATGCAATACACACTTCAATATAATTATTGTAAGTTATTTATGTTATATATATTTTTTATATTGACTCTCATTGTATTATTGTATGTCAAAATTTCATATACAATGATTTGATCGCAATATGATAAGCATTAGAAGTATGCATTATAAATTATAATACTTATAATATATTTGCAGTTGGAATGTAAGTTTTAAAGTGTGCAATAACTTTTATCTTATCCAATACGTATATTTATTTAATATTATTTTTATAATTATCTATTAAGTTTTGCAAGTACTTGTAAAACTCTTCGGTGGGACTTCTGCTGTCCAAAGGCCTAGTGGTGTTAAAGCCTGTCGTCCAACATTGGTGAGTGTTCCACCGATTGTTGCAGTGTACCCATGGCGGCTGATTCTGAATGGCCGAGAAAAAATAGTACAGAGTGTATGCGATGATTACGTTGTAATAGACGGATACGAAGAACGACGTCACCACACTGGATAAACCAACTCCTATAAAAGACGGAAATCAGAAATCGGAATATAATACACGTTAGTCATCGTCAGTTGACATGAACTGCATGACGGATGACACGTTAGTGATTCGTATATTAAATTATTACAACACAGCGTGCGTTTAATTGCTTATATTTCAACAAGCCGAATTATTTATATAATACTAAAAAAATATATGGAAAAAAATGTGTGTATAGTTATAAACAGGATATTTACCGTTTGTGCTCATTTATACTTATCCTTCTATGATATAAAAAGGTATAATAATATTATATTCTCAATTTTCAGTAGAATCGTCGTATGCAAAATTAAAATATACGGTACAATATAAGAATATATTGTGGTAATTAATAGATTTTAAGTTCCTAATCCTAGTATGAAAACATATTACATAAGTTTATTTTTTTCATAATATTTAAGTTTAGGTTTAACAGAAAATAATTCAATTCATAGTATATATTATCAATATGGCTTTTATAAAAAAATTATTGACGAAGTCACGAAGATGAATAGTGAATACGAATACTAGTTGTTAAATAATTTAAACCGAACTAAGATGTATTATTTTAGCTAGAGTCTTATTGACGCATGCTATTGTTCATTAGCAACATGTTAATGTATAATTGTTTTCTGTAAAAAATATGGTAATACAGCGAATACCTACATAATTATTATATGCTTAAATATTAATTATCATGTAATGTTATTCATAAGCACACAAGATTATTATTAAATGTACAATATACTATTTATTATTTAATAACACGAGTAGGTCAGATACAAACATTAATCCAATAATTTCTAATTTGGCCTTTATTTCAACTAAGGTCAACATTCACTTAATCAGTACTAATCAGTACTAGACTAGTTCTTTAGTAGACTTATTTTAACTCAAGTCACACAAAATATTTTCAATTGTAGTATTTCAGTACATCGGAATCAAGGGCGTATTTGAGGGGGGCGAAGGGGGCATTCGCCCCTTCCATTACTCGTATTTTTTCTATATAATACATTGAATTAATAATTAAATTTGTTACCCATATTTTTATTTATTTACGCGAAAAAAGAAAAATTATTTTCGCCCTCCCACCTCCCTATGGTCTCGACTTAAATACGCCCTAGATCGGAGTTGAGTAACTCCACGGAAGATATCTTAATATTTGAATAAAGCAATGATGATAAAAATATTGTTTGCAAAAAATGAGCTGAGTTTTCATTGTTCATCTTACACAAAAATAGATACAATTTGTTCAAAATGTATTCTTTTATTTCGTTAATAATTATAGTTTTAAATATTATACATAATATATATGTATATATATATATTAATAGAACTAAATATAACAATATAATTAAGATAATTTACTTGCCTTTTAGAATTGGACAGAGTTTCGATATTGCACTAATAGGTCCTCGTTTAGTAAACTGTCCAATAGCTAGTTCTAAGTACAGCAATGGTATTCCACAAAATATCATTACCAAAAAATATGGTATCAGAAATATACCTAAAAGTTTATATATTATAATTATAATTATATAACAAATGCATAAATCTCTAATAAAAATGTATATTTTATAACATGTAACACGTGTCTATAAAAGTCATAGTTAAAATTAAAATATTAACTCGGTCAATAAAGTAGCAATTTCCATAAACAACAAAATAGAAGCATTTCCTTCCTGAATTTAAAACATTCCGATTTTCTCTACCTTCAATTATTAATGTCCCCATTATAATTCGTTTATGTGACTTTTAATATTTCTTTGATTTAATTGATCAATACAACAAGTCTTTTATTGTGTTGTGTTTTGTTTGTTTGTTTATAATTGTTATTGTATTTTTGTATAAATATTGTCGACATTGCCATTTAATTCGGCTGTAAATTTAAAACAATAAAACAGCAATAGTGAAGTTCCCGCCATCATGAATTAATGGCTCCCTTGGCCTACGATAAATTGGCTTCTTCCTATTAAACCTTTAGTGGCAATCATTTCACGATAAAATGTCAGTAATTTTAATTTTAAATTTCCTGGTATAAACTGTAAATTATAATTGACAAAAATGAAAAAAGGCTTACCTCCGCCACTTTTGTGACAGTGATATGGAAACCGCCACATATTACCCAGGCCCACCGAACAGCCCAGGCATGCTAAGATGAACTGTAGTTTATTGCGCCAATAGTGAGTCCGGGTCCTGGACCGAAAGTCCGATAACGATTCTGCAAGTGATCTGGAACAACTGCTGCATTCTGTAAAATCACCGTCATTTTTCTCAATGAATCTGGAAAATACATTCCAACAAAATAATGTTTTAGTTATTTATAATTCATGAAAAAAAATTATTTCGATATGATATGTATAAAAAATACATCGATAAAATGCATTTTAAAAGTAAATGACAATTATACTTGTCTTAATCTATGAAAATGTTTTTGGTAATGCTGTAGCTACACTTGCTTATATAATATATATAATCGATTAACAAAAAAAATATAGCTAATAAATATTATTAACAATATATACCTAGGTACGTTTAAAAAAAGTACAAAGAAAATAAGTAAAAAAAGATAAAATGAAAAAGAAAAAATCATTGTACAACCAATACATTCCAATGATGCTTATAATCAGAAATTTGATTGAATTGAATAAAATTATGAGCTGTTTAGATATAACATTACACAGTCGATCGGTACAGGTACATGTTATGATGTGGTTATTTAAACAATTCTTGATCGTAATAAAAATATTTTTCATACTTAAACGTGGAATGTAAATCACTATAGTAAATACTGTAGATAGTATTTTGAGTATATTAACCAAAATTATAGTTTTGAAGTATTATGTATCCTAATTATTGGTTGTTATTATAAAATTGGTATGCTTGGTCAGTAAAAGTTAAGGTGACTATTAATCTTTTTTTATATAGAAAAAGCAGAACTTATTTAAAATACGCAATTATCTATAAAAAAAAAAGATAATCATATATTCCATCTATTAAAAAGATAAAATTATACTCGTTTACTAGATAATTTGGATTTAATGTTCTACATCAATGCTATAAAAATGTAACATTCTTGAACAAAAGAAAAAATATATCATTATAATATAAGAAATTTAGGCGATTCTCGTTTATTTATACTAAAATAAAATAACGATGTTTCATGTACGGTAATTAATTGATGTGGTAGATATATTTTTGATTATCCAAAATAATCTAATAATACATTTTACATTATATTTTATGTTTTATAAGATCGTTTTAAAAATTCAGTCACTATGTTACCTATATTTTGTTGGTTAATTTATGAACTTTCTTAATGAAGACGAAGTAGTACGTGCAAAGACATTATTGCGTACTCCTAAAATTAACTCAATGCCATGAAATTTCCGTTAAAATCATTTCTGTACATTGTTACATAAAAAAATTCTTTTCTTAATTATTGAAAAAGTGAAAATATTTATTTACAACAAAATTAACATTCAAAGTTTTTTTGTGTTTTTTTTATTAAATTATTATTTATTCTACTTATATACTACATTAAATTGGTGATCATATAATATGTATTTAAATAGTGTAAACGCTGCCAAAAATAGTCTAAGTTGATTTATAATTAGGTAAGTAGTTAATATTTTCTATTTAATTAAATTTCATTAGATGGTGGGAGAGGGGGCTTAAACAGTTATGCATACGTAGGTAATTTCGATATGTACTATAGTAATGTACGTCATCACATATTAAATCAAAAACAAATAAATACATTAATAATAATATAATATTGAGGAGAATGTAATTACATAATAAATTAATTAAAAATATCATTAAATTTCAGTGATCTAAATCCGATTAGAGGTTATTATGCTGCAACATTTTATAGATTACTTAAAAACAAATAACAATTAACAATAATATTATTAAAATAATAAACAAACGTTTTTGAACATATATTATTAAAACGTGTTTATAAACTACTAAGCGCAGAAATACATCTCTAACAGGATGAGATCGGTGCTTAACAAATAACAATATGTTACCATACACAATATAGTAAGAAATTACTAATTATTAGGGCTCAAATTTTAAAGCATATGCTTCTTTTTCACGTCATTTTGATTCCAAATAAATCAATTCATTTATGCTTTTTTAAAATTATTCCAGCTTTTAATTAAATATAATACTCGTATGTTTATGATGTTATTGTAATAATAAAAAAAATTAATAATAATTAATGTAAAAACCAGAATGAAGATATTGGATTATTATTATTTTAGGTATCGTCTTGTTTATTCAATTTATTAAACGTATATAGATTATCGATTTACACATAACATGCAGTACCTATACGATCAACATGCCTATAACACTGATATGGACCATTTCAAAATTTAAGATTTAGTGTTGTAATTTGAAACCTCTTGTATGGAGTATGCACCGATCACTTCAGTGGATGCAGAGAGTTCGTTTTCTACATACAAAAATATTCTGTCGGACAATTGAGACAGTTTCACTACTGAAAATCTAGAGAAATACATAGTAGTTAATTCTTTATTTAATTTAAATTAATATTTAAAATTTTTTTATTCATTTTTATAACTAGTTCATGTTAATATTTGGTAATGCTTCTTTTTGCTTTTTTTAAAACAAATATGCTTCTTTTTGCTTTTTTTAAAACAAATATGCTTCTTTATTGCTTTTTTAAAACAATCGTGCGCTTTTTTTAATAGCTTATTATGCTTTAAAATCAGAGCCCTACTAATTAGCATAACCGTTTGATATATAAGTTATATTCCGATTGGCAATAGTTACGCATTCATTTTACGATTACCTAACATTAAACTTTATACTATTATGATGATTAAAAAAAGTGTAGGTAACCTATATAACAATAACAATATTATTATCGCATAAATATTAAATATGTATTTAATTACACCTGCTGCAGAAAACTTATTATTTTAGTTTAAAGAACAGTAGATCTTATGTCAAAACGATTTATTCGATCAGATTTATAAAATCTGCATGATTCGTATTTTGTATTATACAGAATGATATTGCGATATTATTCCATTATTATTACATTATGACGATATTCGTTATAGTGAATATATCTCATATACATATTATATAAATATATGTATACGAGAGATATTGCAAACATATCCATGCAAACACCATCAATAACATACTTATTTTACATACACGTCTAATGGACGAATACATCTTTAAATCATCAACTTAACAAAATAATACGATTGGGCTCGGGACGAATAAAACCGATTCGTGGAAGCCGTATAACGGGTTAAATAGTTTGTTAATTAACTGTACCTACACAACTGCAGGTATAGGCACGGTATTCGCGCAGATTCATTTTTGCAAACAATTTTTAAATGTGTCTACATATACCTTCCATAATACGAGTCTACTTGCAACGCGAACATTAGTCATATATATGCGCTGTATCTTTGATCTCGCGGGTTGGCCAATATGCGGCGTATACGGTGGGTATTCGGTTGTTTTTTTTTCATACCGAACCGTGACTATCGATTAATCGATGTTATTAATTAACATATAATATTATAAAAACACATAAATTAAAACGTGTACATAGGTATTATAAACGCGCCCACGTTCAAACGGAGGTGTCACATATATTGCGGTTTAATTACGATTCAACCCGCCACGTTAGAATTCGATCGCAGCCAACAGCGTGTACGTTCTCCCCGACGTTATAATAATGATTGCCTATTACATTATTATTGTAAAAGTATGCAATATTCACCTGCCGCGGCGAACCACCCCGACCGATGCAATTTAGTGCGCAATAATATAAAACACGATTTACGGCCGTGTGTTTGTGTATTGCGTATAACTGATTTATTGAGGTCTGCTTCAATGTGTAAGGTAGGTAGTTATCCGTTATAACTTATAATATAGGCTGCAATCGTGCGCTCTGGTCTTATAATAAAAGCAGGTGGCCGTAACCACATTTACCTTATTGTTTGAAACAAGCAATAAGGATATATAACATATATTTTTTAACAAGTTAAAAAAAATTAATAATAGTATTAAAAAACATCGAGTTAACTTATAATTTAAATTATAATATAACGCGAATAACTTATTTTTTTCAACTTTTTATTTAATGTATAGGTACTTAAAGTTTAAACCATGTTTTTATGAAATATTTTATAATACACATTAGAAATACGTGTTTACTTTAAGTGCATGGCATTTTATATGATTCATGATTTATGTTGCATAAAGATACTTTTCAATTTTCCCTATATTTATCAGCGATTCAGAGATAAAATAATTAATTACGTCTAAATCCGATGATTATAAAGTGATTTATATTTTCATTGTAATAAGAAAATAAAAATGTTTAGATTCTGATTTAAGTCATAGGTGTCAAAAAAATCTATCAATATATTTCTGTATAGTACAATGAATTTTGATATAAATTCGTCGGCGGTCGTTGCGGTGGAGACTTTAATAATATATAATACTTTTGGTCTCGCAGACCTACATATGAAATGGGCATCATGCAACACCGATTACCGGCAGACTTGTTCGGTATAAGACGAGTATAACATAGCCGCAAGACGAGTGCATGAAAAGCCGGTCTTATACAAAATGCTTTCGTGACGATGGTCATTATAGAACGTTCATGTTTCGGGTCTTAAACATCACATTTTAAAATATTGTATACTTGTAAGTTGTTATAAAGTGTGTCTATAAATACAATACGATTATAATATAATTATTGTATCATAACGTTGAGTGTGGAAGTGAATAAGGCGATTACATTATTACCTACAACAAGACAGCGAGAAATATAAACGTTACGAGTGACTATAGGTATAAAGGTATGTGTAAGTTAAATTTGAAATAAAATGAAAAATAAATAAGAATGGGGGTGAAGCATGCTTGATTTGTCATCCTGTTGATCAAAATAATCGTAAACGCGTAAATATAAATCAACGTAGGTACCTTAGCTAAAAGGCCCTCAAGATTTTCTTTTGATTTTCGAATTCTTTTTAACGTGGAAAGTTGCGGTTCGCGCATGTTTATACCTCTTTATTACATTATTATTGTTATTTGTTATTATTATTATCATCATCACACATTCACATAGTGTTTACGAGAGTAACTTATTCGTCGTTTTATTGACGGTGCAGTGCTCACCAATGTTGAGCGTACCTACCTAACTCGTATATCATTTAAAAAAATTATATTAAATGACATGGAGGCCCCCGAGTATACTCGATTACAGACCAGATAAATATAGTAATAATATAAACATAAGTATATAAGTATTACGAATGTCTGCAAAGTGCTCGAATAATTAGGGCAGTGACCCTCCCTCGAGTCACTATAACATAATATATTATAATATAGTAGAATCTCAGTAATCCGACAGATGTCAGACCACGCTACAGCCGGATTAATGAAAATGGCGGATTAATGGGGGTTCATATAAAAGTGCATTTTTACTTACTGAATTTTAAATTTTTACAATTATTAAAAAATTAATAGCCTTATTGTATTTTATAATAAAACATAAATAATACATTCATACTATGTTTAATTAATCTTATGACGGGACAAGTTAAAAAAAAATATATCAATTTGTTTTTGTTAACGATAGTAATTTTATGGTTATTCGCCAGATAAATATAAGTTAATATAGCCGGATTACTGGAAGTACCGGATTATCGAACGGTCGGATTACCAAGATTCTACTATATATGTCATAAAATACGCTAATGCATATTCGTATATATTACTGTTAGTATATACAGTGATGTTTCCATATTTTTTGAAAGTACGTATATAAAGCCGTCGATTTATCTGATCATACCTGACTATGGAGATTTTAAATTTAAAGGGTGGTGAACAGGACCGGATTTAAGGGAGGGCAGAGTGGGCTGCAGCCCAGGGGTCTTCACAATTTTATGATATTTTAATAAGAAAAAAAATACTTTCTTATTTATGTATAAGGGGCCCCTACAATGCATTCCGCCCACGGGCCACCACATATCTAAATCCACCTCTGGTGGTAAATGTAAGAAGGGGAGACCAGAGAAGTGCGTTGATCACAAATACAATTAAAACTATTCTTTTTTCTTATAATATCCATACGAAATCAATAAGAATTAAAAAGTCATATATAAGTTGACCAAGTAGGAACTTATATTCCTCTTAAATTAACCAAGTAAAAAGTCAAAAAAAATAAAATAAAATAATCGGGTAGCCATTAGCTTAATTTTTTAAAATAAATTTTAACCTATCGAGTGAAAAAATATTATTAAACTCGTCAACAGCCATATGATACCGAGTTTATTATTACGTTATTCCATACGTCCACACGTACACGGCACATAATAATAAAGGTACCTACGAAAACGTCACGATACGCGAAGAATATAATATAACTCTTGAAACGCCATATAGTCGGAGACCACATTAAAATTAAAATAGGTGGGTAACAATGATAATAATAAGAGTGTTATTGAAAACCCGCACTTGTATACGCCGTTTGCGCCGTGATGGTGAATATTTTACGCCCCTGTGGCTGTCAATATACGTATACTATCGAAGTATAAATACATATATAATAACAATAAAAAAATAACATACTCGCGGACGTTTATTATATTATTATTGTACAAGTACACTGCACCCGCGCGCGCGGATCTATTGAACGCGTCTAACGGAATGACTGAGCGCGAACTTAACGCGTCCGCTGGAATTCAATACGTTCGGATTCGATTCGTATTGTGTCGGCCGAGCGATGATGTAGCGTGCCATTATTTTTGCGCACACCGTGTGTGTGTGTGTGTTATAGGTGCATTGGTGTGAATAGGATAAATTAATAAAAGCGCGAGGAAATATTCTCCGGCCAGACCGTGTGGCACGTACACGGCGACTGTGCACAACCTAACCTCGTGCCAAAACGATTGACTCCGCGCGAGACCGATTCCCGGATGCTGCGCGCTGATGGCGGTCCATTCGGTTTCGCACTTGCTATATTATTATTATTATTATAAATATTTTACGCGGCCGCTATTATGTGTGGGCGCGTTTTTTAGTTTCGAGATGTTTTTCTACGACGCTCGTGTATTATATAATAATTGTATCAGTACCGCGCGAACCCGCCGTACCCGTGCAAGCGCGAAATGACCGCGAGTGCCGAAATAAGAATGATTATTACGAATTTTTGCTCTTAGACTCGCGAGCGCGTCAACGCTTTGGCGCTTGACGAAAAAAAAATCGGAATACAAAATTTTAATAAGACTACAGCGCCTTGCTGATCGATAATCTGTTTTGTTATAAATCACACAACAATATTATTGTGTGTATATCGTAAAACAAAATAAACAAACAACATGTACATTTTATTGGAAAAAACACATATTTTGTTTTTGAGTATAACAATCTAACCTCTTCATCAACATATTACTTATTCATTTTTCTCGCGGAATGGGAAATACCATATAGAAATAGGTATATGTTTAAAACAATATAGCAAAATAATAAGAATGCTTAGAATAATAGGTCAAAAATGTGTTCACCGGGTGGGCACTCGACACGACACCTAATATTTTAAGTTTAAATACTAGCATGTTTTTCTTCATTTTTTTTTGTATATAATTTATGCTATGCATCTCAATTATTACATTTGTAAAGTTTTATAGAATTATATAAAAAAAAATATATATATATATAATATATATTATATTATAATATAATAAAACAATTGATTAAGGCCAATGACGTTACAAAATCTAGTACATCGTTGAATAATGTCTATTCTTCAGAAATTAGTGTCATTTTAGTATTTTAACATTTAAAGACCTTTGTCTTTTAAAAAAAATTGAATCCTAATTAACAGAAATTTGAATAAAACGTTATATGTCATCGTCATGTACCTACTACTTTTAAGTGTCCAATGCCATACTCGATTAAAACAAAAATTCAAATAAACGTATTTTTTGTAAGTTTTTAATTTTATAATTGTATACTTAACTTATAAATATTTTAAATGGTTTAAACTTTAAATTGAAATATTATATCTACAATTTTTATTTTATTGATATTTAAAATATATACAAAATAAAATTTTAGAATGAATAACCTTGAATTTAAATATTTTTTATTATAATAAGAAAATGATATTCTATCATTTATTTAATTTATATCAAACTTAAATTTCATGAAACTTTCTGTTTGACGAAATATTTTTGAGAACTATAATAGTTACAACCATGTTATACGTAACTAAATTTGTGTACCTAATTTAGTTTCTCTCTATAATATAAATTATTTTTGTTGGCCATGAGTTAATATCATGGAAGTTTTACTGCATAATAAAAATTTGTTTATCTTGTAATTAATATTTTAGAAATATATTTTTTTAAAGAAGTGTTCATTGAGATTATTTTTCTAAAATCAGCAAAATATTATCGTATTAATGGAAAAGGTGATAAATTAAAAAACCTAACCCAATTATTGATTGACATAATAGGCCCAGGTAGTAGATTCTACAATCCATAAATTAAAATAAAATTCCAATTATGATCAGATAAAAATGTTATTTTACAAAAGCAACAGGTGCCTATTATCTAATATTGTTATTGTTTATCACAACTTGCGCTTTATTTTCATAGTAACTTTATTTTATAAAACTATAAGTTGTTTTAATAGCAAAAATATAAAAATACCCATAATATTTTGTGGATAAAAATAGTTCTTAAAATTTAGTTTTTTAGCTATTTCATAGAGTATGACTGTGTGTTGTAGAAACACTCTGTATAATGTATGATATTATATTGTTCTTAATATACTTTATAGATATAAGTATTAAGTAGATATAGATATACTAATACCTAATATTTTGTTAATGAACAATATTGTAAAAAGGTATTCTCCATTCAGCAAATCATATTTGTTAATAATTTTATGTTTTTACAAAAAAAAGGAATATAATAGTTTATTAATGAATGAAACTAAAATAAATAAAAAATCTGTGACTACTATAGTTCACTAGTCGTACTTCGAACTTATATGATTGTGTTTTTATAATTATAGCTTATTAGGTCCCCGGATACATTTAATCGGAAAGAAAGAACTTAATTACACTTGGAAACAAGCTTGTTCAGGTTTTAGATCCGGATCATCTGTTCCCTCCATTAAAAATTGCCTGTACATCACATATAATATATTTATATATGTCGTGCGCACTCGCAATTTCTAACCTTGGATTGTCCATCGTGATAATGACATCTTTGTACATCCGTTTTTCGAAAAAAAAAACAATAAATAATAATACAGTGCCCATAATAGTTGATGGCAAACGTAAATTATAACCGACAAAAGGCTGCATAAAACATTTCTCGTTGACAAGGTCCGTATTATTATTATCATTATTATATTATATCAGTAAGTTCAAGGTGATTACTGGCATTGACCGCTGCAAAACGCGGTTATAAATCGGTTGATATGATTACGAGTGATCTTTTCGGATGAGGGCCTAAAAATATTAATAACAACTAATCAGTAATCTCTATATAGCTGAAGTTTGCAGTTATACCTTAAAGATATATAAACATAATAAATACTATACAATGACATCATGCCCGGAGATTTATCTATATCCATATATCATGTTATATAGATACAAGTGATACAACGAACTAATATTATTACGCAGTAATTGTTTTTTTATGCTTTGATTACAATATATAGGTAGGCACAATTTTTTTAAATTTCAAATTTCTAAGAATATAATATATTAACGAAATTTTACAATATGAATAATGTACCTAATATAATTATATAATACTTTAATCAATAAGTTAGAACTTTTACGCGTCATAGAATCGCAAATAAGAAATAACAGCGTTTTTTCTAAATTTGCTCCAATGGTTAATATTTTATAGAAGATTAAAATGCATTAAAAGCTATTATGAACATCATTTACATAGTTATGTAATAAAAATTTTAACTATGGTTAAACAATAAACAGCAAGTGTTTATATTGATATAATATCATAATATAATTTAAATTATTAAAAATCAATTGTTTAAAAATAAAAAATGTATAGTCTAAATTAAAGTAATTATTAAATCAATTTTTTCAGACTCTAGTCGTTTTAAAATTCCAAAATATCAATATTTCATAGTTGCAATAATGAAAAAAATAACGAAATTTCTGTTTTTTTAAATGTTATTTTGTTACTTTAAATTAATATAGGTATATAAAAAAAAAAACAACAGATTTATAAAATATGTCTTATGTATCTATCTATATATATATATATATATATATGTATACATGTACCAAAATAATTATTTGTAATAGTTTTAAGGAGGATGTCTTATACTTGCACGCGAGTTTCACTATTATAAGTAACTGAAAAATGCAAACTCGATAGACGGTCGAAACTCATCGGATACTTTCATTGCGAGTTCCTCGAAAATAGCCGATGCTAACCAGTTGTAATTAAAATTAATCACATCAGGTCCGATTAATATCGGTTTGTAAACCGTAGAGTTTATCGTCCTATTGTTTATAATATAAACCGTGTTACGCATTGTCGATTTTTATAAGCGTATTATAATAATATAGGTATATGATATAATATAACGACGTTTAACGCGTAAATACCCATAAGACGATAAAAGAGTATAAATTATGATTATTGGAGACTTTGTCTGGTACGATGATTAACAGATTAAATGAAAAAAACGGCAACACAGTTGCAATAAAAGTATACGATAACAAGTATATATGCATGTTATACCTAACGTGTGTATAAGTCATGCGTATTAGCTCGTATAGTACGGCATTATTATCAGCTGTATCGAAAGGGAACATGAGGTGACGCATTTTACATGTAAATATAAAATAGGTATACATTTTTCTTCTGAAAACGCAAGTATTAACTAATTATAAGGATTTTCCGTTTTTTATGTGACACGGGAATAAATACGAAATAATTTTTAACATAATATCAATAATTATTTTCCATCAAAATCTATGGATGCTGATATAGGGATTCGAAGGCTACACAGTCCCGTATCTAAACTAAATCTTCAGATGAGGTAAACTAAATTTTAGAGGAGGGTATTAGAACAAAATAAAAAATAAAAAATAAAAATAAATAATATAATTAATACTATTTTTAATTAATAATACTACTGTATGATATAATATATTTGTTGGAGGACGCCTATGACAAAGTCCCCTCCCTCTTTATAAAATAATAATAAAAAAAAATAATAAGAGAAGTTATAATTTATTGAACATGTTGAAATAATATCAAACCTTCATCTATCATACATCTCGAGATATTTTTATTTTTCCCACCTCCTTAATAATTTACGTATAAGTTAACTTAATTCTTTTATATAATATACCTGAATATTTGCCAGTAAATTATCTACTACACATGCAGTGTTGTATACATTGAGGTAATATATAGGTGAATTTCCCACTTATACTCCCGATCAATCTATAATATGGAGTCTATATGGTCGGAGCACTTGAACATGTGCATATCAAATGTTTATAATTCGCAAATACTATGTTAGGTTTATTATTATTTTACTGGTGGTTATTATGTTTTACGACTACAAAATATATGTATTATATATTTATATATATATATATATAAACGCGTGTTAAAAACTACTAATTTGTGGGAATTATATTATATTAACAATGTACCGGTAACAGCGGTAAAGGTAATTTTTATAGTAAACATGCATAATATTTCATTACCTAGGAACAAAAAAATATAGTAATGAATACAAATTTTTATTTTTTTCTAGATTTACGATTACTTAAAATTCAACTTTTTATTATCTTCAAAATATTTTTTATGCAAATAATAATTATAGTATTATATATAAAACGACCTACGATACTTTAATACCTATCCATGTCTAGTAGGAAAATATTTAAGGACTATATCATTATATTGTATATTTATTAACAATAAAATAGACAATATTTTAACTAAATAAGTACTTATACGACTATACATAATTAAATTATAAAGTAAATAACTTTTATTTGAAAGTATAAAGATCTATGGGTTTTCAATAGTTATTTTAAATTATTAAAAAAAAAAATAAATAAATAGAACGGCGGAAACCGTTCGGAAAATGTTCTAAAACTTTATTAATCAATCTAAAAATATTAGTTTTTTTTATCATTATTGTAACATTCATATTATGCTAAATATGCTTAATTTCAATATTTGTTAAGAATAATTATGTAGCAAAATACAGATGAAACCATGTCTTTATTTATCGTATAGAATAATTATTTGAAGATGATATGATAAGTGTTTAAGAATTATTACATCTAGCACTTGTCGATGTTCATATGCTCTGCTTTTTAAAAATTTTACAATTGATTCAAACACTTAAATGAAGTTATTAATAACAATGTTTGTAGAAATGACAAAACTTACGTATTTGTAAATGTATGCATACGCATTTAAAAAAAAAATTATCAGTATAATCCAGTATTATGTCCATTTGTTTCAACATAGAAAAATTTAAAAATTCAAAATATTTAGATTAAATTCAAATGTATTGTATACATACTAATAATTGATAATAGAATGGTTTTCAAAAAATTTAAAATAATTTATTGGTCTTGTTTTTCATTTAAAACACACATTATAAACTAAATTTGTTTTTGTTATTTAAAATTAAATTACAGTTTAAATGAAACAACAATAGGTGTCGGTTTCATCTATTTATAGCCACCATAGGTATAATCAATGGTATAATATATACTATGATCTTTAGAATTATTTACCTTATTGTACAAACATACGCAATACTGAACAACGCGATAGAAATCTAAACTTACTTTATGTATTGGAATAGATATAAGCAAGAACGACAATAGCTTAACACAACAATATTGTCATAGTAATAACAATATTAATTGTATTTTAATATGTATGATGTACAATCAATAGTATCGTCTTTTGTTTTTTTATCTATTTACTAGGGAAGTTACACAACATTGTTCTAATGACCAGTATTTTAGAATTTTCACTGAGTTTTTTATTCGAAATTTACACCTCTATACCCTAACCTACCTATATGCATCATATAATTAAATAACATATTTTTTACATAAACCTAGTCATAGTCTATATTATGCAGGCATTACAATTTAGATAATAAAAATTTAATTCAAATGAATTAATACACGGATTTCAAGTGTAATAAATTTATTTTCGTACACAGTCACCATACTTAATACGTCTTATTAGTACCTGCTATAAGTGCTGTATAATAAATTATTTGCACACATATCGAATAATAGAGACTATAATATATCGCAGCGGTAACTGTAATTCCGCAAATCTTTGTATAATTATACATAATGATAATTGATAATAATAATCTAAAATAATAGTATAGAACGAGGCGAAAACCGCTCGATTGGTTCATTTCAGCACTTTATGTATATGAATATTATAATAACGGGTACTAACCAAAAACATTTTCGATGATTTATCATAATTTATAATTAATAATTACTGTTGGTATGCGTCAATCTGTACAAGATTTGCTATAATATTATACTAATAACTAATGTATTATATTATTATAGTATTAATGTAAAATGTTTTCGCATATAAGTATATAAGATAGTTTTTTTCATCTTTTCCCCGCATAACAATTATGTCGACCGATCGCGCTATGTAGGTGCTCGACGCACTAAATTAGTGCAAAAAAAAAAATAAATAACTGGTTCGCGAAATAAGTGAAATAATTCCAATACGCATAATAATTATTGTCGGCCGGTTTTCGTGCCCAGGGCTGGTCCTGAACGTCATTAGGTATAATGGGCGTGCGTGAGTAACGCCGCAAATAAAGACGCGTGCCCACACGAGTGCCGTTGTATAAATAATAATAATAATAATATAATAACGGAAGAAAAAGTCAAGTAATTATTACGTTCAAAACAGATAGAGAGACTGTTAGAGACAGGGCA
The DNA here is from genome assembly GCF_020184175.1 of Aphis gossypii. Classification (NCBI taxonomy): domain Eukaryota; kingdom Metazoa; phylum Arthropoda; class Insecta; order Hemiptera; family Aphididae; genus Aphis; species Aphis gossypii. The sequence goes on from NC_065530.1 coordinate 80,868,564, forward strand.
GGAACTATAGGGTGGGGAAACCGGGGATTCGTCCTCTGGCGTAATATTTTTTTTCATGAGTAAATTAGATGCATGTCGTTGTACTTATTACATTATTGACGGATCGAATAGCAATCTAATTTAAAGAATGTTTTATCATTTAATTATTGGAACTAGAGTAAAATACAAAATTGAGTTTCACATAGATATCCACTTAAAATGTTTATAATCAAAATAAAATTTTCGAAATTTTCAGAAATAGAACTTAAAACTTAGTATGACGTGTATAATAAATAATAATAATAATTAATAGTAGGTTATATGATAAATATTATATAACTATGTAATAGTTTGTATTAAAATTTCGGATCTAAATTTAAAGTTTTGAAATTTACTTGCTAATACCTCCAATATCTCCAAAAGTAGTCTAAATATTTTCAAAATCTCTTAAAATGTCAAACAATTTCTATGACAAATTTGTATATAAATAATTTTTTGTTGAAATCGTTTAATTTATAAGGCAGTTTTTAATAATAATTCAAGGGTCTTAAACTCTTAACCTAGGTTTGAAAATATGAAATGTAACCGCACGCGTGTTAGTCTTCGTTTTTAATGAGATTTAATGTTATGGCAAAATATTTAAGTTGCATCTCAGTTATTTCAACCAAAATGGACGTATAATATTTTTGTTGTACCCCACGTGCGTGTTAAACTTCTTAGTTTCACAGAGGGAGACTATAATATCAATAAGTATAACGATTTAATTGTATATATTACGTTTGAGGGCTGGCTAAGTTGAGCAATTCCGCTGGCGACGTGGGCACTTTGGCGATGGTCAGCTTCCGACCGTCCGTCGAGCCCATACCGATGGACGCCAGTGATCTGACGGAAACGGCGTCCGACCAAGACCGGAGCGGCGACGCGTCCCGTTGCTGGTGGTGTGACGAAGCGTTCATGCCACCGCTGCCGTAGGTCGAGCTGTGATTTGCGGAGCCGATGGCCATCGCGGCCGCGGACGGTGAGCCCGGCACGCCGAGCGATCGGAGGCTGGGCGACAACGGCTGCGGCTGGCCACGATACGAACCACTTCGTGACGCCGGATGCCGACGACCCCTTCCCACACCACCACCACTCGCACATCCACCATCGCTACTGTCGCTTCCGCTGCTGCCTACCGCCGTCGTCACGTACTTCCGCTGCGGCTCTTGTTGAGCAGTTGTAGCGCCGACTTCTGTTGGAAAACCCAATATCATAAACACATTACGTCGTATTTTATTAAGTGGTAGTTATATTTTCATTATTACGATATATAATATATGTATAATATACGCAATATCAAAATAATAATATGTAGATTGTAGATACTCTGTCCATCGTATCCATCGAGAAGACACATTAAGACTCTGTGGATCTCCACGCGACACTTTGTTATCGAAATCGGTTTCATTATCGAAAGGTGTCGCATAAGGATGCGCAGAAGAACCGATTTGCGCCGTTAGGCCGCCACATGTTCTTTTACTTAACAGATGGAGTATAGGAAGCCAATAACTAATTTATTCCAAAAAATGTATAATATAACGCGTTTGATTTATTGCTGAATGCTGGACACCTTAAATATAATATATACCTAAATTTATTCCCACTAATTTTTTCACTCGAGTGTAGTAGTCAAAACTAGGGCTTTTAGGGCTTTCTGAGTAAGAAATTAATAGATACTGTGCCTAGAAAGTCATAATAATAGTTGGGTGACTCAGTATCTCAATTCAAAGCCTGAATATTTTGCGAGTTGGTTTGAAAACTGTTTCGAACTGTGTAAAGAATTGGTAGAAATCGAGGTTAGGTTAAGATTGGAAAATACTTTAATATTTTGGATTTTTGAATTTCGTCCGTAGAATATGGTTTAAGCAAGTAGATTCATAATAAACATATTAAATGACTAAATATTTAAAAAAAATATTTCGACTAAAAAAGCAATTCCTAACTGATTTCTATCTACATAGTTATATACTGTAGGTATCTAATATAACTATATTATTTATTTATATATTAGTATCAGTATGTTTAAGTATGTGGTATTTACAGTCAATGTATCTAAATTACTATTCATATTTATTGAAAATGTTGACACATCCAAATGAAAATTCAAACAAGTAATTTCTGAGTTATTACGCTTTGTGTACTAACAAAAAATAAATAGTATAGTACTATATTTTAATAATGATTTTAGATAAAATATGAAATCTATGTAAAATTTTAGTCTTATAATCGAATAATCTTTGCAAATTATAAAATTGTAAAATATGATAGCCTCAAGATCTTTTAAACCTGTTATCATAAATAATTATACCCTAAAATTGTATAAATAATTGTTAAATTTTCGATTTTTATACATCAACATTTTCAAAAGCATATTTTCTTTAACAATTTATAGTAAAAAGGGAATCGTAATATTACCATTAAAAAATTATTAAATTTTATAAAAAATCAAAGGTTTTTAAAATATATTTAAAAAAATTATAATTTTAATGAATTTATAATTAAAAGAAAAATTGGGGAAAGTAGGTAAGTATACTCGGGGAATCACCCAATATATCTTACCATCCTTGGTAATACTTATTACTATATTTAATTATATATTTTTGTATAATCTATATTTTATTCTATAAATAATTATAAATAGATAGGTGGTACCTACATTTGATGAATAATGAGTTTTATAGAAAAATATTTAAATTTTTACACTATAGAATTAAATAAGAAAATATCTATACTCAATTATATATATTTTTCAATTTATTTAATTTTACAATTTTTAGTATACCTTATAGTACATTATTTTCTTACACACTGCATATTTGTTTACTTCGTCTAATAAGTTTTTAAAATATGTAACTTAAATTAATATCCTGGTAAAATATATTTATAAAATATAAATATATATTACATCTTAATTTATTTCATATTCTTGTTGCATAAAACATTTAGGTAACAACTATTAAGTATGTATGCAATAATCAAAATAATTAAATGATGCATACAGATAATGGTTCGTTAGTATTTTATGTATCATCCAAATGGATATAAATGTTTTAAATTTTAGATGATGAATAAAAAGTTGTACATTTTATTTAAATTATAGGTACTTTACTTTTATAAAATGATCTATAAATATATTAGAAAAAAAAATAATGTGTAAATATGTAAAAAAATATATAATTTAAAAAAATAAAGTATTTGTGTATGATAAATAGCAAATACATAAATATTTAATATACCTAAATAATTTATCACCTACATAACCTAACGTAACGTAACCTGTATTATTTCATTACTATTAGGTACATTGACTTAGTTACAGACAAATGTATGTATCATATTAAGAGGAACACCAGTTTTTTTTTTTTTCATATTACATATTATGTGTAATAGGTACCTCGTATAATTTTACCATTTTTTACTCATTAAAATTACATTGTTAAAATTATTAAGGTATATGATTATAGACTTATAACCTATATTATAAAATGTATATTGAAGAAAAGTACCTATTAGCAGTGTTTTGTCAGAAGCTTTTCTATTAATTTTATTTTTAGAAAAGTTTTAAATAATTACTATTGATAATTTATTAATAATTCTTTTCTAATTATTAAAACTAAAAAAAATTATAATCACTCTTAAAAATGAAAATACCAAAAAAGCGTCAAAAAAATCATAGATAATGTTAATTTTTATAATTGTTATAATTAAGGTAATAATGCCTTAATTTCAATAATGTAATCATCACAATGAATGAAATACAGATAAATACTTTTAGTATATTATATGTGTATAACAGAGAAAAATGTTAATTGATGCCCCCTTCTATCTCAAGAGTTAATTGCGAACCAAAGTAGGATTTATTTATTTTATAAAAACAGTACAATCAAATAATTGTTTTTATTGCTATATGTATAAATTTTTGTTAACTTAAAAAAAAAGTTATTTTTGATGATAATGAAACAACACTACTACACCAGTCAATTATTGTTCAACGTCAAAACATTAATTCGTTGTAAAAGTGTGAATGAACTGTAAAATCAAACACGATTTTGCTTTTAAAATAAATTGTACAAAACGGTTCATTGAACTAAAATATACGTACTTAAGCCTGACTATATGAACGTATTACAATATTATATATATATTATATTGTATGTATAGCTGATGAGTTTACCAGCTATGTCATATGCGTGTGGTGCACGATGTGTCACAAATCACAATACGCACCATATATGAAACAACGTAACGAAATTATTTCGTGATCATAAATGTATTAACATAGGAGGTACTTCCTATAATACCACTCATCTTTACGGTTGGCGAAAAGAGTCGGTGTGGAAATTAAACAGAGAAAAAGCTAATGGCACCGATTAGAATAAAAAAAACAGTAACAGTGGCAATATAATATCAAGTACGCATCGACGTGTAAACATTTTGGTATATCCTATGTAGTATATATACATAATATTTTGATACAGACACGATGCACCGCTGCAGTTCCAGACGGTCATCTGACGGTCATCTGCAGATTCGCGCGCTCTCGCTACCGGTCCTACCTTTGGTCAATTTCGTTCGAGGTTCCGTGACAGTAATGGGCGGTATGAATATTTTCGTATGGACTTCCGGGCTCCATTTCCGGTCGGCGGTGGTGTCGATCACGTTGTTGTTGATGTTCCGTTTGAGTCCGGCAGACATGGCGATATATTACGCTTTACGACGATGGTACCCGCGTGGTATAGACGCGTATAATATATAATACTATATTATTGTATATACCCTTACGAAGTTAACCGAACGCTAGTGCGTTTTCGTACGAAATAATTATTGCGATCTCCGTCGAATTTATATTATCTCGGCCTAGATGGTCGGCACCCCCGGTTCGACGATCGTGGACATGGCGTCTGCCTCGGGGTTGTATACGCTTCGGTTTAAAGTGACGAGTACGTAATGTTACTTGTATTATTAAATAATTATTTACTGTGTGTGTGTGTGTGTGTGTGTGTTACTTTATCGACTGTGGCCAGGACGCGTCTGTCGCGATTTTTATGTCCTTATCGATAAGGTGAAAATAATAACGTTTTATAATATCATAGCGATGCCGGTGCCCGATGTTGCGCGCGTGGTACGACGATTGGCGCGATGTACGCCGGACTGCACAGACGGATCGACGTGCGATCGACACTCGGGAGACGCGCGCGAGTGCTCGTTCCCCCACCCACCAACACGCGGTAGATTACATTATTATTATTATTTATTATTATTATTATATTTCGTGTAATCGCGCGAGCTCCGGTTTTCATTATCACAGCGCTCGCGCGTCGTTATTGGTTATCGATATATATTTACAGGGCGCGCAACCGGTTGCCGCGGGGAAGGAAAAAAACGGTTTATTTTTTTTCTCGACGCGTTTCGATTTTTGAATTCGCAAAATGTATACCGGCCGCCAGCTCTCCGGATATAGTCATGGCGTTACAATTTTTTCTTCGATATACATATAATGTCGTAGAAAGTATCCCGCGCGAATCGATACGATCAAACGCGAAATGCGAAACGTTTTACTATACGACGACGTGGACACTCGTCCGGATGCAGTCGTCCGGATCATTAATAATATTTTTATCGTCGTGCGCGATCCGCGTTCTTTGGCGCACAGACACCGCAACTGTATACATAGTATTATAATGTAAAGAGAGTAATAGGACTGCATTACGACATATAATAGTAGTATACGTCATGCCGTATCGTACATCGACGAGATAATCATATATAGTTCGCGGTCTAAATTTCCAATAGTACCTATAATACCTATTTGAATGAGATAATAATATGCAATACGGCTATACGATTTCAACAATTTTCATATGATTTAGTCATTGCAAAACGATATTTTTGAAAATATTATATTTATATCATTTTTTTTATCGTTTTTTAGTGTTTTTTTTTCAAGGGCTTTTACGATGTTTAAATGAAAACACGTTTTTAATTATTTCTTATTACAGAGCAGAATATTTTTCGAAGTACGAACGAGTTACGAGCGTAACTTTAAATATACGCTCATATCTGTTTGTACCTTATATTGTTACCTATTTATCTGAGATTAATTAGTTGTCATGTATCTAAATACTTCGAATATTATTCTGATTTGGTATATGAATTTAAAAATGTGTGTTGTCATTTAAAAAAGAAAAAACTTAAAAAAAAAATATCGATATAAAATTGTATAATTATAATTTTTTTCAAAAACATTATTTTATAACGATTGTTAGAATTATACCTATGTATTATAAAAAACATAAGTTTTAAATTGAATGAATCACTTGGTATATTTATATTTATATATGTATACGCATTTTATATTCTACACATGTAATAGGTTGATCAGTTAACACTATTCATTATCATGGTTAAATTTTGCATAAATTAAAATTTTTTATAAATTGTTTGAAGAATGTCTAATATAATAAGTATATCGAGAAAATTACATTGCAATGTTTGGAGATAAAAATATTAAAGTGTAAAAGCTTGTTATTTTTACAATCATTTTAAGTTTACGAACAAGAAAATAGTCAATAGTCACAGGTACCTACTCTGTGAAATTCAGAGTGCATGCAAAAAACGGTTTGATAAAGATTTGATGTTTATACAGTAACATTCTGAGCGTCATGCCATAGATTATTAAATACATTAAAATACATTATTGCTATACTGTTGATTTTGATGGGCTTGGATATTTCATCATTTTTTAATAGCTCACTGTAATAATATGGATATGATAATTTAAATTCAATGATAAATATTCTGTTCTAAGGTGGTAAGATTTGATGACAGACACAAAAAAAAATCTATGAAAAACGAATACGAACCACTCAGAATCTAAAATCACAAAAATCAACAAACATAATGGGTATCCACTGTTAAAAGATTAATCTTGTATATAAGTACAAACACTACGTATTATCATAATATTATAGTATAGATAATAATTAGTAATAAATAGGTATGTATGTGTATTTTCAAAGCTAAGAGCTGCGGTAAGCACAATATTGCAGGTACAAATTTCCCTCGTTGCACAATTCATAATATTATATATAATACAACATTTTTATGACGAGAATAGGTATACACATATTTTATAGTTAATAAACAGTATAATAATCATATTTTCATGCAAAGCCATTATTTAGTCTAACACACGGAAACTATTCGACACATTACATCTAATAATTAATATTATTGAAACGTAAAATCTCATTTAAATACATTCATTAAAATATTTAGTACTGCAGATTTGGCTATTAGAACTTATAGCATGTTTCATGAATGATACAATATTATAAGTTTGATTAGTATACTATTCAAGGACGAATTTAACATAAAACAGATGAGGATACCACTCTGGTATGAATTAGGTGTCGAGTGGGTCACTTTTATGGGTTTGTTAAATTTGAATTCAATGATCTATCTTTGCAAATGAAAAATGATTTTGAGTAGAGACGGTTTGCCAGTTAACATTCTATTAACATTCTGTGATATGTTTTTTAATGTAGCTATTAAAGTTATTTATTTTACCTAAAGTTTTAACAAATAATGTTTTTAAATTACAACAAAATTAACATTATTATTTTTCTTTAAAATAAATAAATTCATCCATATTTTAAATTAAAATGTTTATAAAAATAATTGGTTTTATATATTATAATATACATTAGATTTTATGGTTTAAGTATGAACTATTTCTAAATCTTGTATTAAAATATTCAACATTTAGGTATAAAAAGAAAAGTGTTTTATGCATTTAACCACAAAATAGTAAGTAGGTATTTTGCGATTTTGACGAATTTCATCAAAATTCTAACTTCAAATATATTTAAAATAAATTTATCTCTCAAGAGTATAAACTAGATCCAATTTTCTATTCAAAGTTATCCTCGAAGTTTAAAATTGAAGTATTTTATTGACTTCTTATCTTGTATACGCATAATACATATATCATTATAAAATTAAATATTTGACATCTAATATATATAGGACTTTTTAAATTAAGATAATACACTAATATAATCTTTTTTTTTTTTTATTTCGGTTTCGCCAAAAAATAATAAATATACCTACTTTTTCTATTATTTCTTATTTTTAACACAGTTTTTGTAATAATCGTTGTAAGGAAATTTTAAATTCAGAGTGATTCTGTTTCTGTTATAAATTATTAAACCGAATTGGAAGTGACGAATATCAGCATAAATAACATAATAGCACCTAAGGATTACTGGAATTCAGACATTAAGATGCGTCAAAAACATCAGTTAAATTAGATTTTAATTATAAATAATATGTATATTGGATATATAATTTAAAACTTAATTACCTATATATTTTATGAATATGTTTAAGACAGCTATTTTATTAAGTATATAATAAGAAATAAATCAACAGTATACACTTGTTAAAAAATAAAACTTATTAGTACCTATATATTTTCTATTAACAACAAAATAAAGAAAGGTAACTTTAAATAATTACCAATACCCATGTAGACCGAAATTGTACAAAGATTAAAAAGTATGTTTACTTCTTTAAAAAACTAGTTTTTTTTATTATAGGTAATCACATTTCACACATTTTATAAATAAATAAAATTTTTAAATATTTTTAACTAAAAAAACTATTAAAAAATTTAGTTGTATAACACTGAGCCATCAACACAAGTTTTAAAAACAGGAATGTACTGAATATTAAAATAGGTATGTAGGTTTTACTTAAATTATCATAAATTATATTATATTTTATTTTTTTGCAAGAATTTAGGTTTTTTCTTACCTTGTAACCGATAACATAAAATACATATTAGCATTTTATATTGCCTACACGTATAAGATGAATTACAATGTTATCTCAAATTATTTATGTTTGTAAAAAATATTATTATTTATCAGTTTATTTATCTTTTTATAACAAATATTGCAAAATTTTTATTTTTTTGAGATAAAGTGTTCTTATAATATACGATGTATATACTATATAAAGTGAATTAAATTAGATAAGCGTACTTACGAGTTATGATTTACGTATATTTTATAATGGACTAGTATTTGCATATTTCATAAGATACATTAGATAAATTGTTTTATTTATCAAATTAAACTAAAATATTAATTATTATTTAAATTTAAATATAAGTGTAAAACTCTAATGTTTTATTCTCAATGATGATTCTATTATGTTTTAGATATTAATTGTCAAGTGGAGCAGTGAGTGATTTTTTTCAAATTTGAATAAAAAATTTAAAAAGATTTTTATTTATTTAACATGAAAAAGTTTAAACATCTGAAAATCTTCATGACGGTAGCAGTGCTAATAGTTATACCAGAGGTTGAGTCACCCACTATGTTATATTAGGTCTATATTAATCCAACTTTTCCCCTTGATGGACTATTTTCACCAGTTGGATTTAGGAGCTAACCTAACCTACTCGAGTTAGGTGAGTGTCAAATATAATAATCGTTAGTTAATTACTATCTACTGTACTAGCCTATTTATTTTATACTATTGTAATATTGGAGAATATTCGTATTTATTATATAAGTTAAAAATTACTAAAAATTATATTATAAACGTTGCATTGAAGTTATTAAAAAAAAAAAGATAATGAATAAACTGGTTTGTTTATACTTGTTTTTGATAAAATAATTAAATTACAAGCAAAACAATTATGTTAATATCTAATAATTTGATTATTACTGTGTTAAAGATCTATATTATACAGTTTAATAGTTTATATTGATTAATTTTCCATAATATAATCGCGGGAATAAGAATTTTTGTTTTTTATAAATTATAATATATAAGTATATAACTTCAGTAATCAAACAACAACCGAATTGAAATTTTCCTTCGAAATACGGAATAGAACTGTCAGTCAGAGACGTATGAACTAAGGAGAAAGGACATAAAATAAACAAGGTACTTATAAGTATTAATATTATTACTTATTAATTATTAGTTATTACTATTATTTCGCAAAAGAAAAAACTTTTTGCTCTTGTTCAAGTCTCAAAAATATTTTATTAAATTATCACATGGCAATACATAAAACATCTTATCTATAGGTCTTTTAATATAATATGTATAGGTAATAATACTATTTTTTACGATAAAACTGATAAAGTAGATGTTAATTTATTTTAAATTATACTATGAAGATATATGAATCGATTTTAAATCTCCCACAGAAATTTGTTCCAGCGATACGGCCTTGGTCAAACACTGTTAAACAAAAACACTAAGCAGCCAATAGAAATTTGAAAGACAACGCTCGTTGTTCGTAGACAAAAATAATAATAATAATAATATGTTAACTAAAAAGAAACCAAAACGTTCATGGACGTAAAACCCGTTTGTGGTCGACGGAACAAAAACCAAAGAGTGAAAAGGAAGCGCAAGAGAGATAGGGTGAGTGTTTGAGAGAGAAGGGAGAGGACGCGATAGGGTGAATGAGCGAGAGTAGAGACATTTCTGGAGAGAACGAGAGAGACAGAGAAAAAGTGAGTGAGAGCACAATCCCTTCGGTCCGAGCCCCGAGGACTGGGGGGGAACCTTTGTCGAAAACTCGAAACGACGGGGCGGGACGTGAGTACGTGACATGGAGTAGGACTAGGCGGCGGCGGCCGATACCACAAAAACGCAGTACGGTGGCAGGACAGGCGAGTATTATTATTATTATTCCGACCCAGCTGTCATAAACCATGTCAAAACGTGGCAGTTACGTCACTCTGCCACAAATCGTAGGTTTTCGGTACCAGGAACACAGGCGGCAAGCGGCATCGGCTGAGCGACTTCGAGCTCGCGCTCTCGTTGCCGCCGGTATTATAGTAACACCCGCCGTTACCGAACGATGCGGTGGAGGCGGCAACCTCCGATTTTACACGATAAAATTTCGGTAATTTCACATTGACGACACACAGGTGAAAAAAAACTCATCTAACACTCGATATTTTCCATTTCAAAGGAAATTTAAGAAGCATAAATAAGTTTTATGGTTTTTTTTACAATTTTTAGAAAATAATTATGAAATAAAGTCAAATAAACATAATTTTAATTTATCATCAATCCTCGACGTCAAACGTTAAAGATGTAAAAATCGTTGAATAAATATAAATTAAACTAAGCCAAAAATGTAATATACCTATCGTTATTTTTTTTTATTACTTTAATAGTAATATTATTAATTTCCAAAATACCAAATACTATGATAGTGACGATAGAGTAACACGTCATAATGAGTTGTGATATAGCGTTACCTACTCAAAATCGATGAGAGTCGGAAAATCAAAATACGTGTACGCAGCCCAAAAACATACACGTCTGAAAAGAAAAATCGAGAATCGGATGTACGGTATTTTTGCAATTTCGTAGGTCCGCAACGAAAAGCGAAGTCGATAAAAACGAAAATCATAGAACAACGTGTTAAGTCCTCAACCTTTTTTTTCCCGACGACATCCTCCGACTTATATTATATCCTGTTAAAATGGCGTCACGCCGACAATATATCATCAAGACCGAACGTATTACTACGATTAATATTATTATTAATAACGACAAAAAGATCGGTCGGAACTACCGCCGTCATATTATACACGGTTGCCATTGTACGTGGTCGCGCGAGCAAACTGTTGCGAGCCGTACGCGGCGTCTCGTACCAGGGTACCATCCGTCACGCGGCCGCGTCACGAGCGCCGCCGCCGCCACCGACGACCGGCCCCGTCGGGCGGTACGACAACGATCCGAGGGGTCCTATTATTTTGAAAAAAAAAAAATACCGAGTAACGCGCAATACCACCGCGCCACGCCTCGCTCACCCAGAAACCAGTCCGGCAGACCCGTTCGTCGGGTCCGGTACCGGCGGCCGCTCTGTTCTCCGGGCATTTCACGGAGCGACGACCACGGCGCGGCACGTGTTCCGTCCGATATGTCCGTCGTCGTCCGCGGTACTACCTATATGCTATATTCAATAATGTTTTGTTCTCGTGCCGTTAACTGTTCGCACCGGTCGTCGGCCGTCCGCGCATGCGCGCCCACTAAAAAACCCGAACGGGCCGTGTGGACTCCATCGCAGCTGCAGTCGAACACTTCCGTCCGGCCGATCGGAAGAGGCGCCCAACACCGACGGAATACGACGACGACGACGTTACGATTCGAGCGCATTGTCGTGCTCGACAAAATCGTGACAAACCGGAGAGAGCGACGGGACGCGGACGACGCACCGTTCACGCCGCTCGTCGTGTGGCGCGCGATATAGGATCCTGGTCGGTCGACGTCACGGCGCCGTCCAAAACGGACCCGCGCGAATCGCGGCGGGAAAATTCGGTCGTCGCGCCGCCGTGTCACGTGCGCGCACGGCAAAGTTCGGCCGTCCCGTCCTGCGACGTCGTCGAGTCGGAGACAATCGCGGACACCGGAAACGCGTGTGCATCGGCGCGCGAGTCCGTCGCCGAAAGGATCTAAAGCGTCGTCGTTAGAGCTTTGGAACGTATTTCGCACATCGCAATATTGTGGTGTTTCATGACGTCGTGATCGTGTGATAACGGTAATACGACCTTTTTCGCGCATATTTCGACCTGCGCGTTTTCGACTATTTTTTACATACTATATCGTGCACGTAACCATAGTTAAACGTTTTGTTTTTCACGACGAATCCAAGAAAATTCCGTTTTTATTTTGTATACGCCTATTTATCGTCTAAAAAAACGGCTACTGAGGTATTGTTGGTAATAATATTATGTAGTATAGTAAAGTTATCGGCACAGTTGTTTTTTGTTTTGTTGTCTATGTAGATTGCATCATACGACGATATTCACTAGTGCGCATATTCGGTGCACATGCACTTATAATAATTATTGTACACGACGTGATTCGTAAAGTATTTAAGTCGATTGGCCGTGCTATTAAGTTTGGTTCTCTTAACGCGCACAAATCTCTACTCGATTGACGGTCATAGCAACATGTTTATGTATGATTTTTAATATATTATATTTCGTGAGAATGGGCGATGTCGAGCGGTACCGCGTACGGGAAAATTTCGTCTAATATAATGGACGGGCGTGCGCGTTGGCAACGGCTGCGCGACGGTCGCGGGGATCGGCCGAGTTGCCGCGTACGCGTTTTATGGTGAGCGGTCCGCACGAGCGCTGTCGGAGCATGATCCCCTGGTATAAAGACCGCCAAATATTCACCGACAGCGAGGACGTCCGGCCGATTAGTCGGTGACGACGCCGAGAGCGCCATCTGTGCGCGAACGCCGTTCCACCGGCACAGTCACGCCGAACCCGGCCGCTAGAGAACGGCGCTTATTGAGTGACAAATAAAATAATAATATCATTCTAATAATGATGTCTGATTTAACCGACACAAAATAGTGCCAAATCACCGTGTTTACTTAAATAATAACAATAATAATTATAAAACAAATATATTTCAACTACTTACTCCTGAACACTTTGTTTGTGGTGGTAATAATAATGTGTCCCTAACATTATATACCTACGTCCTACACATTTAAAAACTTAATGTTAGAGTGTTAGAGATGAGTATAGAAATACCCATTACCCACAGTGTCCCTCCGTAGCTAATGGTATTTTGTAATAATCTCATTATTCTCAATAACTAAGTTCAGAAAAAAACAAATAAAAAACACTAACATAATATTATGTATGTATATAATGTAAAATAGCCTAACAAATATCACGTCGAGTGTACTGCTGGGTAGCTAGTAGCTACTACCCTCATGCTTTCACAGTCATATTTTATATTTCCCGCTTATATGCTTATTGTAACTACTATTACATGTCGTATATATTCTAATAAATGTTAAAAAAAAGTACGTTCAGAATTGCACTTACTTAATCCAATAAGGTACACTTTTAGGCGTTGTATCCAATCTTCCGCACATAATGGGTTGCCCAAGCCAGTCAACGATTTTCACTGAAGATAACTAGACACACATATACAGCTTTCAACCACTTTTCTACATTTAAAAGGTTCCGCTAGAAATGCATTAGACCGCCAAGCCATTGTTAAGTACACATATTACAAAACAAAACTTACTCCGTAACGGAAACTTGCTCATAGACTTAGAATTAGAACTATTAAATGTCGTAATAATTGCGGTATTAACTTACACCGAGGTCGAACAGTAGTTGGTATTATAAAATATTATAATTTATTGTTAGAATACGATAATATTAATGTGGTTAAACAATGATGTTTGTTTTAAGTGCATCAAGAAGAGTGACCAACAAAACCGGTCATTGTATTTGGTCCGGTACTTCTTATTTCTTAATATTGGCAAGTGTGAATTAATTATATTTCACTTTAGAATTTTAAAAATGTCTTGCCAATTATTTGAAAATCCAGTTATTTAATTTATTTAGGTTTTTACACATAAGTATCTGTATTATATTATTAGGACACCAATAATTCATTTCAAATTGCACGTGGAATCATAATCTATTGTTAAAACTTTAAAATACGTCTTGAAAACTATAATTTAGCACTCTTGAAATGTGGTTTTCCGAATTTATTGTTTTATTATATACAGTGTTTACTTAATATACAATTCTAAATTGTAGTATACATATTATAGTTGTTTGCAAAAGTCTAGTAGGACTGCAGAAGCCTATATAGTTGAAAATTTCTTATTGCGACCAGTCTGTAAGTCTGCACTACCTTGCCTTAGACTTCTGTTTTTGACCGGTTTATTATCTTGAAAACATATCAAAATAATTGTTTTTTAATAGCCAAGTTGTTCGAATGAATTCGTTTTAAAGTCTATTAAGTTAGGTCGTTACTACGCTACATTGTATGACGGCGGAACGTATCTTAGCTACAAATTAATATTGATGATGTGTTGCCCAAGATCGAGAATGCTGTACTGCACTGCGGTGATTATCGCCTCCACGAAATTCTAGCTATGGACGGTGTACAGCAACGAACTAGTTTGATGATTTTACAAAATTATGAATCATATGCGTAATTAATGTGCTCAACGGCAATTACAGTGTGTAACCAGCAATATGTACAAACTGTAAGTATAAATACCACAAGAATTATAAAAGTGACTAAAAATAATAAACAGACTGTGTATAGTGAATATAATGCAATATTATAAAAATGTAATGGTGCGTTTTATAAAATATGATAAGTATACAGTTATTTTTCAGATAACATAGTAAATGCATCAGGTTATAATTTTATATAATATTATCTAGATCCAAGGTAATAATATATGAAACCGATGAAACGAGTAGAACGCGACATACCTTCAACGTCACGCTTGCAGCTGTAGGGTACTCTGTTTACATTAAAAAAAAAAAAAAAAATACACACATATTATATATAGTCATTATTTTTATTTACGCGCATATGATATTATATGTTTATTCGATCGTTAATTAAGCCGCGTATAAAATGATTGGTACCGTAAGGTAACGTCGAGCCAGACAGAAAACATCATATACATATATATTATATTATGTACATCACCTATAGCATGCACACGAACGACCCGATCTGACCTGACGTAGGTAAATATAACCATCATTTTGTGTTGTCCGGTCAACTTAGATCTCAATCGTCTGTATAATAAGTTGATATAAATGTATACATTTATCTGACACGTGTATATTATATTTTACAGGGTGAATAATTTAACAGCAAACAATTATTGTCATGGGGCTTAGATAAAAATCAAAAAAAAAAAGAAAGTAAAAATTACTTTTTTTCTTCAAAATCTCGTTACAAAATTATAATATTATATTATTTTAATAAGTACTTCGAACTATGTAAACATATTATTTTGAAAAACTGCCCAGACAGCGATGGTTGTCTTCTATATACTGTTAAAATGAATCACCCTATGTAGTTGACAGTGTGTGTATAACTTAAAGGTATTGCACGTATACTCTGATACCTTCGTGCGTAACTACGATTTAAAGAGCAAGATGCACTCGCAGATTGCGTGTAAATAATTTAATGTCTCTTTAGCCGTAGTTGGTGATTGTAAGTTCAGATGTATTTTATATGTATAAGGTGTTAACGTATACATTTATCCGCGATGTCTCGCATACAACATAATATGTATACTATATTATATACAACTTTTTTCTTTTACTATTTATAGGAATACGTATATTCAACACGCTGTTTAAGTTTTGTTATAGTCCATAGATATATTATATACATTTGCATTTTGATATATATATAATATAATATTATATATATATATATATATATATACAAATTATCACAGTAGGTTTTTAATTTTTTAATATATTATTAAAAAAGCACATTATGTATAATAATATATAATAAATATATTATAATTTGTGCAGATATCGATGTAGATGAATGGTAGTGATCATATTACTCGTATACGTATAATAAATAATAAATAATTATCTATAATATATGATATTATTATAGGAAGGTAAAACATTTTTTAATATCATCAATAACATACCGGTAGTAAATAAAAATCAAAACATAGTTATACATTAATGTGAACAGGGTAGGTAGGAGGTAAATAAGTAATCCCTCAGGCCTTGATAACTATTATTGTGGGTTGAATAACGATAGCGAGTGGGTGTACAACGAGTATATTTGGAGTACTTACATCTGTTGTTGTTGTAGACATCTATAAAATTTTAATTGAACATCTATAATATAAATTTTTTATTAAGATTATTGCTACCATAGTGCATTATTTACACATAGGTATTTATTATTATATATATTTATATACATATATGGCGCATTGTTCATAACTTGTAATAATAAATCTTATAATTCAATATTTTTCAATGCTATCGTGAAAATCGAAACGTAAAATTAAATAATATGTATTATGTGATGCATCGATGCCTATGTGTGTACTTGCATAATAATAAGCAATACGAAATGAATAAACATAGAAATAAAAAAAATAAATAGTAAAGTTAGATACCTATTATACACAGTAAATAAACTATTTGGATTGGAATCTATAGTAAGTCATCCTCGACTTAATGAAAGATATCGGAAACAGAACCATTTTGAAGATATTGAAAGTGTTTAAAAGTCTTAACTTAACCAACATGTTATTGACAATTATTTTCATTGTTTAGCTGCTGTTTTAGAAGTTTAAAATTATCATAAAGTTATTTTTAATTGTATATATAAATAAGCTTAAACTAGTTTTGTGCATACATATAAAGTAATGACTTAATGTAATAATAAACTGTGTAGCTAACCTAACCTAAGTTTATGATGTCGTTGGTATGAATCACAATAAAAAAACTAAAAATAAAAAAGGTATTTGTATATTAGTTATAATAACAAATTAATTTATAAATAACTGGGATTAAAATTATATTTGTCTAAAATTTAAATAATATATTTTTTATACAAAATAGGTGTTTGCTATATTTCGACTGTTATGATAATAAATGTTTAGATCGCTCCATTTTATTTTAGGTATTTATTAGTTATTTAAAATTTATAATATATTCTAATATAGTTTTCTTAAGTGTTTATGATTTATCATGTAAACTATTACATCAAATAAAGGCATAGACAAATTAACATTCAATGGCTATATTATGTATATTTTTAAACACCCAGGAAAGAATAATTACAAATGGAAATGTAATATAAAGAGTTTTTTTAAATGTCCTTCTATTATTCATACTACATTATTTAAAACTGATCCCACACTCAAAGTGACACATGAGCATCCAGCAAACAAGTTAAAATTGAAATTGTAAAAAATAGAGACTGCAAAGTGTTCTGGAGCTATTACATCTCAGGTGTAACTGATAGCGTGTCTCAACTCTCAATTAGAACTACACGAAAGTAAGAATGTTGATCAAAGAAACATTAAAAAAAAAAAAAAATCAGAAATTATAGAAAAAAGAATAATCTTACACTTGAGAAACTTGAGATTTCGGTAAGTTTATTAATCCATACCTATTAACAAAATTTAGTTATTTTATAGTGTTTTCAATTTGGAAGTGTTTATACTTTTTGAATAACATTACTTTTCAGTTTTAGTTTTTACCACTTTTTTAGGATGGATAGAGCTCTACAGGTAAGTCACACTAAAAAATTATTACATGATAACAACGGAAAAGACTTATTTAAACTATATTATAACATTTTAGATTTTTAAAGAAACCTTCATACGAATTACAATTTTATTACATAGTTATATCAACATCTTATGTATTAAAAATGACCATTGATAGCATTTTTAAAATTTCCTGAAATTTCTGGAAGTCTATAGCATGTAGTCCCCTTAGTAATTCTGGTTACTCGACTACTTGGTCTGGTGCATTAATAATAATAATAATTTTTATTGTAGAGAGTATGACAACTTTTAAATGCTTTTTGAGTGTTATATAAACCATATTTATAAATTATAAATGGTTTTAATAGGATATTACGTATATTTATTTACAGATATTAAATATATTGTAAGTACTTACATTAATGTTTATATTATGTAGGCAATAGGCATCTATATACTATTTTCATTCATGAGTTCATGACGTAATGTATGGTGACTTACTAAATGAAAATTATTCACAATATAATTGAAAACCTACGCTTTGAAAATTAAAATGTAAAAGTAAAATGTTTGATTACCTATCATTTTAACTTACTTATTAGAAGTTAAAATAGATAGAAGTGAATGTTTACTATAAGTAATTCTACTTTTTACTATACTTTATAATATTTTCATCATAAATATATTTTATGTCGAGTATAACTTATTGATTAATTTTAAACGTTTTATGTATGAACCTATTATATTTTATGTGAATACAAATTTGTATACATCATACACTTAATGAATAAATATATATATATATATTTATATGTAAATTATATTGTTAACAACATGATTAATGTTCAACTGTAGTAGTGACTCATTGGTAATTCATATTATAGTGGAAAAAAATGTAATACTACTGTCTACCGTATTAACACACAAAAATACTTTTAGTCAAATCAAAAAAATATAAACAAATAATTAAATATTAATATTTGCATATATAATGTACATATATATATTTTTTAAAAGAGTTCAATTTATGTACTTAACATTATTGTGAAGGACACTAGGAACATACAATTAAAAAGGTAAGGAAAGTAGTTAACTGCTCTACTGCATGTATAGTAAGAGTCGAGTGTGCTTCTTAATTGAAAAATATGTCACTGATATAATAAATTTATAAATGTGTTTAATTTGAATTCACATTTCCAGTGGTCCAAAAACTGTATTACATTTAAAAATAAAAATAGTTTTTAGGTCACTATTTTTTATAATCTCAACGGTTTCAGACTGTCAAGATGACCTGTGGGTGGGTTATAGTACTTATATGATCTTTAATTTTTTCGATAGTACTAAAGATAAACACAATGTGACGAAATGATCTCAAGAAATTTGATTATCGGGACTCGAGAGAAAATTATAATTTACATTTCTCGTGAATTATATACAGAAAACATAATTTAAATTTTAAATACTTATAAATATTATTTTGGTTTTGCAATTAAATTTTTTTTTTATTTTGTTTTATAATATTGGATATAATTATTATATAATATCTTTGGTAGTTTTAAATATGCTTAATAAAAACTTACGAGGAACTTTATTTTGCAAGCAAAAGTTTTTATCAATATTTATAGAATAAAAACTAAAAAAAAAATTTAAATTTAAAATTTATATAAATAGCTTTAAAATATATGTTATATGTATGTAAGAAACGATAATATAAACATTTTTTAGAAAATTCAAGCACCCACAGGTTTTTTGTTTTTCGATCACAAAAAGACATTAATATTGAGTAAAAAAATATAGTTATTTTTAGGTAAATTTTCTTTATGGTTACAATATTGAGGAAAATGTATAAGGTGTTTTTTTAGGTACTCGTATATATTTATTTAGTGTACTAAATTTCCTAATATAGTTCATCTAAGTTATTTTAAATTATATGAGTAGAATGCTAAGTAATTTATTATATTTTTAGTAAGAAATATATAAACTATATAATAACAATACTTATAGCCATTAAAAAGTCTGAAGAATTATTATAGTGGTCCTCATATTGGTAGGTTAGTTATACACTTATACTAGTTAGTATATACTAACTATTTATGTTATACTATGGGCACCTCTCAATAACTGTCTACTTTTTACATTGTATGTTTATGAATGTAAGATTGGTGCCATTTAAAAAATGATACTTTAATTATGTGTACTTGTAAAACTACAATGCTACACACTTGAGTCTTCGCTGTATATGCATATTGCATATACCTAAATAATATAGGAGCAATATAGATGTTCTGTTATAGGTATGCAGAACGCTACTACTGCGAGTGCCCCCCGCCAACATAATTTTAAACATTTAAGATCTGATAAAAAATGTATGCGTTTTGGCAATTATTTTATCACTTTTTTAAAAAAAAATTGTATTATTTAACGTATTTTAGTCTTAATAGTTTATTATTTCGTTTGTGTTTCAGGATTTGGACAGTTACATGGACGGTTACATAGCAATCTTGTCTTATTATCCTGTCTTATATCACATTTTTTTATGTGTTTGTTTCAGGACAAAAATGTATTAAGTTATTTTTATTTTTATTTTATATTTCTAGAAAGAAAAGGCATTGCGTATTCAGTTGCATACCCTAGCAGCTAGGGTTTAGCTATTACTCTCTAGTCTCTGTGTATGCCTATATTATGAACATTTTACTGATTACTGTAATTTATCAGATAATTTTTTATATTCTTATAGGTACATACAAGGTCGTAGCCAGGGGGGGTTAGGGTTCAACCCCCCCCACCCGAAATTTTAATAAGAATTTCATATTTTATTACACAATGCAACATATTTATACATTAACCCCCCCAAAATATTTTTCTGGCTACGGCCTTGGGTACATGGGTCACTTATGGCTGTTAAAAATATATCAAAAAGAAAATAATATAAAATAAAAATCATTCAAAATTCCATTTTCTATTACAAATATTAGTAAAAATAGATTTTATAATAAAATATTAGCTCATTCATTAATATTCACATTATTAATGATAATAAATTTAAATTGAACATAACCGAAGACTGCAATCTGTTAAATTATTATTTTCAAACAATAATTATTAGTAAAACAGGTTTTACAATTGTTGCTACGTTCACAGCATTAATAGTTAGTGAATTTGTTTCTAAGATAGTAATAAAAATTTACATTTTTTAAAAATCACAATACCTAATAATAATTTTTTAGCATTCGTAAAATGATTACGTATTTATAAAATGTAATTAAAATCTAAAAAAAGAATTACCTATATCATTTAAAATTAATTTTACTACTTAAGTGATTGGAATATTATAAGTTATAAAAAATACGTGTTCAGAAAATGTAATTAAAATCTAAAAAAGAATACCATCATCATTCAAAACATACTATGCAATTGAAATACTATACATTTTAAGAATTTTTCTAGCTTAACCTTAGTCCTCATCTAACTTCAAGGAATTATGATAATTAAATGTAAACTGTTTATAAAATCTTGTTTACAATTCGAGATTTGAGCACTTGTCAAAAACAAATACCTTAGTACGTACCTTACTATCAAATTTTATAAAGATTGATAAAACATAATAAATAATATATTTTTGAGTATAAAATTTGTGAACATAAAATATATTGAGTTCTGAGTTTGTTATAAATATTACAATATTATATTATATAATATAATGTGTATATACTTACGTATATTTGTTTATTAGAAATTAGCTTCTCAAATATACCTATTATATGATATTTCAAGTGAAGCTTGTTAAATGTAAAAATGTAAGTATAGTAATCATATTTTTCGGGTATGTTTTATTTTTATAGTTTTTATTTTTGTGAATATTTTTTAACTCTGAACTGATTACTTAACAATGGTTGTATTGATTTTATACTGTTGCAGTCTGTATGCATGTAGTTTATGTACCAGTCATCACCTTTGGAGCAGTAAAAATAGTTCAATCTTTAACTTCGAGGATGCATTTTTGTGTTTTAGATTTAATTGGTACCCTGGAAAGTAAAAAGTAAAAATGTCAAAATCGTTTTTTTATTATTTTGTTTTAAGTCATTAAGAATTTATTATATTTCAACCTACTGTATTACTAATATAAAAATATAGGTATCACTAATAATAATAGGTACCTATATAAATAATTCTATTATACCATAGAATATTCTAGTAATAGGTATATTGTTATAATGTTGTAGATGATTTTTTTTTCATACACAATAGTACACTACTTTATTATTGAATTAAAACTTAACACATCCATTACAAGTTGGCAACTAGTTGCATCCCGTGGAAAAATTTTTTCTTAATAAATTGCTCCTCATTTTTATTTAGGTAATACATAATATGAATTGCGGCCCAAATTTTGTTAGCGTATATACAAATTGCGGACTAAATTTTATTAATTTAAAATTTTTGAAATATAAAATTATTCATTCTAAATTTAATTTTTCTTCCCATTTTTGTACAAATTTAGGATTATTTATCTATGTGATAGTTTTTTTAGATTACAAATATCATTTTGATTTTATTCAAAATGATACATTGTCATTATGTGTATAAGATATTTTTAATTAAAATTATGGCACTAAGACTATGTCCCTACTCTTACTGTACAGAGAAGTGACTTCTCAGAACTTTTCAGATTTTATTTTATAGGAGTTTTGAGATATTCTTAATGCAAATCCTATTTAAAACGAATTTTATTATTTTTTCCTAAGATTATTACCACTTATTTTCAGGCTTTTCTAATGTGAAATGTCTACTCATTATATATTATTCCCACTCAATTACTTAATGCACACTTATAAAGATCGTAATTTTAATAAACGATTTTATTTTAAGAACAAAAACACTAGTTATTGAAAGATAATTTTTAAATTTACTTAAAATTTACTCTGAATATAATAAAAAAATTTGCTAAATGCCAATAACATTCAAATACTCGAAACTAAATTTAAATATTTATGCACTACGATATAGAAGGACATGAAAACCGCATTATGTAAAACGAGAAACCAATTGGAAATTCAATATTTTAATCAGGAAATGCACTTTGCGAAAATGTATTCAAGAATATTTTCCTTGAAACTTTAAAACAATATAGGTAATTTTGTTATTAGATTTTTAGTTTTTAACATGTAAAAATTAAGTTTCATATCTTTTTCAATTAAATAAGTATAGATTCTTTTGCTGTTATTATATTAATTACTACTACACTACTACTATTTTATCATTTATAATAATAAGTATAGCTTATATTATCTAGTTAATAATTTATAAACCGAAGAAATGTATTCAACTATTTATTTCTTATAGATGATTCGTGGCATCTAATTTAGATACGTTAAGCGCACCTAGTTAATTTATATTTGAACTATTAAAATGGTTAAATTATTTCAAGTAATCATTATATCGTTATATCATCATTCATTATTTTTAATGAAAATTATAGAATAATATTTTATTGATTCTTGAAAATAAAATCCATGTACAGCTACTATTGTATTATTTTAAAGACAATACACTAGGACGGTGTGGTAACCGAGGAAAAGGTCATAGTGGGTCGACAATTGTCTCAACAGAAGTTGTATATATATATAAAAAAAAAAATACAAAAGCATAATTTTCTTTGTATTTTAAAAAAATAATAATAAAAAAAAATTGTAAAAACCAGACGATTTGATCGGATCTACAATATAATCTTTGTCGTAGGTATTTTATAGACTTCCACGTTCCACGAGTAGTATAATTGGGTACCACCGTTGCGCTCGAGTGACTATATGAACTTTTAATTCAACTAAGTATAGCATATACCTGTACATACGACTATATACAGATAGTATATATAATATATATATATGGTGTACGTACGTGATTCTTATTAAATGCTTATAGGTATACATCGACTTAGTGATGGGGCATTAGGTTATGTAACGCGTAGGTTTTGTGACGGTAATTATTATTATATACATTATATATAATATACTATTAACACTAAAATACGCGTTTACCTATAAAGGTCATGGTAATGTAGACACGTCGGACGTTGGGTACAATAATAATAATATAATAACGTATGTATTAATGATGTGATGAGCAAGAAAAATTGGAGAGATAAATCGTCCGGAAATTTCTGAAAAATAACGGCTGACATTGAATAATTTTTTATGTTATGTATTATTTCTATTCGATATAATATTGGTAGCATATTTAGAGTACATTATGCTGATTATCAATACTATTGCTATAGAGAGTCGTTGTTTTGTTCAATATATCATTACCTCGATGTTATTATTACAAATTTTATACTTATGAGCCTCCAATAAAGACATATTTTAATCAATGCTTAAAATTTTTCTATGTTACAACACCTATAACTGCAAACCTTATAAATTTATTTTATAAATAAGTGTCCTCTTTCAACCTTGAGAGTTTTTCTTCACTCATATTGTATCTATGTAGGAAAAAACCGCATAGTTAATTTGTTTACAAAATACATATCCTTGAGTCTTAACTAATCTAAATCAACTTTCAATATTTTATAATTGACGGTTGAAAACAATAATGAACCTCTAACTAACATTTGCAGATATCAATGTATAACAGCGCTTTGCGATGTTAAATTAATTCTGTAACATATTATTCTACCAATTAGTTATTCTATTATAGCGTTAATAATAATATAGGTACTACATAGTTCAAGATCATCAGTATACTTGTGGGTAGTGAATTGACGAAGATTATTTTATAAAATTTTAATTGTGCTTCTAAGTCGAGATAATATTAACAGGTAGGTACTTAAATAAACATTTGCAGTTAAGTATTAAACAAATAATATTATACTAATATATTATCAACATTTAGAAACATTATATAAAACGTTTACCCTCTTAGCTGTGTCATAATTTAATATGGCATTTCTCTAGATAAAAATTAATTACAAAAATATCGTTAAAATAAATGTGTCCTCTAACGAATAGCGTCATATATTTTTCTCAAATATTTTATCACGCTATAAAGCAATATATTTAGGAAGGTAAATGTTACATAAATAAGTTAAGCGTACATGGGAAATCGTCTGTAGTGAAATAAATCATTTTAAACAAGCCAGTTGTATAAGAATATGTTTCTTATGTTGTGGAGAACAAACCTTTTTATGTATAGGCACCTACATAAGATAATACGATGACGAAAAATTTATATTAGTTCATAAAATATAAATGGACAATAAAAAATGACTCGAATACGATAGTAAAAATTGTATAGAATTAATATTTAAAATTTATATGAGCTTAATAAAATTTTTAGAAAATTTAACTGTACCTATACTACATAAGTACTTTTGCAGGTTTGTAATTATCTAAAAAACAAGTTTCCATTTTCAGCATATTATGTACCTACTTAACGATTAAATTAATTATTACCTACCTACAAGTTATAACATTATATTTACTTACTAAAGGAATTTATATTGATTAAAAATTCAAATTTAATTACATCGTATATCATCTTATTTGTCATGTGAATAATATAGATATTTTAAAGTTTAAACAATACAGCTGTCAGTATAACTTGAGTTTTTTTCGATCAAATCTTCAAAATAATTCATAGTATAGGTAAATATGAATTTTGATATATTTAAATATTTGAACTAATCAAAATGTAATTATTATAGATATATACCTATAATACTTATTTATCTCATTCAACTATGTGAATAACAATTTCATTATCATAATTTCCAAACATAAAAATTAAATTATATTATTGCATTAAAAATTAAATACATTTTAGAGTAGATTTGAATGTTCTGATTAGAATTATATATAATTATACAACACCCTATAATTAATAGGTATTAAACGTGCGTGAAGTTAGCACTCCAAATTTGTCGTATCACCTCCAAACTATAAAACCATCTTCTTGCAAATTAATTGCAAACAATTTTCAACACTAAAAAGAAATTGTAACTCAAAAATAATCCTGAATGAAGCTGTGTTATCTCTATTTCTAAAGATATTTTTGCAGTTCAGTTATAAAGTATAGTTAATAATAGATTGTCTTTTATATAGGTAGTATACACAATATACTAATTGATTTTTCTATATAAATTAATATAAAATTAAAATGTTATTAAATATAGAAAATTATCACTTTAATAATTGAGGATTGTCTTAAGTTTCTCCAAAATTTTTTGACCAAAAAAAAAAACAACAAAAATCGTTAAGTTAATGTGTATTTATGCTAATTTCTTTTAAAAATAAAATTATTGTAAGAGAAACGTATGAAAAACTGTTAACTATTTTAAAACCAAACAATTAAAATTTTTATGAATTTTCGAATTTAATATGGGTAATGTGAAATTGAAATTTTGAATAATTTTGTAAAATCCAAGAAACAAAATAATGTTAATAGTAAAAAATAAATAAATAAATAATGTAGTGATTATGTAGTCTTAATATTTTTAGATTATATTAAAAATAATTATAAGGAATCTTGTATTATATTTTACTAATAAGCATTAAACAACCATTTTATCATATATTTATAAAAAAAAAAAAACACTATGGAAAAATCGAATATTTCAAACACCTATAAAAATATCGAAAATATTTGGAAATTATATTATGATGTTTAGAAAAAATAATGTATAGGTAAATATTTTTAAAAACAATAATTGTGTATTACTGTACCAGTGTACCTATACAGGTTACAGTTATACATTTTTAAATTAAAAAAAAAAAAATCAATATTGTCAAAATATGTTTATAATTTATTTTTATTGATTCATGTATAAGTAAATAAATAGTAAAACAAAAATCTAATAAAACTAATAATTTGATTGTTTATATAAACAATCAAATAATATAAGTTGTACAAAAACCCGTTAATTTAATTGGTTGTTTAAATTTAATTGATTTTAAAATATTTTTATTTATTGTTAAAATCAGTGTTTATTTTAAATATTCATGGTTCGATGATAAAATCTACCAACTATAAATGAAAAAAAAAGTTTAATTGATTGTATTACGATTATAAGACCATTTTGTTAAATAATATCGTTTTTATGACCTCCGAGTTTTGTTTTGTACAGGACAGTATTTATGTACTCGTAAGAAAATATTTTATAGGTAACTATAACATGATGGTAATAATGAACCTTCATTGGAAATAAATAGAAATACTATCCATCAAATCATTTCTAAGGTTGGTGGAATATTTTTCCAGTTGATTATATTAATATTTAATATACGTGAAACGTAAATAACTTATTTCATCAGTATGCGTGATCTAATATTATTATTGTATTTTTTTTACTAGTATTAATTAACGATGTATTTAAAATAAAAATGCAGATAAAATTTTTACATAACATGGTAGGTATAAATATAAATATAGATATTGAAAAATCGTGATAACCAACGGTAAATTACTTTTCATTCTATATTATACTTTTCACAATCGCGGTAATAATATCGCGTTCACACGTAAAATATTAGCACATAGGTATCTATTAAATTAAATCCATTCAATTTTATATACTATATTAAATTACAATATGGTTCTGTGTTTTTAATCGTATTATTACTATTATTACACAAAAGAAAGTAAAAAATGTGTACTAGGTATGAATGTAAAATAATACACGTAATCAATGCACGCAATATGCGCTTCTCTATTAATTAAACGTTGTATGTAACTTAGGTTAGGTCATTAATAATTAAATTTTTCAAGTAAAATTGGTAAAATAAATTGAATATTCTTTAATTATGCCATATTATTAAATTAATGTATTTTATTGATTTATATATTTTTATATACTATTTAAAAAAAATATATAAGGAGGTCTAACACTAAAGGTCTACCTATGTACTAACTAAGATTCATTCATAGATGTGAGATGAGAGATGAAAGTGGTCGTACGTGGGTTGAAACGACTAGTTATTTGTTTGGCTGACAATATATTATTATTATATTACCTATATAAATTGTAAATCATTTTGCTGTCTAAATTTAACGATAAAAACTAGGAAGATATATTTTACTCATTTTTTATATCTTCGGTTATTGGTATACAGACAACTAATGAAAATAAGTCAAATCATATTATCTACTAGTATATAAAGTTTAATATAATGACGTTAACTTCAAAATACAACAAGAATCAAATTTAATGTTTGAAATTTTTTTATTAAACACGTTTTGGATGTGTAAAAAGTGATGTAAAGTTGTGATGCTAATTTGTTTCGTCATGAATGTGCATATTAGTATAATATGGTTCAGTGCAGTAGTTTTGTAACAATAATCTAGCTATGATCGCGTGTTAAACTTGACTTTAATATAAATTATAATCCTTGCAGTTTAAATTATCTACCAACAAAAATGTATACTCAAATCTTAATTCACAAACCTTGTTTTTTAAATATTCGTTTATCTTACCATCAGTCAGCATATTAGTTTAATGGGTTTTTTTTTTAATATATACAACTGCAGCGTATTAACTAGAGTATTAACTTTGATTAAAAGAGAAAATATGTATCGATAAAACTATTCCAAGTTGCTATTAAATTTTAATTAATCTATAATCGTTAAGATATTTTTAAGCCACACTTACACACGCCTGAATGCGTATATTAAAAATATAGCTTAACTTATCTCACTGTTATGTTAGATCGCTTGGTTGAGTTATATATCAACTATTTCCGTCTCACACAGATCGTTTTTGTGAACCAAACCATTTTCGTATTTCTCGTATTATCAGTGCTCAATTCGAATTGAGATTCGTATTAAGTATATTATGTATACAATAATGGCGTGGTACAGTGCTTGGCCATTGTTGACTGGTGACTTAAGTACTTGGCATATATAAAAAGTGTTGTCGAGAGACAAGAATGCCTTTATATATACATACAATATACGTATAGGTACGCTATATATAAAGGGACAAGCGATTGTTAATCGTTATACATGCACTACGAACATTAGGTTTATATTATAATTTATAATATTAGACAATATTAATTGTACGACTTCATCGTAATATGATTAATCATTATATTGTATTATATTATTAATCTGTGTAAGGGGTTTTATTCTTAATAGTTTTGATGTAATATTATGTAGTACTGTTGTCGGTAGGTACCTATCCTACCGCTAATACCTATAATACTTACTGTAAATAACAATAGACTCTTCCGATATATCCAATATAACGTGTGGATGAAAATATGCATTTTTTAGTATAGGTTCATAAACTACAAATAGTATATACCCATAGTACTTACTTATAAATATATTATACGTCTATCATACTCGAATATATTATACACATGCGTACATTATTCATTTTTGAATGTCATGACGTGTTCACAACCACTATTGCGGTTGTCCTACAGTCTTATACGCGTACGATGTTATATACGACTTAATGTGAGTATATTATAACATACAAAAAATGTATAGGTACCTACCTACGATGCATTATTTTCAGCGTTATTGCAATTCACTTGCGACGGCGTTTATTTTATATGGCGGACTACTAACTAGTTGGAAGCGGACTGTTGTTATTATACATGTCAACGTCGGATCGGTCCCCAGTCATTTGTCATCAAAGAATAACCTTATAGGCCGAGAAAACGGGTTTTTTTTTATTATGTGAGCGACATGGAAACAATTTAAAACCCGTCGAAAACCATCGCACTATTTTCGAACGTATATACGCGACAATCTTGTATACCTAATTCTTTTGAATTTTTACCTTCTGAAGTAGCGTTTTATTATAACCTGCAGTAATATATATGACGCGTATTATGTAAATATACTTAGACGCGTTGACATCAAGATTATTTTTGTTTTACATCTAAACGTCCTGTATAATATTATTATGGATATACAGAGATAATTTATGTTATAATCGTATCCTGTGTACAGCTGATGTGGCATTGTAATATAAAATAAACTCATGTACTTATAAACAATTTAGGTACATTATATTTAATCCATTTAAAAATTTAACTTTAAAGATATAATATTATGTAGGTTATGTATTAATGTACCTATAACTCGCATGCTGAGAACGCTTATCCGTGGTTACATTATGCCATATAATTTATATTATATTGTATTGATTTATTAGTTATTGTATAATATGCGGTCATGTGGAATGGACTAGAATGTGGCCGCCGTAAAGAGTGGACAATAACTTCGTCACGAAATAACCTATTGCCTTTTAGTTAAACAACTATTATGCCTGTACAACTTGAATACCTACGTTACTTACAATGTCCATTAACTTATATTTAATGCTTATGTTTATGTTTTAAAAACAGTATTTCTATTTTTGAAATAGATACCTACACAGTTATATATTTTAACATATCTATAACACTTTAAATGATTCTAAATCAACAAAACTATTTTCTATAGGTACTAATAATTTATACTTAACTATAACTTATAAACCAGCTTACATAATAGTGTTTAAAATAAAAACCCATAAAAATATGTATACAATATGCATAATATCATGTACTATTTTATGTTGGAAATTGAATTTTGATTGCAGTTACTTGTACCTATACTGTGTTCTCAAAACTAAGTATAGGTGTAACCGTTCACTCCGGAAGTATCTACATATATATACTATAATCAACGTTTGCATCAATGAATCCTGGGTGGGGTTGTTTCGCAAAAAGGTGCAATATTTCAAATGCGTGCGCCGTGGGATTGTCGTTATATGGCGGCGGCGTCCGATAGTCGCCTCATCGCATTATTATATTATTGTCGGTTTCGGATGTTTAAGAGTGCGAGCAATAGACGATTATTATCATATAAGATGTAGGTGATATTATCGCGATGGGTTGGGTTCACGTAGTAGCTCTCTCTCTTTAATATTTTGCATATCTCGCTAGACTATCATCGCCACGTTTGATAACGGCATTGCGGTTTTCCATAATAATTTGGTACTTTTGGTTTGGTTTTTATTTTAATACAATTTTATTATTTTAATTGTTTTCAGCATCCGGGAAACAAAAACGGCGTTACTTGACACGAGTACATTATATTGCGTTCAGTGATTTTTCTTGGTGGTGGTAATCGTCTTGTAGTGTCTGACCCACGTGGGCAGCGATATTGCTGCTCCCGCCTACATAATTAAGTATTAAATTATTATTATATATATACTTGAGTGCATATGTATTTATATATATATGCCATACGTGTATAGTTGCTCTCGTGTAGGTGCGACATGTGACGAGAACAATAGGGCGACAAGGCGCCAGATGGTGCGGGACAGGAGGTTTTTATAATTTTCCTCTGCGTCATTGTTACACGACTTTCCGGATTTATAGAAATATAATAATAACGCCTGGAGAAAAATTAAAGACGCGTTTAAATACAATAATTATAATAGTATAGTTGAAAGAAAGAAACCAAAAACATCACGTTCACTTTAGTATGGTAATAAAAGTAACTCGAACTTTGATTTACATCCTGGCGCAGTGGTGCAGTATATATGAATTTATGAATAGGTACTTCAAGTGCGCATTTAATTATTTAAAGTATTGAACGCACCGAATTTTCTATGTGTGTACAGTGACTCGTATTAAGTCTATTGATATATATTTACATTTTTATGTATATTTAAAGGTACACATCTCTATTAATTGTCATATTGTCTCGTTAAAAAACATTTATAATAATGCTTTATTTTTCTAAAGCTTAACGAATTATTATCATAAAACAAAAAAAATAAAATAAAGAATGTTATTAAAATAAATTTTCGCGTAATCAGCAGTGACGAGTACTCACAACAGACATAGGACTTCGCCACAATAACTTAATATATTAAAAAAATTCAGTAGACAATACGACAGTTTATAATATGTAAAGTGTCTTGCATAATAAGTAAGCACCAGCTATATAGCCATCTACAATAGAGTAGGCATAATATTATATAAAATTATATAATAAAGACACATGCATTTCATGAGCGTATATAGTATACCCCACAAACGACCTTGGTTATATAGACAGTTATTTTCTGGATGGGTTGACTGCAGTTATATACAACAATACGCATTGCGCGTTTCACGTACATTTTTTACATTTACTCCTGACGTTTGACGAAGAGCGAGCAACAGAATTTTATAACGATGGAAATAATACAATTATATATAATATATAAAATAAAACAGTTGTTGTAAAAAACGACGTTATCAACTCGTAATAGCGCTTACACATAATATCGTTGTACTGTGCGGCGGCGAAATGATAATAATAATAATAATAAATAATAGCGATAATAATAATAATTATTATTGCGACAGTGCACAATCCCTCGCGTGCGTGGGCGCGAGTGTTTGACGCGAGTTTGCCGCCGAGGCGTCGTATGGTCGTCGTCGCGGCGCGTACACTCGCCTCTGTGGGAAGACCTCCCAGAGGCGTCGTCCTACGCGCGGATAGGTTCAACGCGCGTCCTTCGCGGTCGGCCTCGTAACCGTTTGCGCCGAAATCGCGCGCGCGCGGCTGCTCCCGGATATCGTCGGACCGACCGGGCGGTGGCAGCGGCGGCCGCGGCGGCGATCGGCCACTTCCCGTGCCCGCGCCCCGAGCACCGTTGCAGAGGAGGCGCGTCCGTCTCGTACTTGACCGCATGTGTAAAATGTGTGATCCGACACGGAGACCGACGAACTGACGTGGCACCGACGATTATATTAATAATATTATTATTATTATTATTAAAATTGCAGTCGGCGAGGGCGACAAGCCGTCGCGCGGCGTCCACCCTACGCGAAAAACCTGTAACGATTATAATAATATTATTTATTTTATTTTTTTGACTAATTTATATAAACGACGTTTTTCGTCATCGCCACAATACTATATACATATATTATGCGATTTTTACACGAAAATGCTATTACTTAAAGTGTCTGTTTATACAAATTGTTATTATGGATGTACTGCAGCCTAACCTGTACGCTGAAAATGCGCGTTTAAGATTTCCGACGAGGAAAACACTCAATAATATTGTCGTTTATGATATACCAGATGGCTAGTAGGTACCTACCATTGACTATATAAAATATATACTATTTATCTATTCTGAAACTTACATATTATATATTATGATGATGAGTCTTAGAACGCCCTTACCGCTGAAGAGCGTATATAATATCGTACGTCACGCAAAACGACAAGTGAAATATTGTAATCGTATGTATAATATTGTAAATTGTGTTTAGAATTATAGCCGTGCATTAATAATATACTAATATCCGTCGCGGTGTGCAAGTTTAAATTAGTATAGATCCCATATAATATACATTAGCAGCTGGCTCGATTAGCGAAACCGTATGAATAATAACGAGTGCCCAAATACTGTATAATTCTTTTTATACCTGTTAATTTTCGTACACGTAAACGTTGGAAAAAAATCCGAACTCGCGTATTTCATTATACGCATAATAGTGGAAATACGATGTCAGTCGTACATCTTGTTGTAGCGTTTGGCTAACGCATCTAAATTTTATATATATATATCTAATATGTTGACGTGTTACGATATCGATTAATAGTTATAATTTAAGGTGAACATTTTACGTTTTTACCGGTATATCATTATTATTATTATTATCATGTGCGGTCATGTACAGTCATCATATAGTCTACAGCATACCTAATTATTTATTAGCGATACATAATGAAACAATAAATCATTCACTGTAAAATATATAATAATATTATGTATTATGTACCTACCTATAGGTCATTCGTCTAATGACCAACACAACTAATTGAACTCGTTCTTCAATTTTAATTAAGAATATCCATCTTCGTATTTTCTAAATGCGAATACGTATAATATGCAACGATATAATGTAATGATATTTTCTACGTAGGAATCAAGCCGGTGTCCGTTATAGTTGCGTTATGTGGTGTATTCGATTTAGTAATCAATCTTTCTCTCAACTATATGTGAGCAACATCGTGACATCGGTAATACGATATTATATTATTATATTTTCTTTAAACTCACTGCAACGAATATTTCGTGTTTTAAAATAAAAATAAATTATACATCTACGTCGTTATTATTTTAACGTTATAATAATTAATATATCGACTAATATTATTCTAAATAATTCATAATTCAGATGATTCTGCTGATTCAACAGAGTTAGTACCGGGTCAGCTAGTAAACCAAAGACTTAGAATTTCACCAGTGTTCACAAAGTTACCACTTACAGATGTGTTATCAGAACTTTGGCTGTAAACGGATAAAATATTAATCTATTACCTCAGACGATAATTTGATGATATAACTTGTGATTCCGCATCCTACCATAATAATATTCAGCCTCACATTTTTCTTCTAAATAGTGTAATTATATTTTATTATTATACTATTTCATAAAAGTATTACTTTAAAAAAATTATTAATTACGTGAATACGATTAACATTCAAACGACTGCAAGTTGATTATTTTAAAATTCAATATTTATTAAAAATACTTACGTATATCACTTTTTTATTGTTTTTTTTTTGTCTTAGAAATATTGGTTTAAGTGTAAAAAATACCATATATTTTATTGATAAAACTTGATTTTTAAAGAAGAGGATAATATAAGGAGAGGTACATTTAATTGTTAACAAAATTATTTAGTACATCGATAAATTTAACAAATTTTGTTTAAAAACTAATAAATTTAAAAATCGTTCATAAAAAAATTGGTTTTTGTTTATATTATCGAATATATAAAGATATATCTACTTCGCTTGCTTGGTATTTTTTAAATTTATTTAAAAAATATAATCAGCCATTTTAGATTTGTAAAAATAATTTTTTCAAATAATATAATATTTTAAAATGATTAATTATATAGAAAAAAAATATGAATTGATTAATTAAAAAGTATTTATTAGGTAGGTATTTTAATAAATAAAATATTTAGTCTTTAAGTATCTTTAATTACGGTGTATCGACATAAAATAAAGTTCCCCAGTACTGTTGTTGTATAACACTAATTCGCGCTCTATCATATTAATTATTTATTATTTTACTATTTGTAAATTCTATTACAGATACCTAGTGTATTGTTAACTATATTAAATAAAAAAAAGAAAACAAATTGTATTTTATGGCCATATTGTATATATTATTTAACAAAAATTATTAGTATTATTATTATTAGCGTAGTGGTGTACTTTTATATAAGGAATATACAAACCTAAATATATGTTTGACCTTGTAATTAAAATATTGATGATTGCATAACTAATAGCTAATTTTTTGTCATTGGCCGCTATTTAAAATTTGGATCACTTCAGGTTGACAGTTGTTACACTCGTGGGCGAAAGTAAATTAATTAGGACATGTGTCTGTTAGCTTAATAATATATTATTTGTGTAATTGTGTTTCTACGATTTGTTGGGATTTTAGTTGTCTGTGAAAAGGTGATATTTAAGTTTATTATTAATCATATTTGTATCATATCTTAAATTTGTAAAACACTATTAATATTGATGTATAGTCAAGTATAGTTAAATAAATAGGTACTTAAAATATAAAAATTAAAATTTGTTTATAAGTACTCCATTAATTAATTATATATCTAAGTTGCTAAATCGATCAACAGACTATCAAACACATTGCAATATAAAATATTCTTGACAATATCAAATAACTTCGTCGAGTGGTCCTAAGGTTTCATGAAGGTACTATATACAATAAACAATAACCTAAAATATTTAATTTACTAAAAATATACTTAAAAAACATGTGAAATCTAATTTATCATATTACTCATGTCGGAATAATATTATTACAGTTTATTTAATAATTTTCAATAGTTTATAAAAATAAAGGAATAAATATTATATCATTTTCTTTGATCCAATAAATAAATGTAAAGATTATGCTATTTTTAAGTTTCTGAATGTTCTTGGTGCGAATAAAATATTTTATATTGTGTAAAATATATCACAATGGAGAACTGGTCTGTATATAGTGATCACCTGCATGCATGTATCGTTCACAGAATTGCATTTTCTTCTGAAGACCGGTCCTTTATTTTTATTTAAATATCACAATAATTTATATAGAATGTTGAATCAAGCTTGTTTCCTTCTATTGTTATTTTTTTATTCAATTTAACTTTTTGTTTTATTACATTCTTAGCGCATAGAACTTATACGAGTGATTTTTTTTTTTAAATATAATATTACAAAAGTATTTAAAACTGTTTATATTGATAAAAATCATACAAAAATGTTAAACGATACAATACAGAATTTAATAGAACTATAAACTTATAATACTTAATATAGTAAAATATGTAAAACGGCATTCAATTGATTAATATCATCAATATTTGTGATAAAAATGCAACGTTTTATGTTTTTGTGAAATATTTCAGACTTTAAACACTATATAATATACATAATATATTGATGTAAAAGCATAATATAAATATACATGTAATGGTTATTATTTAAATAAAATAATCTCTGAGGGTTGTTATTACTGACTATCGCGTTAGAAGTTTATGATGTATACATATTATTGTGTCCGTACAATTCCCAGATTGTTGTACAAATATAAAACGTCTGTATATATTTTATGTAAACGAAGATTTAAAACCTTAGATTATTGCGCTGTTTAAATATACTATATAGGTACCCACCTCGGTTGACTATTGGTTGACTTACGCACCAGCCTGCCAGTATTCTGGCGGTACAGTGGTTGATTTTTTTGTTTGAGCGTCTGAATATGTTATTTACTTACCTAATCATAAATCTGTCTGCATTTGAACATTAAAATTACAGAGAACTTGTCTTCAAATGTGGCCATCGCATATGTTCGGATAATTTTAATCAATATGTGCGGAAAAAATAAAATATTGTATGTGTTCACGGATGTCCGTGTGATTATTGGTTTTCCATTACTTCATATAATAATATAAATGCACACGGTATTCACTTGGTATTCCTCACGCAACGCTGTCTCTGATTTCCTGTATAATATACCTACATATATCATATATTTAATATAAATATAATATGTGTATATTGTATATATCGTACACCTTGAGAACTTGTCGGACGGCACCCCATACGTGCTCCTGCATACAGTACCTTCGTACAATGGGTTCGGAAATCATTTTTATTTCAGGAATATTTATTGCTTGGGTTTAAGTCAGAGTTTTGGGATTTTAGAACATTATTTAACGCTCATATAGTACCGTCGTATTATTACAATCGCAATGTTGAAATACTCGGGTGAATTATAGGTCTACATAACCAGAATGGAATAAAAAGATTGAATAAAAAAAAAAAAAATGGCTTAAAATGGATTGTTTATTTTAACATTATTATATACTTATACTCAGTGTTGTGAAATATTACCATGGATGGAAAAAACTTAAATAGTATAATTCAACTTGGTTACTTTTGTGTTTAAGCAACATATTTAGTATAGAAATAGCTAATAACTATTATAGCAACATCTGAGAATTTAAAAAAAAAAATGCATGGTACCTATAATTATATATGATAGTTGTACAATTATTAAAAATAATTAAGTTAAAAAGTTAGATGAATAATAATGTATTTCATTATTATTTTTAACACAAAAATTTGATAAATGGTATAAGTATATACCATTAATGTGGCTGTATATATTTAAGTTAAGTTATAAAACTTATTATTCTACACATATAGTATATATTATATATACTGTTATATTCTAAGGCCTTATAATTTACGAGTATATATTATAGTATATACTAGCTATATTACAAATATACAAGCCAGCGAAAAATATATAACAATACCTAATAGTTTAAAAATTTAAATGAAAATCTATAGTTATTTTTGAGAAATCATTTGCATATTACGCAATACCTTAAATAAACAAAAAAAAAATTAAATCAAGCATAAAGATATTAGATACACATAATTTTGAATAAAAAACATATAAATAATAATGATCTTAAATTGTTAGTATAAAATTATTGTTCAAATAGTATACATTAGTTTTTTATGATAATGTATTATGCAATTATCAATATTCGTAAAAAGTTTTCATTTGAAACTACCATGAATTTTGAAATTAAAAATATTTTATTAATTAAATATGCATTGATGTTTTTAGTGTAGTCCATTATTTGGATTTTGGTATAGCTGTACATAAAAATATAATATTATTTTTTAGTAGATATTGAAACAATTGTAAAACATAAATTATTTAATGATAATTTATTGTTTTTAAAATATACTTGTAAGGTGAAATTAAAATAGTTTATGGCGTAAGTAAGTTGTTTATTTTTGAACTAAATAATTTTAAGTAAGTACTGCTTCTGGAGAGACCATATTAAATTTAAAAACTATAATAAATTTAATTATTTTAAAATTTTAAAATCAAGTTTAATTTAAAAAAATGTAATCTAGGATGTTGTATTCAAAATCTTCAGAAATAACTCGCCTAATCATGTTATTATTTTATAATAGATATTACAGTAAGGTTATCATAGAAATCAAATATATTTAAAAACAAAATACCTACCATTTTTTAGGCAAACTTAATTAAAATACTGCATATGTATAAATATATTTTACTTTTATAGCCTGCCTAATAGGTATGGTGTACGAAATACATCGCTAATAATTTTGTGTAATGTCTACAACCTACCCATCGTTAGTATTATTATTATAAGAAATAAAATATTATTAAAATAGTAATAACCAGGGCATGTAACGGAACATATTTTCATTTCCGTTCATATTGTTACGTTAAGGTTTGTTTTGTTAATTTTACAAAGTTATGTTTCATTTTCATATAGAGAAATATATTAATAAAGTAATATAACATTAAAGTATACTATTAAGTATTCATCATTTTTGACGGTATATAAAACGGTATAATATGCAACTACGCGAGTAAATAATAATGTGGGTGCATTGACCAATTTTCCAAAAATATTACAAATTATATATTATGATTAATTGTCTGAGAAAATATTTTATATCATTATATCCCATAATATTATTGTTGTACATATAATATTATAGCAAAAACAGCTAACAAGAGTAAAATAATACTAAATAATAATTTGTAATAGTGAAGTATACAAGAAAGGGGAAAATCCAGAAAAAATATGAAACCCATTATAAAAGAGTTCAACTCTTGTTAAGAAATTTGTAAATTCAAACTTAGTTTAAGTCATAAAGATTTACGTCTACTGATACATAAAAAAATATTTTATTTATATCTCACAATAATATAAATTCAGAATAGTAGTTGATAGGTAGTCATAGAAATAAAATTTATAAAATTTGTGTTCAAGGTTGAAAATACGTGTAAATATTAATATAACAAACCGATTGATGATCATATATAATATTATATATATTATATTATGAAAGAATTTTTCAATATTTCTGAATTCAGGTTTCTCTAGTAATTTTCCCTTTTATGGAACAGAATAAATAAGAAAAAAAATCCTAACTCGTATTTGCGTTTATATTTTTCCAGGAAAATCTCTATTTATCTAATAGGTTTTATAATATAAAGTATTTTTTTCCCACAAAATCACATCAATTTCGTTAAAAATGACAATTGTCAAAAAAATAAAAATAATATTAGTAATATTAGTTTATAATCAGGTGTACAGTTTAAGAAGAGATTGGTGCACAATAATATAACATGTTTAATAATCGGTTATAATCGTATAATATAGTTAGTACTTCTATCTAATGACGATTAACCATGACGTGATGTAAGTATACCTATTGGTGACAAATTCTCATTGTGTGGCAGTATACTGCAGATACGCGCACAGCACGGACCTACAGTTTTCGGAGCTCTCTATAGACAACACCGCGTGGGATTCGCGAGACAAAGGTTCAATTAATCAGATTTATAATTTTATGCTATATACACACACGCAGGCCCACATGTCGCATTAAAAATAATAATAATAAAAAAAAAGTTATATAATATTTATTGGTCATTATTGCGCCAGCGTCGGTGGGTGAACCAGTTTGCTGGCGCGCGGATCTTCCCAAACGGAGAGAACTCTATAAGGAAGAACTGGCTTGGTCATGTGATTCACCCGTTCATCGCCCTCGCTAAATATAAAAGAAATATATTTATAAAAATATATTTACAACGACCTTTGCAGCCTAGCACGGAATCGAATTCTGCATGCGCGGGGGCGAAGAACATGCACGGCCGGCACAGCACCTGCATGTATTGTCATGGCGTATTGGCGTGTACAGTCAAATGGAAAATACACACGCGTAACCGAATGAATCATTTGCACATCGAGCGATTAACTTCATCTGTACATATTATATTTTTGTTGAAATGTAGTAGGGCTTGGTAAAAATAACAAATTCTCCTGACTGCCATCGTAAAATATTTCGATTGGAAAATAAATTACAAAAAGCCGGATGGGGAACTTCAGCAGAGATTATGAATATTGTATACTCGGTTCACGTTTTATAGTTGGTCCTCACCATGACGTACCATGATATTAAATTTTAAAGTTTACTATAGAATATGTTTTACGACTTTGAGTAGGATTTGGTTTAAACAGTAGGTACTTGCTGATGACTCGAAGTTTCTACGAAAATGTTTCGCAGTTGTAGTCTTTTATGCGCTTAAAGAAACTATATTGAGATGATTATTAAAAATCGCTTCTTCAAAAAACCAAATAAACTCGATATTCAATCACTACATGGTTAATATATTGATGTTAATATATTAAAATTATATATATAAGTATTAAGTATAATATTAATTTTTGAAACATTTTTCAACCAAAAAAATGTATACAAAATGTATTTGTCATCTTGAATAAAAACTCTAAAATTAAAATATATTTAAGAACATTATATCTGAAACATACAAAAGTTTGTGTAAAAACAATTTTAAATAGGTACGAGTAAAACCATCGTTTACTTATATTATGAAATATATTTGTTAGGTAATATGCTATATGAGATTATTTATTACATATAGTTTAGAACCATATGTTTCAACTGTTTCACAAAAGGATGCAATCTGTAGTCCTAAATTTTTTATGACATGAAGTGAAACTTTTATAATAATATGTCAACAATGCAAATGCCCATAAAAGTACATCCATAAAAATTAAAAATTTTAAAAATGACTACAATGTTATATAAACATTTGGATTGAATAGATTTCTCAAAATACAAGACAATGCAATATTAACAATTGCAATTATTAAATTTATCAGCACTATTGATTTATTGATTTTTCTTTTTAAGTAAATATAATAAAACAATTTTAAGATTAACTGTACTACCTATATTACGCTCGAGCAAAAAATGTAATAGCCTATTATGTACAAGTATTTTCGTTTTATTGTGGTACATTTATGGGAAAACGTGAAAAAAAATTTCGCCCAATTTATATAAATATCGTAGAATAATTATTATAACACGTTAATATTTTTTTGTTTTACATTACAAGTATTTTACAACAATATTAATTTGGTCAACCATAAATATATAGAGTAATAAAGATCTATATAACTGATTATAAGCTATAAACTACTAAGTTTTAAAGCTTATAATAAAAAATTACTATAAAGGTTCATATTTTTTTATGAGTAGAAACAAAATAAATCGATTTTTAAATTTGTTTAAATTATTGTTATGTTATTATTTATTAATAATGACTACTAAATGTAAAATATCACTACTTAATACCTACTTTAATAATATAGATGATATTAATATTATATTTATTATAATTATTGTAGTTTTTAAATCATGATAATTTTGATTTTTAATTTAATATTTTTACTTCAGTAATAAATAATTTAAAAAATGTATTTATTTAGTCTATGTACTAATTTGTATATCATATAAGTAGGTACATAATAATTATATGTAGAGATTTATTATAAAATTACTGAATTATCTATAGGAGAAAAGATGTACAATATTAAAATAATAAACATCTGATGTGTCATTATGTGCATATATTTTTTTTATATATACATTAGTATTAATATATGCAAGTTCGATATCAAGACAATATATCTGAAATATTTTTTAGATTCAAGAATATCAAAAATATCCAATAATTACAAAGAGAATATTATTATTTCATTTTTTTATGCGTCCGTGATTATTCTATTACACGCTTGCCCTTTGTTAGTACGATATCATAGAAATGAAACGTGAGCTTATTACTAAATTTACTATCCACAAATAATTTTCACTTTTCAAACATATAAATCCTATAAGAATACGATTGTTTTAACCTTTATAAAAAATTATGATCCATAGGTACGTAGGATATGTTGTATAATGCATATACATATTCGTTCGTCATGTTTAAATAGTGGCATCATATTGACTGTTTTAATGTCTATAACTAATATTATTAAATGTCGTGGATGACAAAGATGTCAAGGTCTGTAGGCGTATATATTTATGTTTAAAATATTCACAATAATTATTAAACGGTTCAAAATGTTCTAAATTAACATTACTTTTGAATTAAAAACTGATAAAGCATAATATATTCATTTAAATACATGTCTTAAAAATATATTGTATAACGCGTATTTTATAATTTAAGATAAATACACATAATATAATTTAAATCTACCTAACCAGGTTAACTCAATAAAAATAATAGATACATTTGGCAGTAGTCAGTGGGTATTATACGATTATTGATAATATCTTAAAATGAAGAATTTAAAGTGCAGGTACCTTAGTCATAGAATATTATAAAATTATAAGGAACAAAATCGATATTATTTTAAATTAAAATGATCACGGTTATCATTCATCAGACTTGCACTGAATTACTATATAGTTCTCACCGGTTTCTAATTGTTGTTTTACCATAATATGGCTTGAACTACAAGTACTAAAAATGAATGTTGTGATTGTCATTATAAGACATACACCATCGATCATGTTCTATAATATTACGCGTACAATTTATGTCTTGTCTGTTTAGTATACTATTGTTTCGTGTCAAAGCGACAGCGAGTTATATACATATAAGACTAAAAACTACAGAATCCTGAATCATTGTACATATTATACATTTTTTTATTAATTTTTATTTAAATTTCTTTGTAATTAGTTAATACTTAGTATCAAATAAATATTAAATGGAATGTTTTACAGTGTAAGAACATCAAATGTTATTACTGTTTGGTATACTTTTTAGTTGGATTTAAACTTTAAGATCAACATTCTTTTTTACATTTTTTTGGTAGGAAGAAAGGGGTAGAGCTTTAGTCACAGCAAAAAAATTAATATTAATGCGAATGATGTAATAATTAATTATAAACTCTTTATTAAAATGCTGCAAATTTCCCAGCAAGTCTTTAAACTTCGTTACAAATTTAAGAAGGGGGGGATATAAATCTATATTGGATTGTATTTTGACTATCGAGTATTAAAATATTGATTAAAATGATATTATTGAATAAAAATGATTTTCATAACCATTAGCTATTAATTACAGTAAACATAATTAACCGTAAATATTAATGTAAATATAAAATTTATTGTAAGCGAAATAATTTATTAATTTATTAATTAGAGCCGATAAAAGTAACATTATATAGTATATACCTTCATCAGTTAACTAAAATACACGTAGGTACATATAAAAATTGCGTTATAAAAAGGTGTGACGTTAATATGAAGAGAAATTAGTAACATAAAATGGTATTTTGCAAGTGTAATAATAATTTATAATGTTATATAATTTAAATATTAAGTTTAAAAATTTTTTTTTTAAGATATTATTGACAAGATAATGTGATTAGGTCATTTGATTAAAATGTCAATATCTTCGTGAATCTTTAGTTATTTGCATAGGCGTAGAATGGTGGGAGCTAAGGGGGCTATAGTCCCCCAAAAATTATGTTAACCCCTCCAGAATTCTGTGTCTGGACTCTAGTCAGATTTTCCACAAGTGAAAAAAAGGCTATAGCTCCTCCATATAAATTCATCACGCTACGCCTATGGTTATAATATGTTGTATTTCAATATTATATTCAGCATTTTCAGATAGGTATTGTGGTTATCTATTCGCAATAAATATAGGTAAGTATTGGTAATAGGGACGAGACCGTTTTCGACCAAAAACGTACCTTTACCTTTTCGGCCGATTCACTTTTCTACTAAATTGAAAAAATACTGATTCCCTTTTGGACCAAAATAAACATTTTTGAAAAATTATAAAGTTACACAAAACATAAAAAATTATTTAAAATTTAAGACTATCTATTCTATATGAACATTATTATTATATTAATATGTCACAATATTTATAATAATTAATATTGTATAAAATAATAAAATAATAATAATAGATAATTTTGTCAAGAGATACAAGATAACTATTATTGTAAATATTTGTAATTAATAGTACCAAGAAATTCAAATTTGATTTGCAGGACATTTAAAACTCAAATTTATGGA
Source organism: Aphis gossypii (assembly GCF_020184175.1). Taxonomy (NCBI): domain Eukaryota; kingdom Metazoa; phylum Arthropoda; class Insecta; order Hemiptera; family Aphididae; genus Aphis; species Aphis gossypii. The sequence goes on from NC_065530.1 coordinate 80,913,200, forward strand.
ACAATAGTCATCATTTTTAATGTATGTGTATTATTAATATCGTTTTATAAATAATTTCGTCAAGAATTGCATTTTTACGAACAATAATGCTCCAGGTGCAATTTTTAGATAAATTGAAAAACCTAAAATTTAATTTTATATTATTTTTAAAATTTTTTTATATGATATTGTACATATATTGTGGCATATTAACATAAAAATAATGTTAATATATTAATATATTCTTATATTTTAAAAATGTTCTATATATTATTTTACAACATTTTTTACAACTTATAAAAAATTATATAGCAGAAATTATTATATTTTTTTTACATATAGGTATTATATAAATTTTTGTTTGGCCGAAAAGGGAATCAGTTTTTTTTTAAATTTGGTCGGATAGTGAATCGCCCGAAAACGGAAGAGTACATTTTTGGTCGAAAACGGCTATGCCCTATAATAGAAACTGCGTTGAGCCAAAGCGCTACTCAAATTTTTATTGATTATTTTGAATTGATTTTATTAATGCTACCTTAATATTGACATTCAAAAAGGAGGTAGGTAGGTAAAACAATGACTAGCTAGTAATAATGTAAAGTCATTAGTGCTCAAATCATGTATGTATTACTATTATGACTTGATGATTCTGTAAATAAAATATTGAACATATTTTCATACAACAAAATTGGTTGTATTAATATTTTGAGTTTACTTTTTCTAATATTACAAATTTAATTAATCAATATAAAATATACCTAATATTTCTATGAAAACATTTTAAGAGCTAAAGTATTCCAATTTATTACTATCTAGTATTAATTTGGTAAAAACAAAAAAAAACTTCCGAATTATATGTAGCTTATGGGTACTTTAAAATTACTTATATGAACTTACTTCAAAGTTTTTAAGATATTACGTTATTATCATTAAAATAATCAAAATAATCATAAAAATAATTGCGCAATGAAAAGTTTAATATTTGATTTTGATTTTGGACTCTGCAGACCTAAAAATAATATTAAAACAATAAATAAATAATAAAATAAAATAATAAACTTTTTATATTGTATTGAACCACGTGTTGTTATTTGTAAGAATTGCAGTAATTACATCTAAGTATCTAACTTGTCTTAGCATAGGTCGGAGCTAGACATCATAAGTACCTACATTTCGACCGATAAATTGTTTAGTAATGTAAATAATTATAAATAGTTTATGCCGTTTCATTACATATAATATGTTGGCATATGTAATAATAATATTATTATTATCATCATCATTTTGCATTACACATATTATGTGCAGTGATATGACATTGTGAATCAATCTAATCCTGTAATATATTAAAAATTATAAATAATAATTCTTATTTTTGAATCGTTATATTTTGTTGTCCATTATGGCATTGTAACAGTAGTTCTATACACTTTAATGAACGCCAAGAGATTCTGACCACTGTTGGATTATACCCACTGCTTTAGGTATGATGAAACATTTTAGTGTAATGATATGTTATTTGAGGTAGATTATTAAACCGTATCATAGTATAATTTAGAACCTAGCATAAAGGACACGGTGATACATTTCTATGATAAGTGATAATACATTAACTAACAATTTCGTTTAACTAGTACTATAATGTATGTACCTGTATTATATACGTTTCCATTGTGAGTTTATTACGTATTGCATCATTAATGTGTACACAAATGTTGATATGCTACGTCTCATTCAGAACTTATTGTTAATTCTTACAATATTGAGTAGAGAATTGATCATCTTATTGGACTTTGAGATTTGTCGGTATACATCACAGTTCTATAAAATAAAATTTAGTTATTAGATGATATATAAAAATTGTTGATATAGAGCGTCAAGTTTAACACGAGGAATTCAAAATAAATACAATAATAAATATTCTTAGTTTATAAATTCAATAAATATTTTAACGTTGATGATAATAATTCAAGACAATGGAAAACAATTTATATTATTATAATTTATAAATAATAATTAAAATTTTAGTTAAACTACACTACGACAAAACAGAGTTCTAAGAAAATTAAAAACTCGTTAAGTACGTCTTAATTTTAAAAACACATAATATATTTTAAGTTATGACATACATTTAATCTTTGTTGAGTATAAATTAACTGAAAAAAAGAAGATGTAATTAATGAGTTTGATAAATCATTTTTTATTTCAAATATTATTAAGTTATGGCTATGACTCAATTACCAAAATACAAGCACTTACTTTCTTAATTTATTTCCTACAACTTAAATGTAAAATTAATTTATGAATAAATAAATAACTAATTATCATTATTATCCTAATAATTTATAATAAATAATGTATTAAGTAAATGCTTTAATATGTAAAAATTAAAATTAGCCTTCAAAATTGTACAAATCATTACGTCATATTAATAATTATTTAAATGTAGATAAGTATTGTAATTAAATATTTATTCTTTATTTCACAGTGAAAACATATTATCCACGATTTATCATATTGATAAATCATAGAACATAAATTATACGTATGTAGTTACTTATCTCATCACCTGATCAAAAATAATTAATAGATATTATTAAGTTTGAACTGGAGCATTATTTATTTTTTTAATTATTCATTAAAACGGTACTCGACCAGTTTTTAAATTATTATTATATTTATTACATTTTTAGGTTAAAAAACGTATTATTACTATTTTTAATATTATATTTAACAAGATATTATATTTTATTTTGAATCACTTTTTTAACCAATAATTATTTTCTATAATATTTTATCTATTACAATAGTATTATCTATTAAAAACATAAATTCGTAATTAGGTAAACCACCCTTAATATAGGAGTAGTACACTCACAAAATTGAGTCATAAAAATGTTTACTATGAAACCAGAAATTTGATTGGTATTAAATATTTGAATAAAGTGAAAACATGGGTTGATATATTATAGTCGATATAGAAATGTTAAGTTTTTTTGGAATGAGAAGGTTGAGATTGAGTTGAATTTGCATTGTGATAATATTATGAAGGTTAAAAAATAAGAATTGAAATACTTGTGTCCTACATTGTAGAAACAAATTAAAGTTTTCCAAATGATTAGGTATATTATATCTACTGGCTTTATTTCATTTACATGCAATATATTTGGAAAAAAGTATTTTCATAATTTTTTTCACTGCTTCAATGCATATTTAAGTCGAAAGCTTAAATAAAACCGCGTATTAGTGTCCTGACTCCTGGAAGTTAGATTAGGAATATATAAAAAAATATTATCTATAAAATAATAAATAATCCCAAAATTACATTTTTGGAGTTAGGATAATTGCGAGTTAGGCCGACGATATGGTAGATGTGGAAATTGTATAGTACTAGCGTCCAGCATACCATATATTACTAAATAAATGGATTTTAGATCTATACTTCTTTTAACTTATCATCATTTTAAAAATCAAAGCAGAATAATAAAGAAAAAATAATTATACAAGTGATAATATATATAGTACTATCTTACAAGTTTACTAAGAACAATTTTATTGCTTTTTTAAGGGTTTTTAGTTATTGTTGTCTTTCTTTATATGGACACACATAGGTACCTGCAATAGAATAAATCTTGCTAGTTACAACGTAATTTCAGAAATTTAAATAATATACAAATATAAACGTGTTTTTATGAACTACAACTTGTAATTGCTTAAACTTTAATAATAATAATTGTCAATAACAATTTTTTCATTATTTAATAAAATTCTGATTCACTGGCGTTAAGTCCCCGATATATTATGATATGGTATTGGGTACGTAGGTGAATAATAATATGTTTTTGTGTTGGGTGTTATGAAAAAAAAAAAGATACTAATCAAATCTATAGATACTTTTTAATCAATAATTTTATGAAATTAAATGTTCTAATAAGAATATATTATTTTACTTTGCATAGTTTATAATATTTGATCTATAATCTGGTTAGTGTTTTCATTATCCTAAACGCGTATAATATCTGAACAAAATTATGAACAAGACCTATTATAAGTAGTACCTTTAATAATTGTTTTATTTATTTACAACGATCCAATTTCTCATAAATGTTATCATTCATATAAATTTTAAGCCATACAATTTAAAAAATACTTTAAAATAATAATAATAATAATTTTATTAACATTGTTTTATTTTTATTTTTATGTGCATCAAGAAAGGAAAATAAACGCTTAAAAGCTTGTTTTTCAAATTGTTTAGATGAACATTTTGTTAACTATATTATATTCATAATAATATTATAGTATACACCGTCTATATTATATTGGATATAAAATTACGGCGAGTTGCTTGACCCCTGGGCTGCCAAACGATACAGCATACCAATCAGTATATATACCTACCTACTAAGTATACGGCGCACGATGACCATTATAAATACACATAGTGAATTCGATCAAATGGTAAACAGTTATTATAAATTTATTTCCATGTAAAAATGATTTAAACGTTTACAATATAATGGACGCGCATGCAGTATAACAAAGATAACGCGATTTATTACTTTTAATAACTTTAAAAAAAGTATTAGAAATAATAAAACAAACTTCTGTGATCATTTTATAAACAATCAATAATAGTTCACGTGTTTAAGTGTTTTTGAATAGGTAAATAATTTAATTATACAACAATGGCACTTTGACACAATAATGCTGCAGTGTAGTAACGTGTGCATATAAAATGCATATGGATATTATAATAATTTAATGTGAAGGTATTTCTTCATCGGCCACCCTTTAAAAATCATTATTATATTATTATTTTGATTAAATCAGATATCTGTAAGCATTTCAATTATATCGATGCCATTATTACACGTAGTTATGTAAGAATCTATTTATTTGAAGCTTGACTTCTAGTTGTTTGTAAATAAAAGTTCGTTTAACGTACAATATTCAGCATAATATATACATATTTTTTAGATATATATATTGTTAAGATAGGCATAGTATAATGGTAAATGCACTAGGAACAAAAACAGGTAATGTTTTCTAATTTCATTTGTTTCGATTATTACATAAAACGTTTTTATTGATGAATATCAGTTAAATCTTAAGTTTATTGTTTGCACTTCCTATAATAATTACTAGCTGTAACTTAAAAATTTGTCCTTTTTTCAAAATTAACTAGTTATATACAAACGAGTTTAAAAAAAATGTATAAATAGCTATAATTGAAATATTATATAATATAGTCACAGTTAAAAAATAAATAAAAAATAATTTATCGTGTAATAACTAATAACATAATTTTAATACATACATTTATTGTCAACTAAAATTAATATTTATAATTTTCATGGAATGAGCTGATCAATTGTAACTTAAACATAACTAGCTGTTTTTAAATCAAATGCAATTTATTTGAACATTAATTTTTTTGAACCCGAGAAACATTCGAACGTTTTGGCTTCGATAAAAAGTGCAGTTCGACATTGTCCATTATAATTGAAAGAGTTTGTGTTGGGCGCGTGAGGTAGGACCGGTAGGTAGATAAAAGGTGTGTTGCATTATATCGTTTGTAATGGAAAGTATAAGATTAGGATAACGATTTGAGCTACAAATACGTCGATTATTAGAAATTATAGAATAGTTTTAACGCGGAATTTATTATTGAATTATTATCGGTTAGATTCGGATATAAATATTAAATAAGTACTTAGTACATAAATAATCTACGGACAAAAAAATAGTCTCAAATTTATTACGTCATAGGGTTTAATTCTATATTATGTGGGCTGGTGGTATTTCATGGTCATGATATAATCATATTAAACTCCTATAATACATAATATAATATGTACTCGAAATACAATCAAAACGTATTCTTTTTATTTCTGTATTAACAACATATCGTAAACAACTGCAGGTTTAACAATTATCATTTCGATAACCATACTTCGATAGTATTCATTATTACCATGAATAAAATAAAATATTATGTAGGTATATACTTATGACGTGTAACAAGTCAAATATAGGACATTCAGAATTGCACGATATTACCTATTATGATGTTAGTATTATCAATAATCGTATTATGAAGAAAAAAATGACTCCCACTCGACAACCTTCTCGAGTTTTATGCGTTTTTATGTATTGGTTAACTGCATCGAGCGTTTTAAAACCTGCGTATATTGTTCAAATCACCATACCATACCGTTTTATAACGAAATTTTAATAATAAATATACTTACGTTTTTTTTTATTCACATTTCAAATAGTATGTGACGTGGGAGTGTTCATTTAGATACCATTAAAAAAAAAAAAAAAACAAAAAAAAACTGGCCTAAACCGTTATCAAAAATGTTCAAAGAAAATCAGGTATACTATATCACACGAATTAAAAGTGGACGTGCTCCTATCGTTTTTGACATGCTCATAGTTTTTTTTTTTATCGTCACAGAATCTGTTGTAATCTGCGAAGATCATGTGTATAGAACCGTTATGCTTTACGCGTGTTCATCTATTTTTTTCTCGCAGTTTGAGTGTATAACACTTTTTTTGCATCACACGTTTAGCATTTTCACGGATTACGGAGGATAATAATATTATTATTATTATGTACACGAATGTGTACAAAAAAACCGAATGTTTTACTGTCTATATGACGTTTATAATTGGGCTTATTGTATACCTAGGTACATTGTATTAAAATGTGTTTGCCATACCAATTAAAAACTATTTTGAATCAAAATATTCTGGATTGACATTTAGCCCTCATGCTGCATTTCAACGGACTGCAGTACAACTTTAAAGTATAAGTACAATAATTAATATTAAATAGGTAATATTACGTAGGTTTTATCAGACGATAAACGTAGATACAGTATGTATATATCATCAGCAGTTGTGACTTAAAGCGTATCAACTAAAATTTTTTTATTTCATAAGCTTACTTTTTAAAATTTAAATTCATGCTGCAGTTATCTAGAGTTCTAGAAAGTTATAAATTAATTGCTTATATTATATTATATTGTTTGGGAGTATATTATCTTTTAAAATCCACCATAAGTCATAACACAACTCGTAACCATATGGTCACCAATTTTTTTTTATAAATTGCCTTACAGTCAAATTTACATACAATTTTAATTTAAATAAAATATTTATAGTAAAACGTTTCTGGTTAATAATGCCAAATCATATTCCTAATTTCCAAGTACGGTAACTTTCACAGTGATCTGATATTAAATGGGTGATGTGTAGGATATCCGCTTTGAATATAACATATGTACCTACATAAAATAATATTATGCACTGTTAAGTGGGTGGTTAATTTTAACATTTTAACTTATTTTTCAAATTGACTGTTTAATCTCTCATTATATCAAATTCAAATACTATTAACGTTTTTGAAAATATTATTTTAACATAATTTTAAGTCTTAGTAAAAAACTTTTCCAAAATAATTATTTCGATATGTAAAAATGAAAATTCTATTTTATTACTCTATGTTATATACCTACCTACTAAATTATAATACATAGTCTTATAACTCATTAACTACTCGTCAAAAATTCGTTTATTACCACCAATAATAATAATAAATAAATAATAATAATTTATAATTATATATTTTAATACATTTAAGTGCTCCGAAAAATATGTTGCTTTATAATAAGGAATTAAAAATGTTGATGATGTCAAAAAAAGAAAATTTATTTTTCAAAACGTTGTTTTGTAATGAGTTAAAATTATGTAAAAAATATATTTCCATGTTATTAGTTTTTAAATAATGAGTATTCATCGATAAATAATCATTCAGTATATAATGTATGTATTATGTATGAGTATTAACTATTAATTATTATAGTGATATAAAATATTACTCGTATATAATAAGTCTATATAGATGTCTATAGGTACCAATTTAAATCAATGAAAAGTATAAAAAAAACACACATAAAATACAAATAAACCTATACTGAGTGTAGTTAGTTTATGAATTTAACAAAACGTTTGATTTTTTTTAATGATGGCAATTATACATTTTTTTTTTTTTTAATAAAGACAGTACCTAATATACCTAGGTACGTATTATGTGAAGGTCAAAACAATAATTTAACATATTATAGCAAAAAAATAATACTAACTGGAATTATTATGACTCAGGGACAGTACTAGTAACCAGTTTGATCAATGAATAGAACACAAGACTTATATTTTATTATTTTTCCTGTCAATGAACCATTATTATATGATATGAAACAAGCTGTAAATATTATTAAAGCATTTTTAAGTTAAAAATAGATGTTTACACTTATATGCTATACCACATTCCATTCCATTTCATTTGAAATATCTATAATCACCTAAACTCTATAGGTAAATATAACATTTAACAGCAACTATCCGTTAAACGAGTACAATTTTACGAACTCTAACAGTTGATGTAGTAATGAAGATCATGAAAATTATAACTTACCTATTATATATATTACTACTAATAGATTTCAGAATTTTAATTGATTAAAATATCGTATACATAGTAGATACCTATTATAATAGTATTCGCCGAAACAAATTTAAAGTGTATAGATCCTGGTTAGTTTTTTATCCGCCAATAGTAAGATAATATAATAAATAATAAAAATAATTTGGAAATAAATGTAAAACAGCAGAATCCGGTTTTAAAAAATATATTAACAATATTATAAGGTAATGTCAACGATAATCTTATCATAATCGTTGTTTTTTTTTAATTTAACTGTAATAATTTAGCAATTTAGCTACCTATATACTTTAAATACTACAACTTATTATGGTAAAAAAAAAGCAATAACGCGAGTTGTTTTAAGATTATATTTAAGTGTATAATAATATATTCGATATTATTATTATGCTGTATAGGTGCGACGGTTTTAAATTTCATTATTTAAATAAGTACATAATTATTACATTTAAAAGTGAAAACGGTTTTATAATGATTAAACAATTTTTTATATATAATACTATTTGATTTCTCAAGCTTTTATTTTTATTTGATGTATGTTATAATTACGTTTTATTCCTAATAATGTACAGGACATACATAAAAGTAGGTGTATATTTTATAAACGTAGGTGTCTAAATATTAAATAAACACTTGAGTTTTTTTTTTAAAAATTCGTTAATAACTTAACTATCAAATGCTTTAAACATTGGTTGTATTGTTATTTTATAAGTTATTTATTTTAAGATAAATATAATTTTCAGTTATAATTACAAAAGGTACCTATTCAATTTAAACAAAGTTCATTTATATTGATAGTAAACTACGGCCTTTTTCATTCATGAAAGTAATTTTATTATTAAATTTAAGTAGTAAATAATGTATAGTGGTAAGTTTATAAATATATACTTATATCTTAATTTCGTTTGAGTAAACAACAGGTTTATTAATTTGTATGTGTAGGTACTCATTTATAGTAAGGGGAAAGTCGTTAGATTAGGTGCCAAAAACATCAAATCATTACAAATGGAAAGTAAAACGAATAGAGATTGGTACTGGTACATACATAGGATAATTATCATTGTTCATTTTGTGAACTTTAACGATATACCATAACTATTAAGGTTTATAAGATTAGTTTTTCTATGTACTTACTCAACTATAATATTGCTGATTGCAGACCACCCAATAATTCCTATCCTAATCATTATATAAAGTGCAAAAAATAATTGATTTTTATTTTATAGAAATATGATGTTTATCATTCGTCTACTTAAATTTAAATGCACACTAAGGTCTTAGTGGTAGTTAAGTACCTATTTATAATACACTATCCATCTCAGTTGCGCTCGATTTGTCTGTGAATATCGTGATGATCAGTAAAAACGACTGTGAATGGCCAATGGAAGTTAATTTCTGCTAGGAATGGTCATTGTCTTTAATGTGATCACGTCGGCTAAGTTCTAAGAAACGTATAAGATACTTCTGCATATATATATGTATATACGTTTGTATTAAAAAAAAGGCTATGAAACAAAATATAGAAGAAGAATGAAGAGGAAAAACAGACTATTAAAAGAGTGAAAACTAATAGGGCAAATAAACGCGGTGTAAGCCAAAAGATATGTTTGTACGAAGTGCCGCACGGATGAAACGTCTGCGAGAAGGTGAATATACATGTTTAATGTATATAATATATTATGTATTATATACATATATGTATCGTAATGTCTGGTTAAGACATTCCTCTTATGTACGAGTTTTATATAGTGGGCAATCGTATGCAGTTTACACTTGTGGTGACATTGTGCAATGAATGAGGAGATTTCAAGTTCACGCCACATATATATTATTATATAACGATATGTGTGAAGTAAATCGAAGATCAAAATATCAAATGCTGTAGTTTAACGAATTGTTTGACTTAAAGTAAACGAACGAGTTGTATAATAGTCATAAATATCACATACCTAATCTAACTCAACTATGGGAATAGGTATATTTTTTTATACGTGAATGTATATAGCTATAATTTACACAATATGAACAATAAACATAAAATTTAAGCTGAAATTGTTATTTAAGTTTCAATAATTTTTACATATATATATAATATATTATATTCTGAGCTAAGTTATATAAATGTATTGATTTTACAATTATGAATGTTTTTATTTTATGTACGCTTACACGATAAGTATTCTATAAAATGTTTCAATTTTCAAAAATGGGGGTGGTTTTGGATAAAAAATTATTCCTAACTTTTACTTTAAACATGTCAAAATTAAAAACTAGCAGTATTTTATTCACAAACAAAAAGTTAAGTATAACGGGAAATTTTTATACAATAAACCAATTTTCAATTTAAACTGATTGATTTATTTTATTATATAATTCAAAAACTTTCGATTTTTACCAAGTATTTATATGATAATTTTTGAACTACTTAAAGATATTTTAAATTTAAATTTTTAAATCATTAGACATTTTCATTTTTATAAAATATATCGATTAAAAATCATTCGTTAAATTGAAATGTTTGACAATTTAATACAAAGCTCCTCATAAGTTGTTAATTTTTGAATTAAAAAATATCGAAACTCTATAATCATAATACTTTTTTATAAGCTTCAAAAGTTAAAATTTTGACGAAATTCATAAAAATTACAAATTTATCAAATTTTATTGTAATTAAAAATACAAAAAAAAATTGATTTTAAACCCAAGATTTGAAATTTGATAAAAGGTTCTTTAAAACTTTTTCAACCTATATTTGATAAACCAATTTTACCGGAAATCTTATTAGTTTTTAATAAAAATAAAACATATCACGAAATATACTTAGTATATAGGTTGATTAACCGTCACCACTCAAAATCGTTTTTCGTAATAATGACTAACCTAACCCATGACTTCTATCTAATGTACATCAGGGCGATACCCACTTGTCTACTTTTTTTTTTATAATTAACTATAGCGTGTATATTTTATTTGTAAATAAGTGTTTTAAGCATGAAAATGACATTTTGATCCTAAATATTCGTTTATCTAATATTTTATAATAAATGTTGATGATCTAGCTTAAAGTTGGAATTATTCAACCATTTACTGAGTGACTTGAATTGATATTTTATCCGAAAAAGTTAACATATTTTATTAGCTATTTTTTTGTAAATGTTTACTTTAAATTTTTTTTAATTGTTCGCCGATTCATATTTTGTTCATTTTATTTATTTATTGAATATAAATACTATAAAATATACATGTATAACTAAATATTATTATTTATTATCTTGATGCATACTAGGTTGGTATATTAATGTGGCTTATATAACTTAAATAAGTTTATAAATAATATTTCTCAAATGACTTATGTCGTATAATGCTATTTTCTGTTTTTAATTGATTAAATTTTGTATAAACTTTTGTAAACTATACTGGTAGGGTGATTGTAAACTTTGCGGGGTCTACTCCAATATTATCCGATGGAAACATATACACTCTCTCGGGTCTTAAGTATTGCTAATTTAATTTAATAACAATCATATAATAATAATAATATAAATGAATGCTTTTAGCTGCTATAAGCTATAATGTATAGTCAAAATACAATGAAAAAAAAAATCATAAAATAAATTTAATTTTCAAAATATACGTATAACAAAATAAAAATATTTAAATTTAACTTTTTTGATAGTAGGAACACCATTTAAAAATAACTTATGGTGTCTTTATTATTTAATATTTTTTAAGTTATAGCTTTTCTTTATTATTATATATGTATCTGACTGTTTTTACTTGTTTTTTTGTTTTTAGTTAATTGCAACTTGGAATTTTGAATAATTTTGACCCATAATGTTGACCCGGGTTTAACTATTTTAAAAAATCGGGAGAGTTTATTATAAAATCGGGAAAATTTACCACCACCTCACCAAAAGCATTTGTAAAAAATTGTGCTTAAAAACAATTATTATATTAAAATATATAAATATATATATATTCAATTACAATATTTGTGTGTTTTCCTTTCAAAGATTTGTTAATTGTTTACACTTGATATAATTTTATCAGTGATAATTCAAAGAAATATAACTTAAAATTGTTTTTTCATTGTCTATACCTAATTAAAATGGTCATCTACATTAAACTAAAATAAATTTGTTATTATTTATATCAAGATTTTACTTTTATTTTTTTTATACATAACACATGTAAGAAATACAAATTTAAAATATATAAAAATTGTGTAATGAAAACCTAAAATACATTTATTTTAACTTTACCTATTGGAAAAACCTCGTTAAATCTCGAAGATTATTTTTCTTAAATAAATACGCAGAAAAAAGTATAAACCCTATACAAATTTAATATTTATATTCTTGTATTGTTATTTTAAGTTATATAGTTAACTCAATAAATATATAATATTACATGTATATCTATAAGAATCAATCAAAATAAATTGACTCAGTAATAAACTAGGTGTTTTGTACGAGGTCAGTAATAGCTAGGTTGATTTGTTCAAAAATGAAAGTTGACCTGAGGTTATATGGGAAACCGCAGTTTAGCTGACGTATGAGGAGAGGGAAAATTGTTTAATTTTATAGATGTAAATATTATGTCTTTACAGCAATTTTTCACAATGACATTAATGACAACAAACCTATGTGTAATTTACCCCGCTTTTTAAAATAATAATAAGCACATTTATTGTAACATTAATAGGTATAGTAGTATAGAATTATTTAAATGTAACATTTTGTGTTTGATTTACAATTATATATAGGTACTTATCATAGTGTCGAGATAAGACAATAATAATAATAATAAAAAAATTATTATATTAATATTTTTCAAATTCAATGGACTTCAAACAAACAAGAATTTATAGTGTTTTTGCTTGTCATCCACATTTTTATGCAAGTATTCTAAGGTGAAAACGGTAAAAAAAATAAAACGTTACCTGATCTTTAGCTCCTCCATCTCGTTAAAATACTTAAAACAAAACACAATTAAAGAATAAAATCAGTGTTTAGGATTGATTTATAATATATTAAAATACTGGATAAAAATTTCTTCCAACGAATTATACTATATTATACTATAATTATTCAATTAAAAAAAAAAAAAAAAAACAGTTACATAGAGCTGATAGAGCAAATTCTATAGCGGTAAACGTTTGCTAATATTGCAAATGTCATGATCCAGCGTTTGGTTTGTACTTTGTTTATTTCAAATAACCAATAACCGTAGTTAAGTTTGTTCATATCTGGTCATGTCTATATTGAAGTTAATATTCTGTTACTATCACGGAATTATCATGGAGTATAATTATTTATAACTTGTACCACGGTTAATTTACTGCATCAAACGTTTACAAATTTTAACCTTACAAACATGTATGTTGGCATTTGTATTGTAAAAAGTTTCCCGCTGTAGATTTTTATCATACATTTTAAAGTTTGTTTGTTAAAATTTATTCTTGGACCTTTTTTTACTCATAATATATTCAGTGTTTGAGATTTAATAATATTTATTATATTAGTGTATTTTAATAATTTATAGGTTCCTTTGGAAGAAACGGTTTCATTTGCAATTATGAGTTACCTATCAATTTATCACCATTATATTTTATAGAATTATTTTTGTTTAGGTAGTAATTGCTTACATAGTATAAAATATTGTATTGATGTAGCATTTCAGATTTGTGATACTTTTGTAAAATAAATATAGTAGATTCTCTATGTCAGTGTACATATTAATTCTATGCAGAATTTATATTAGTATTACCTACAATATTTTAATTTGGGTAGGATATGAAATAAGAATTCGGCAGAGCAACAACTGAAAGGTTAGCGTGTTCTTCACTAAAATATTGTTTTTCTGGTCGTCAAAACTGTAGTCTACACATAAAATATTTACTTACTTAGACTACTTTACTTACTAAATACTTACTTGACTCTCTAGATCTACCTTAAGAGTATCATTTTATAGAGGGTGCAACAGGCTGTGCAAATGCAACGGCATCACTAAACATAAATATAATAACAATTTGCATTTAACCTATCAATTAACATGATACGAATATTAGTTAAAATGTATTAAATTTCTTTGTTATCAAATTTATCATACCTAATATCAAATCATAACATATTATCTTTTTAAAGATTGTGAGTTGTGTTACATTGTTGTATAAAACTTAATTTGTTTTAAATAATAGAGAGTTTGTTTCAACAAATGGCTTTAGTTGCTTATAATTTTCAATTTTTAAAATTTAAATTCTTTAAATTGCTAGTTATTTGAAAAATTATAACTGATATGAATGGTAATTACGATTAGAATTATAAATGGAAAAAATAGAATATTTATATTTTTGTAATTCTATATATTATACGACCGGATGAAATGTTAAAATTAGCCTATATTTAAAAACTGGAACATCCAAAAAATAACCAAAATAATATCCATGATCTACTTATATGGCTATATATCACTTATGTTATCTGTATTTTATATTGTAGTAAATACAGATATTATAATATTTATAATAGTATGCGATATATTTACAATTAGTCTTATCGTATTAATTTTAGCTTCGAGTCTACAGATTATAAGAATTGTTATCAATAAATTAGTCTTCTTAAAATTATAAGAATAAACTTATGTATAGTTGTATATAATATGGATTCATAATAGTTTTTGTTTAATAATAATTAATCAATTTATCAAACGAACCAAACTTTTTTTTTTTACTATATTTTATTTTATTGTAAAGGTGTAACATTGAAAAATTTGGGCATAAATCTAGTTTGGTGCCCACTCAAATTTTTCAATTTTTTTTTCAGAAACCTACGTAAAGTATTTCAACGAATTTAGAACATTAGTGCAAAAATAAATTTCTGGAAATCAATAGTTTTTAAGAATAGGTCACAAGGTAAAAACAATTATTTCAATCGTTATCAAATGTAATATTAATTATTTGTTGTTGTATACTGTTTGTATATTGTTTTATACCACGGTTTAAGATATACCTTAATTATCTTAAACCGTGTTTTATACCCATGGTATATTTGCCCTTTGGTATACCATGGAAGACTATAATGGTCTAAAAGCGGGTTTCCACCACATACGTGTACATGCATAGAAAATTGTTTTCTGTGATTGGTTGGTATACATGGTAAGTTTTTGGTATACCAGAAAGTTTATACGTTACAACCAATCACATATAAGTATTTTTATGCGCGTACACGTACACATATGTAGTGGAAACACGCCTTTACCCAGTAGTTTTTAACCTTTTTCGAATGACGGAACACTTAACATTTTATAAGGTTTTCGCGGAACACAGCCATAAAATAAAACAGTAATTATTTAAATTTTTTAAATTTTAATATATTAAACAATACATGTATAGCATAAACCAGTTTGCATACATGTTAGTAAAATAAACCAAAAAACCTAAAATGATTCTATAGACTGACATACACTGGTGACTATAGTTTATACATTTATCATTACCTATATATACTCTTAACTCATGGTGGTTTAACATAATAAGGTGAAAAGGAATGTTTAGGATTTTAATACTTTGAGCGAGCTAAGTGACCACGTCGGGATGAAAATATCACAAATTTCAATTATCTTTAACTTTGAAATAGGTCTGATCGCCAAATTCTAATTTTCTCATTGTTTTCATTATGCTTAAATACATAGGTACGTTAAAAAAATAAACATTGCAAAAAAAGAGTGTTAAATAAAACAGAAAAGTTCCAAATGCGCGGTAAAATAGAGCATTGTACGCATGCGTACAACATCAAAAATCGTGAGCTTCACAAGACAATATCTTAAAACTAATGATTACCAATTTATTTTTTCACCATCGTTAAAAACTCATTATTTATATTGGTTTCCAAAAAACAAAACTGCAAAATTTGCGTGGGTGCTAAACTAAATTTGTTCCCAAAATTGTATAACTCGAGTATTTCTTCAAAATATAATAATATAATTATAATACATAATTAATAATTATTTACGTAACTAACATTAAATACGAACATTAAATTAAAACAAAAATATGTCGATGTTATATTGGAATTTTTCCTTTTTTATTTTTAAATTATAAATTATTTAACGATTTGAACGTCGCACTGCTGATATCAAATCTACAAAACTATACCTATTTATACTATTATTATTATTTATTACGATTGAATATGATCTCATCACTTATCGTATGACACATTTAGTCTATAACGTCTGCAAAAAAAATACAAAAACAGTGAAGATACGTAGAAAACTAGAAAAACAAAAAGAAAGAAAAAAGTCGTGGAAAAAACTACGAAGCCAGCGCGTTCCGTACGGCTTCGAAAAGCCCATCTGTTCGGTTACAGTGGTTGCGTCCGGCGGACACGTGACGTCACCGCGCCAGCAACAGGCGGAGGGCATCAACACGCGAAGGTGGTATACGTTATAATAGCGGCCACCTCTTGTTTGTCCGTCTACCGGCGGGTTCTTTTCAGTCTTGCACGACAACCCGCGAGTTCCACATTACCGGCGGTAGTGGACATCGGGTTTTATTCTCCCGATATTTATTACGCTCTACGTGTTAGTTCGTTAGTTTATTAATTTTTTTTTCCTAGTAATTTCATAAATAATACACTAACAAAATTTATAAGAAAAAAATATTTAATAAATAATAATAATTTTTAAATTACTTAAAATTTTTACTAATTTTTTTTCTCAAACCGTATTGTTGAGTGCATTGAGTAAAAGTGATACGTTATATTAATATAATATAATCTTTATTTATATTTTGTGTTCGCGTATATTCGCATTGTGTGATACACTATCATGTACATCGAACACACGTGACAGAACATGCCAAAATACGGTAAGTACCTCATCTCTGTAAAATTGGATTTAAAAAATTAAATTAGTAATATAATAAGATTTTTCTATCATCCATAAATAATTTTTATATAAAAAAAAAATCTTTGAATATCACATTGTTTAAGGTTATCTAATTGTTATTAGAAACGTAGAAATAATATAAATAATGCGATATTTAATAATGATACCAAACACTTGTAATTTGTAGATATTCTATTAATTATTTAAAATTACTATACACAGTAAAAACCTGACAACAGTTTTATTTTGGAGGAACTTATTCTTAAAAAAGTAACCGAACTCTTTTATTTATAATATATTTTACAAGTTTTTTCGATTATATTTGAATTTAATCACCAGTGAACAAAATTAAATACGAACTTTTACATCTTATTCTATTTATATCTTGTATTAAAAATTTATAAAATTCATTTTAAGATTAAACCACATTTTTTATATTAAAAATGTATTGAATTCTATTCAAAATTTAGCGGTTTACCCGGCGATTACCTATTTTGTTTGACATTAAATCCACTACTGACACAAACCTATAACTTGTACAAAAAGCGTACATTTTAAAAATATTTTTAAACGTCTTAAAATTTAATTATTTTATGGGAAATAAAAAAAGTGAAAATATCATTTTTAAATAACGTTTTTTTTTATCTAAAAATGCAATCGTGATGAATAATTGTGAACAGAAAAGTGTAAGTTTTTAATAGTGTTGTCTCAATGACTTTCTAAAACGTAAACTAATCCAAACACGGTTTGAAAGTGATATATTATACACTACATCTACATAAATTAAGTTGACAAGTTTGCCTACACATTCGGTATTGTCATTAAAATTAGTATTTGTACACATAAGTCTTAATTTTCGTTTGTATATAGTCTTACACTATTTTCAAATCTTTGGTTTATGTCCAACTGATAACTCGTGTCGTACTAACATGTTTTTATTTTTGGGGGGAAAACTTTTCTTTCAAACATGTCAGGCAAGAGTAAAACACTTTCGTCACGGTTTGCTACACGTAATGCAGCCCCCTGTGTTAGAAGTAAACGTGACTATAAAAGCAACAGTTGTACGGGTTGTGTTAAATGCTTGAAAACAATTAAATAATTTATGCGTGTTCAGACCTTCGTATATACGAGGAAATTATTAAAACTATTTAGAAAAATTAGCCAAAGACTTATTTAATAGTATGTCAGCTGCAGGATACGGGAAAACCACGAAGGTTTTCGCCCCAAGTTTACGATATATTATACATATTATCATATAGTATACCATTTTTTTTTTTTTTTTGTTAATTGCCTTGAATTTTAATTTAACTGAGTAATTATACATAAATAAATACACTTTATTTTGAGTATAAGCGTATTGCACATTTGCACTACAGAAGGTATTGTTTAAAATTTATAGTTATAAAGTTAACTTGTTACAGAAAAAAAAATAACTCGTTTTTATAATACATTTTTTAAGCTACATACATAATCATTAATATTGTGAAATAATAGTTTCTTTTGGCTGATTAAATTTTGTATACAATTATAATACCTACTCATTAAAATTAATAACTCATATATTGCTTAATTTAATAAAACATCTTATAATGGATATGTATTTAAAATATTTTAATACTTAACTTTATTATAAAAAACATTACTATTATTAGTTACTAACTAATTGAACCTTTTTTAAGAAATTATAAATTTGTACATCATTTTCAAAATATAATAATCGTAAGTATAATCAGCTCTTAGAAATTGTATTTATTTTTTATAAAATCTCAATTTTTATTTATAGTGACTATTATGAAATTATATTGTGTTATTAACTCGTTTCAGACATATAGGTAGGTACACCGTACATACAAACTGTACACGACAGGTGCTAACCAGGAGGTCCTAGATTAACCACAAAACAGGCGATTCCATTTTAGAACACATTTTTTTTTTTAGTCACAATGTAACATTGACAGCACTTATGTTTCAACGAAACACACTATTAAAAATGTAATCGGACAAATAATTGTACTATGATGCGTTACTGGATATATAAACGCGAGAAATCTATAAATTATAAGCGCGTAAAAAATAATAATAATAATAGTAATAATTCCGGAAATTGTTTTAAATGTACGCTTCATTGGCTGTGTACATATAGGGTTCATATAGCTGTGTAATGCCACTGTATTTTTTCAATACATTCAATGGTATTAAAATAATTAATATAAGCTACATTTTATTATTTTTTTCAATTATTTCGACCAAATCCTTTCATGATGACCATTTTAGGGTACTAAACATTTTTGCAATATCATTGCACAGGAAACGGTGTAAGAAGGTTGACCAAGGGTCTTTTCATGTTCGATATTATTGTTGCATCACACTGGGGGGTGATTCAATTGAAGTTTTTATTTACGCCCATTTATAAATTAGATTTGCTCACAGATAATTCGGAATCCATAAAAATGATGTATGATTTATTAAATGGTCAAATTTGTCTAACGAAATAATAGGGATAGTAAATAAATAAATCTCTGAGAACGAGAACAAAATATAATATACATTCTAAATTAGACATATTAAAATTATTTATACACTGATACTGGGCACTGGATATAAATATATATATATAATATATGTATATTAAGTAATAAATATATTTTTTTTGTTTTAACATAGTTATAATTTTTTTGAATTTATTTTATAATTCCAATTACATCAATAGAAATATTTAAATGTATACAATACACAATAGATTGATGATTCCATACATAAAATTAATAAATGTAGACCACTTTTGAAAACTACAGCAAGTACCGTAATGTATTTACCAAATTGAACATATTATGCAAAAAACATATTTCTTTTATGCATTTAGTATTCTAATTTAATTCAATACGTGTCCAAATTACTACACAAGTAAAAATAGTCAATTATTTTGATATAAAAACTAACTTTTCTTCGTCTTTTAAAAATGAAAATAACGGTTATTATGTGTACGTGGGTGATAAATAACAATAATAATAATATTTTTATATACATATTTAGTGTTGAAATAATTTTATCGGTAAAATTCATAAAATAAAAATATAAAAAATATATTTGTGAAAAACGATACACTCGCTTATGATAATTAGTTAACAAACATAGGTAATATTATATTATAGAAACCTAAAATGAAAGAAGTACCTAATATTTTTATTAAATAGTCAATATTTTTGTTTAGATTGTAAAATCTGTTAATAACTATTTAAGTTCATTGTTAAAATATATAACTAATATTTACATAAGAAATAAATGGTAATTATTTGCATAAATAAATACAATATTTAACCATAAATTATTAAAAAATATTATTATTATTTTTTTTTTTTTTTTTTAGTTATTAATTCTAGTATTACCTAATAATTTGAATTATAACATATTTTTATTTTAAGTACAAACACTCATTTTTAATAATTAATTACTTAGCTGTGGAAGTAAACAATATTAATTTTATAAAATTGAGATTATTCTACTAGATAAATAATATATAATTGTTTTTGTATTATTTAATTATACTTGTGCAGCGTTAATTATTATAAAAATTGAGTAAATACTTTATCCATTTTCTAAAATTATTATTTTTTTTAAGTGTAGCCAAAAAAGTTATAATTAATTTTATTAAGCAAAAACATTTCATAAGATTATTGTTAATGGGTACCATTTATTACAAAATCATCTGTTTTAATTAAATTGAAAAACAACTGAGTTGGAGATAAATGTCTTTAATATGTTCCATAGTTCCGTATTCTCCTTTTTAACTATAACAGTATTATTATAAATTACGCACGATGTGTTCATGAAACTAAGTTGTTTTTTTTTTTTTATCAAACCGTGTATATTATAATATTTTTGATTTGATTTTCAGTTTAGATTACTTTTCCCGCTAACTCATACTACTCATAGGTATTCCTAATAGTTTATTTACGATTCAATCCATTACATAATATTACCTACATTATTAGTTATTACATATTATTATTATTATTGTTGCTATTACTATTATGAATTATGATTATGATCATTATTCATTATTGTCCAACGAGTGCTCAGAAACCGTCATAAAGTTATTGTAACGCGCTATCCTCCAGCTGTACATACCATCGTATATAACACGCCTATAACGTGCATTCGCTTCGTCCGAAAGACTTGGGCGACAGCCGAGCGAAATATTGTAGTATTATCGGCGCGTATAACTTACCTACCGGGTAATAAAAACTGAAAAACTAAAAACATGAAGATGAAAATAAAAATCTCATTTCACGGTGGTGCAAACTTTGACGATCGTTGGAGAAAAAAAAAATAAAATTTCGACCGAATAATAATGTTATAATGTTATTACATCGCGCGCCAAGGACGTGCGGCGTGTAAGCGTATTATACCTTTAACAACCTGCCTGTATATAATATTATCATATTATTATGTTGAAAAAAATCCTCCGCTTATATCCGTGGCGATGATGATGGGAGGGAGGGTCAAAGGGGATACGTTATAGTTTTGCCCTTCTCCTACCACCTGGGGCCGTCTGGTGTCAATCGGTTGATTTGATTTTTGCATAGTCACGGCGCCGCGTTACACATATTATTATTATATATTATATTAACATTATTATTATACACGCGCACGCGTTGCAGACAACATCGCTGAGCCACCGCGGCGGTTGATTATACTTAGACACGTCCGTCCCCGCCTCAACGCCACCACCGGCAAATCGGCGAATTTCAGAAAATATTAAAATATATCCAATATTGGTACTTGCAGATACATACTTTGTTACTATATTAAGTCTCGAACAGTGGTTTCTGATACTTCGTGATGGTATTTTGGTTCGATGGTTTCATTTTGGGTTTATAAAAAATACAAAAATAATTAAGAGTTAGAGTCCTGATTAATAAAAATAATAAAAAAATGATTTTAAAATAAAATCACTTAAATTTAAACTCAGAAAATTAAAGTTCATTTTAATAAAATGCTCGTCTCTGAATTTTATTCGTAGTTCATAATAATATTATGTGCTTATATTGTGTCGACGGTACCTGTTAATGATATTTTCTTTATCCGCTGACTTCTATAGAAAGTATTCTCGTTAGATTTTGTAATCAACGATATCTGTTGCAGGGGTTGTAATGAGTTATCATAGCCATAGAAAACCTTCGTTATTATTACTATTATTTGTCGAGATAATTAAAAATAGTATCTCTCTTAGAATTCAGTTGTATCTAGAAGACCGCATCATATTTTATTATATAGATATATTTTATTGTTTGTACTTATATAACCCATTGAATATTAATATCAATTGTTCGTGTCCGTGTTTAAGGGTTGGGCGTCAGTCGTTCCATCATTCACGGGTATACACTGGATAGAATTAAATTTAATAATTTTAATTAATTAATTTTTTTTTACTAAGACGGTCGTTATTGTCATAATATAATATAATCTACGATTTGATAAACTTTCGAATAAGTATTTTTATACGATTATTTTTATAAGTGTTTGCATTATTTGATTATGTTATTTTTAAAAAGAATAAAATTACGCATCAAAATTTGCGCTAAACAATATTACGTAATTGCGCCCTTGAAGTAAATATAAATAAGAACACAAAATGCTCGTTATTATATTATTATAAGCAAATAGATATCATATTATTTACCTTTGTCTGTTATTTGTTTTGTTATACTTTAGTAATCAATCGGTCTGAAGTTTTTCGATTGTTCGATATGACACCCATACAGGTGCCTATACTACCTATACGTTAAATTTAATTTAAATTTTAAATAATCGGACATAATAATATACCTACACATAGGTACTTAACTATAAACATTTCAAACAGAATATTTTTTTAATCGAACGCCATTACCCGTTGATGAGGGTCCCTCATATTATAATATAGCAATAGCGTATTATTCAACCGTCATAATTATTGACCATTACAATAATGTATTACATATTATTATATTGTATAGTGCCAATGCGGTCAGCGTTTAGTGTTGGTGTTACCTATAATATGTTATAAATACTATTTTTTATACTTATTTATTGCTCTTTACTTTTGATATGTTTTATTTACGTGTCAGCTCGCCCCCGTTTGCACGGCATGATTTAGGGCGAAATCATTTGCACCGCAAACCGGGTGGGTGAGCCGCAGTGGTGGGGGGGTTTGATTAATATTGTTTTGGCCGTTCCGTCAAACTGCGGTCGAACCGTATGTTCTGTTCTGCAATAGTATACACTGTTTCATAACGATTCCGTACAAGGAAAGTACAAGTTTATACGGCGTTTGTGTTGTTGGTATAGGTATTGTAACACGTTGGCTGTCTGCAAGATTGAATAATAATAATAACAACACGAAGAGCTAAAAGCACGTACTTCTCAGTTTTGTGTTTGTATTTTTATATATATATATATATATATTTTTTTTTTATGTAATATCTCAAAATTTACATATATTACGGTTGTTTTTGATATTTTTTACGTAAATAATATACGTATTGATACATAGGATACATATCATTTCTTTTTGGGGGTATTATAAACACGAAGCTGCTGTAGAAATAATAGCGTAATACAATCGATTTTGTAGGTGGCATTCGCATGGTAAATTTTAATTGTGACAATCCGCCAGATTGTCAGCACCTTTCTTGTCTGGGAGGTTTTTTCGACATGTTTAATTGTCTTGCCAAATCATACATAATATATATTATATATTATTTGCATCTCGCCTAAAACACGCACCTCGTCGTAAAGCCACATGTGACATAAATGTAATTTTATGCAAACATGACAAGCGACCTCGGCGAAGATGTAATGTACGTAAGTACATAGAGTAATCGAATGACATATGGAATATAAATAATCAACAACCTTCGAAGTCTGTATTGTTTCCTATATCAATTCGTTTAGGCTTTCGACCAAACTGTATTAACAAAATGACGAATTTAGATTAATTCGTTTTTTTCTTTTTTGTATTGCAAATGTAAGAATTACGTTATGCCATTTGAATTCCATCGGGTGAAGGCCAGTTTATAAATCTCAGATAATATTGTTCGTCACAATGCTCTGTTTTACTTTCTTTCCGTAACAAGGAACGCGCGCGTGTAAAGCGAACGTTCAGAGACTACAACGACAACAACGAAAATAAATGAATAAAATAAACCAGTGTGTGGGAGGGCAGATTTGAAAGTGAAATATTTTTCTAAACAAGTCGTGGCGACCTTTTTTGATCTGGTCAACCACTTTTTTCTTGAACACTAACTAGGTCCAAACTTATTATATATACACACGCTATTTGTACATTAAATAATAGTATTATTGATCAATATTGTATAGTGGCTGAACGAGTTGCTACATACTTTTGGAAATATTCTATGTAGGTATGCACTAATATTTCGATCGCTATGATGGTAATTTGTCATTTTTGTATTTTATTCTATACACATTTTCTAAAGACGAAAAAACGAGTTAATGTTATGTTTTTAGTAGAAAAATAAGGAGCTTATCGAAAGTGTATAACGCGTGATATCATGCGTTTATTTGATTGTAACAATATATCTACTTATTAGGTATTATATCTTTGTACAAATTAAAATAAGACCAACACGATAATAATTCACTTTCGCTCTGTCCGAGATCAGTGATGCACGAAATGTCCGTTTACACGATCCAATGATCTATTACATAACTGTTAGAAAATTATCGAAATAATTATGGATGTGCGAATAGTACCTATGCTTGATATAATATATTGGAATATTGCCAGCTGTTGCTTAGTTATTGCATTTTTTTTTAAAACCGCTGCCGTATACGGTACACGTTTAAAAACGAATTATCACATGTGCGTAGAGTTTATAAAAATGAAAAGGGATAAACATTTTGTTAACTGTTCGGTTAGTAGGTGGTTTTTTTTATGACCAGTAACATGATACATATTGGTTATTGCGGAGAAGATCACCTTGAGATGAATGAATAAATAGCAAGGGTTTCCCGGACGGGTTAATACAATTATACAAAATATTAGGTGTAGCAAAAACTTTATGATGTTATGTATGAACATTATTATGACTGAGAGGAGAATTTTACTCTCTCCTGATGACTTATGATGTTATACCATATTTGGCTTTGTCCAATTTTGTTGTTTCCTTTTTACTCGGGAGCCTGCCGAAAAAGGGAATCGGAAATCCGTGAACAGGTTTATGGTTGAACTATAGAAACTAAAATTTGACAATTACAAAATGCTATTTTTAATTTCTTTAAAAAGAAAAACAATTTAAATTTCAATCAGGGATTGCTAAAATTTATGTTAAAATTCAAAAATGATTGTAATCAATTAATTTTTATTTTTTTTTAATATGTAGAAGTATAAGTACCTTCAGATCAATAAGAAAATTTTTCAAGTTTATATTTAAGTTATATGTAATTAAATTTGAATGTTTGTCAATTGACTTTTATTGTAATACCTTGAGATGCATTCAAACAATTTGCATTTAAACGTAAGTCCAATAAATAAATACATATGTTATATAATATATATATTATTATACAGACATTATTAACAATATGTATAAACACTTACATAATTGCAGATACTTAAAAACTGGAATTTAATAATTTCAAACTAAAAAAAAATCTTAAAAACTTTTTTTAGAACTCGTTATCCTTACAGTTATGTAGGTACTAATGTGCAACGTGATGCAATCACATTGTTTGTTAAAAGCCAATTACCATTGAGTTATTTGACATTGGACAAATTTTTCTCGCAAAATAAACTTAAGTTGACGAAGTTATTAACGTTTATAATGTGACGCATTAAATCAGCAGCAATATATCAATATGGTGCTATACCTATGTACATTTTAAAAAATCGAAAACATTCGGCTTTGTCGGTTCCACGAGTAGGTATACGATAGGTATACGTCATGGACGTAAGACACGCGTATAGTTTTTACAGTAATATCGAGATCAAATCAGGATAATTGTTTGATTCCTACGTCTATAGTATATAATATATTATAGTAGGTAACTACTACTATTATAATATCGTATATACATAATATAGCTAATATATAAGTGTAGCAACGATAATTATTAATGCGTAATCGTTTTCATCCGGATTACAATTACTATTATATTCCAGTCCTTGAACATTCGAGACTTGTAAGATAATACGAAACTCGGTGAAAAATTTGCACACAAGGCGTAGTGGGTATTGGAAAAATGTTAGATTAAATTAACACGTGTATAGGTTTGTCTTAAAACCAGTGCCATCATGATTATACAGGTGACCCAAATCGCGTTTTCAGCAGTCGTATCCGAGAATCGATCTATACATAAAAATTTCTTATGGCGCAATATAGGACATGATGGGTAAACAATTATTTGAAATTCGAAACGCCGAGAATTTACCGGAACGGAAATTTTAAAATGCATTAGTCGGCTACTCGACGCGCGCGACAACTGGTTCGCCGCGGCCTTGCGCCGGGAGACCGCGCCCGCCGCACACTTCCCTAGAAACTTTCCAACCAAGCAATACACGGAACGATAGGATAGGACGTATAATGATTATTGATTATAGCATGTATCGGTGGATCGGATAATGCAAAAAATATAATAATATAATAATAATATATTTATGTATAATATTTGCTCGTTACATGTATGTCATAGTCGTTCGTAAGTACTTTCTAGATATTATATTAATTTACGTTTTAATACTATATTATTATCGTCTTACAAATTATACACAGCGAAAATGTCAACTGTCGTGGAAGATAGGTCGACACATTTCGTTTTATACTATACGTAGGTACGTCTATCCGAGAAGATATTTTTATTTATATAATTATATTATAGCAGTCATAGCACATTATATGCCCCCTCTCTCCCATAAATACATGGCTCGTAATATTACGTTATTCCAGTGATTGAATATGCACGTATAATATATATATTTACGTGTCGCGTCGTTAACCCGCGATAAGACATTATGCGTCCGTTTACAGTGGACCTCATCCTCGCGCTTCACGACTGGCCGGATTCTCGACCTTGCGGAAAACCGCAATTTTTCGTTCAAACAATCATCGTAGCAAGTAGCAACAATAATACACCAAAGACTATGAATCAGCGTAATGAGGGCTAGCTGACAAGATCCGCAAAAAAACGATAGTACATATAACATATATTTATGATTATGTGAGTCTATATACATTATATCATTTGTATCATTGTATCGTACGTACTACGTATTATACAGCCATACAGTTACCTTCTATAATAATTATTAGTGAATTACATAATTTATGAGAAATAACATTGAATTTATACAAATATATAATAATTAATGATACTTTTTGATGTACACAAATTATTTGACAAAATTTAATTTATTCGTATTGCTATTGCGTAAGTACGTATCGAGAGGGATGCAAATTTTAAACTTTCCCAAAGAGCGTAATTTAGGTTTCCCTACACTTTCACCAAAAAAAAAAAACCTGATTGAAACCCGAGGTCTTGCTCAGTAAGAATTATTTCATGTTACCTTTTAAGTAGAACACTTTGTAATATATACCTATATTTATTATTTATACAATAAATCGAAACGGTATATGCAGCTATAGGCGTAAATGCATGCAGGGCACTCATTTTTCATTTGGACCACTTGCACCTGCCCTCGTGTTCCTCGGTCTCTTTGACCTTTGTGCGCATACCGATTGTCAACCTCACGGCGGTAGTTCCACGCCACCTCATGCAGTGCGCGCAACACTACCATCGCCGTCTCCATAAGTGCTCAACGATAAATCTCGAATACCTTGACTTTGCCCGTCACGTGTGATTGCTGTGATATAGTAGCGGTGGTCTCGTATACATAACACACCGAGAGGACTCGGCTGTGTATAGCAGCAGGAAAACACGCGTACTTATAATAGAAGTTATCCTGCAGGTCCTTATCGATAAACGAAAACAACGTGTTCCATAAACGGTTTTTATTGTTGGCTGCTGTGCACTGCAGCAGTCTTACACACCAGAAGTCGTGAAAAAAATGAAGAAGAATTAAATTTTGTTTTTTCGTTTACAATTATGTACTAACCATCTCAATGCAACGGTGTCTTATCTAACGTATTGTCGACCGCTAACTGCAGTATCTACGTTAATTCATCACTGAATTAAAGATACGGTATTTTAAATTGAGTTTCTGCGAATAATATAAACAGCGACATAATAAGAATTGGATTTATACAGCAACCACAATTGGTTTAAAATTTTAACAAGCGATGATTTCCTCTGACAGACAAATCCTCGGTTTTTTCCTATATTTCTTTAATATTTTTCAAACAATAGAAAAAAAAACTGTCACCTGATTGTCGTAATAGAAGGTACCTAATTACATGGATAAAAAATATTTATGTATACATTTATATATATATACTCGGTCGATTCGACGACCAGAAATGTTCAAGGACACCAATGTCAGCAGTCATCAACAGTAGTGCACTCTACGCCACCGAGTACGACTCCACTTGCTTATATATACGTATAGCTACTAGATAGTAGCCTGCAGTGACTGCATACCTGATGAAGTGAATCCGAATGCAGGTCTTTGACATTGTTGAAACCGCACGAGAGACATCCGCCTACTAGTTTTTATACAAACACGCGGTTACCGAGCACTACACGATACGTACCTACTTATGTATATACATTGGCGGAAAATCGTCTGCGACACAAACAAGTAAATACAATAAAGTATTTTCTATGCCCCGTCGATATGTAAATACGCCTAGGCGGATGTGATCTGTACGATAAGGTTAGTCATCGGAGACCACCGAGCGAACGTCGCCGGGCTCGGCTCCCCTACGCAGGTGGTAGATACCTTTATATAATATAATAATACACATAATCACGAGTAGTAGGTGTAGCAGTAGGAACGAAAAGATCGCAAAAAAAACAGCTACATTTAACCTAACCAGAAATAAAAAAATTAACTACTCAATCCCGATAATTTAATAGTTGCATAAAATAATGTAGGTGTATATCCCTGTTACGCATTGTGTATTTAAACGAATTACGCATTACGATCGACTACCAGACTGAATCTCCTCAATTTTTTTATTTTTAAATAAAAATAATTCATCATACAATTATATACATATATTATATTGCACACATGACTAAAATCTACACACGTTTATATCTTATATGACTCTTAGACAGTATCATTATGATATATAATATAGGTGGTATGTACTTAAACACACAAATGTGGGAAAATTCCGTTCTGCCTCTCTATATTTTATAATATTCGAGTCTAAAATGTTTCTACTATTATAAGCAGAAGTGTTATTATACAAACTCACGTTTATTTTATTGCCTACTGCCTACACTATAATATATTATTATTTTATTTTTAAATGATTAGTATTACTTCCGCCCCTTTCCAGTGTTATAAGTAGAATACTCATTAAATTTTAAAATTTATTCATAAAATTTTATTTTTTATACTTGTAAAAATTTATAAATACTCAACTGACCTAACCTCTACCTAACCTTCTGACTGTAAATACAATGGTAAAAAATAAAAATTTACATTCACTATATTGTTTTTGAAGCACATTTTATCTAAAATATATCTATCTGTACATTTATACAGATAATCCAACATTGATTTATACTTCTATCACATTGAAGAAAATAATGTAATAATATTGTAAAAGTCAATTATTTATTGTAATTTATTTCGTTTGGAGACTTAATAATATTAAGTCTGTGCTTATTATGTTTAGTTACTCATAAGTATTATTCAAATGTGTACAAGGTAGTGTTTATTATGTGTAAATAATATTATGTGTATGTATACATGCATTTAAGAACAGTTATAACAAACGGACAATTGTTTTCAAAAGTATCTACCTAGCGTCCTAGCCAATAGAAAGTAAAAAATAACACTATGATATATGGGTGTATGCAGTGAAAGATTTCGTGGGTGATACGAAGGCGTGTTCGTATTTGGCATGACAGTTGTTCCTACCCTCCCCTTCTCACAAATTGGCCCAGATCTAAAAAAAAGTATAAAATAATATGTAGGTACAATACACTACCAATAAGCGTTAATCACGAAGTGGTTTTTCATTGAAATAATATTAAAAATTTTAAATTGGAAAGTATAGTAATTATTATCAAAATGACTTGTCACGACACATAAGTTTTGTATAATATATAAACCGTTTAACGATTGCAATGTACTGATTAAAATGTGTGATTGGCAACAAGATAAGCTGTTAAACGATTAATGATCATTAATGAACTACCTACTGATGTTAAATTTTTATCAACGATTATCGTAAATGATTAATATTAAATAACTAGTGAAACTATTATTATATTGAGACATCAATAATAAAGTCTTATTTGTTTTGTTTTGTTTCAGTGAAAATGAAATGCATCCTGCCTGCAGTGTTATGGCTGTGGCAACTCATCAGTTTGGTAAGTAACAACCCAATATCATATGGACAATAATTTTTTCGATCCTGACTTATATCATCATTGACCAAAAAGAAATATATCATTTCATTTTAAATTATAGACTATAAGTTACCAAATTGTTTCAAATTACAAATTATTAAAAGTCAATCTGTAATTCTAATACTTAGATATGTATCGTAGTTATGTATACCTGATATCTATAATATTAATATAATTGAAAAATTGAAAACTTAAAACAATCGATTTAATTAAAAATTTTCGAAAAATTTCCATCTGTACTTTTAAGTTATAATATAACTAATAGTTATACTATAGTTATACAAGCCTAACTTTATACTCTAATACTTTCATATTATTCGATCAAATGTCCAATCATCATAATATCGAAATCGAGGGGAAAGTATTGAAATTATTATTATGCTAGTATTAAATAGTGATTGAAACCGGTTTGAATACTAAAAAAGAAATGATTCACCAATGCACAAAATCTTACTTAATGTCTGCACAAATAAGTGATCACTATACACCTTGATTTTTCTAACCACTTGCCCGTGTTGATCTATACACACCGATCTATTGATTATTTTAAATTTTGAATTATCTCGCAAGTCAACTGATGAATGAGAATAAATCTCATTATAATGTCACCAAGATTACATTTTAAAAGTAACTACGGAAGCAAATTTTGAATAATAGGTAGAGATATTGTGTTTTTTTTTAAATTAATAATGATTTTAATGGAAATTTTACTGATGGAAAGTCACGAAAACAAGTTTGATAATAAAGATTTTTAATTTTGACCGAAGGTCGATGTTAATCACCTGTTTTTCGACGTTCGTCGTTAGGCTAAACAATGTGTATTTTAATAAAAGCGTTCTTGAGATACATAGACTGGAAGGTTGTGCATACATTCTGCACTATGTTTTCATAATTTTATAATTTATTTTATCCTTCAAGCGAAAAGGGAGACGGCTAAACAATAGTATTTTATTTCATTATAAAAGTTTGATGTTATAATTGAACACGAATACATGGGTTTTCATTATTATCCAAGCAAAATAGATATTATTTATAATGTATTACCTACGTATACGTATTCGCTTCTAGCAGTTATTTCCATATATGATTTTTAAAAATATTTTAGTGTAGGTATGTGTTTAAAATATTTTTAACAAATCTTCAACTCTTTTTTTTTAGATAAATGTAAATTATTTATGATATAGGTAGTAATTTAAGAAAGACAAACTTATTTGTTGTTCACTGACCTGTAAATCGTGGGTAGATCCACCAGACGCCTAAACATTAATAATTTACATTTGAGATTTGCATAATTCAATGATTCATTTTTTCGGTTCTTATATCGCCACCAATTCTTGTTGTAACACTATATTGAAATAAATTATGGTTAACACTTAATCATGACGTATGCCATAGAAGCGCTCTGTGAGTTTGAGTATTGTTATAGGAGTTGAGGTTTGGTTTACTGTGAATTTGAATTTTTATATTGTTTGAGTTGCATTAGATTAAATTTCTTTGCAATATTGCCAAAAAATAAATAAATACCTGAAAAATATCGTTTGTCGTTGGTACGCTAAAATCTATAAATAGTAATTTTTAATTTTTAATCAATTATAGTTTAACTTTAATACGTCATATAATTATATGTGTATATGCCATATACTTATTATTTCATAATAATAAATACAATATTGTATTCAACTCACATTATTGGTGGTCTAAGCTCTAAACCATAAAAATATGATCGAATAACCGGAATATATATAAAATTATCTATCTATTGAATCGATATAATGATGGAAAATTAACTTTTCCATAATTTATTGTATGATATATTGTCGCGGTATGTATATTTCATATAGACTGCACTGACCATTATTGTGTGTATAAATCTATAGACTTCGAGTAGAATATATCGCCAGACAAGCGAAAGGAATAACTGGTTTCCTTCGTCTCGTACTCGACTCGAGTCGAGATTACTATAGTAGAGGCAGGTACTTATATATATTGTTTGAAGAAAACTAGTTTTGAGAACATAATATCTAAGCTTGTGTGTATGGTTTTTCAATAGGTACTCTGCTGCGAATAGCATAGCATAATATTAGCATTTCAACAGTCCGTTTGCAAAATCTAATAGTATAATGTATAACTATTTTTTTTTATCAGCGCAATTTAATCTTTTTATTGATTCTGTATAATGCATACTATATGTTATTTAATGATTTAATTTTTCGGTTTTGGTTGATCATTAAAATTTAAGTAGGAAATATACTATACTGCAACTATTGTGGTATTCGACTTTTATTATTCTATATTACTACCGTGTTACGCTACGCGTTATGTCTATATTATGCATTATACAATAAACATAAAAGGTGTATTTTATTTATTTATTTTTTAACTCACGACTCTTATAGAGCTGACCATCGATGGTCTTTTGAAACTAATTGTAACTAGATGTTGTCGCTGAGATTGTTGCAGTGTATACCGCATAGTATTATTCTTTTTATATATATAGTGCGTACGGGTGCACATACATAATATATATTATATATATATATCTATAAAAATATATTGTATGTACGCATTACATACAATATCGAACTTGGCAACGGCTCGAACACGGGGCACGAGCAGTCATTCACCCTTAAGTCGTGATTTCAGTTCTTTAAAGTGTTCTCGGACGATTATATTAATCGTGATCGCATTAAAATCACTGCGTCGACTGAAACGCATATATGGACGTTTTACGCCGGATCTCGAGATTAGAACACACATACACATGTGCATAAAAAATAAGCTTATGTATTCGTATGGTTCGAGATAGCCCAAACATAAAATAGAGTTACGAACAATCTTCCGTTTGTCGAGTGGAATACCGCGAGTTGGCACAGTGTGCAATAAGCGTGAATAAATCGATTAGTTCGGCGTGAAAACAATAACTGACGTGAGACATACATAAATTCGGCTGTCAAGTTCAAGGAATATATTTTATACGTTTTTATATATGTTTAGTATTAGGTTATCGAAAATAATGTTATATGACCAAGTTCAAGATTTCCCGATAGCGCATATATATTATCTATATATATAATATGTGTAATGTAGAATATAAAATAGAATGTAGTCGGTAAATAATTGATTTTAATCCGGTACACCGCTTGTATAATACATTATACCTACCAGGAAAAGCGCGAGTTTTGAATACTCTCTGAATTGCGTCAATTTACCAAACTATAGTAATATAATATAAATTATAATACATACATATGAGTGTGCATGAAAAGGACCGGTTAAGCTTTTATCCCACCACGGTCTAATTTTGTTTCACCAAATATAAATAATGTATCAATTAATTAAACTCTTATCTTGAACCATAGCTTTTATAAATTATTTAAAAAAATATGATAATAATTGACCACGGGTTGTGTTACCAAAAGTTCTGCTTCCCTCCCCCCCCCACCAGCTATAAGGTCTAATCACGCCTAGAATCATATAGGTACCTACTTACATTAAACACGTCTGTGTTGTAAAATTAGCCATATTATTTCGTTCAGAGTGACAAATTACTAATTAGTGGACGTGACTTAACGAATATACAGAGCAAGATTTAATTGAAAACGGAATGGTGCACTGAATGGAACTCGATTTGATTAGTACGAACCGTTATGTAGTCTTCAAGTGGAAAAAAAACCAAGGGTATACAACCTATACCTGTAGGTAAATGACGTGACGCTTCAGTTCAGCATAATATAATATTGTTATTCATATCAATCATATATAATAGTCCGAGACTTCAAGCACAGCATGTTATTTATTGATTCGATTTAGGGGCGCACTTTTCATGAGAACCTACTCACATAGTTAAACGAATATTTAAAAAAAATGCATTGAAGATTTTTTTCTATGATTTCGGATGGTACAAACCTTGAAAAACGCCGTCGGAATACTACGAAAAATTCCAAGACATATACCTAAACTTAGTGAAGTAATCGTGTAACGACAACCTTTACGAAACATTAGTAGGCATCCGTGGTCACTGAAAATAAATAACAGGTTACCGCGTCGTCAGACAATTATCAGCCATCCATCGCGCTTATTATTAAAGCGTGTGATGGGCAGTTTGCGACTTGGCCGCATAATCATCATTATAATCTTAAGTTCGGCAATTTGAGAGTAAATGATGATTTCAAAATAATTCGATTACCCGGGTACTCTCATCGGTTCGAATTGTTTATAATATTATTATGATATACATGTATACTATGAAATTATGCATTTTACTCATCTCGAAAAAAAATCCGTTCAAAGAACAAAAAGAACCTTCGCCCAAGTGTACTTATACGTAGGTATATATCATGATGCGTTTAACACAACCGCGCATAAAACACATTATTGTAATAACGACGTACGTTATTACTATCATCTGCACCCAGCGTGCGTTATTTACGTAGTTAATGGCCGTTGGTAATGTATACATGGTATATATGATGCGGTAAGTGCCATCTCACACAGAGATATGATCCTCAGGGGTGCTGTTTGAAGCGCTAGACAATAGAATGCCCCGGTACGTGTATCATCCGGCGTATACGAGATCGTCATGTAATTATTATATACGAACGTTGACGTAAAGAAATCGGAAAATAGGTGTATTATGTACTTACGTATAAACATACGCCTAATAATATCCTGCGCACGCGCACGTTCTCTCACATAATATTCTGATTGAAAACAAATACCCCGACGACGACGGTGATACCTGCCATAGCCTCAGAGTATATAATATAATATATTATGGCGATGGTCAGTGTACCTACCCATATAATGTAACAAGTCCGCGTCCTCCCGCCTATCAGATTCGTATGTGTACAATGTATATACGAGTATAATATAGCGAGGTACGTTAGAAAAATAGAATTCGTTCTATAATGAAAATATTAAATTATAATAGTCTATCGACGAGGACCAATGGCGTCTGTGGCTGTTAACGTTGATGATCGATTTAGTCATGCGACAGTGTAGTATAAGCGTTATATTACAGTATTATAATATAAAGATTCGGTGGCATTCCTGCGCGCCATTGTACACGAGATGACGATATAATATAATATTGTATTTATAGACTGTTGCCTATTGTCGGGCGCCTGTTATTTTGTTTGTGTATTTTATTTTTCCATTTCAACGAGTAGCCAATAAATTAACAACCCACACAAAGCCGGAGGTGTAAAGTTCAGAACCGGTTGGGTGGCGATTTTTTTTTTTTTTGCACGACGGAAGTCTCAACACCGCTCGATTCCCGTCGTCGTCGTCGTCGCCATCGTTATTATTATATCGGGTATGTTATTGTTGTACGTTAATGAGATTATATGTATACATAAAACATCGATCGAGAGAAAAAAAATTCGTTTTATATCCCTATAGTTCATTAATGGACATACGAACGGCTTTCATATTATAAACCGTGCCGTCGACAACGGCGTGTTCGGGAATCATTAGGTAAATTAGGTAGTTAGGTACTTATATCGCAGTACACGCGTGCCAATAATTATATTTCTCGTTATGTGTCGGTATTTGTACGACTCTCCTTCAAACCATTGACCTGTAGAATAATATTCAAGAAATCATCAGAAAATCGCGCGAAAACTATGTACATTTTTGTATATTTAAGTAAATAGTACAAAATGATTTCGTGGGTTTTTTCTACAATAGTTATTGACAATTTTTTTTTATATTTCGAGTTATGCATTTAAAATAATTATATACACGCCTGTTTGTTAACCTTGCTGCAGTGTATACAATAAAATAATATTGTGTTATTCTTACGCCATAGCCTAGTGAGTAAAGTAAATATACCACAATATATAATACGCTTTTCGGCGATGGCTAAGTGATTTCGTGTAAAACGCCATAAGCATCGCCGCCTCGAGCGCTGCACGTCTTATATGTATTATTATATCTGTGTACCGATCGACGTTTTAATTACAGTGAAAAAAGAATTACCACCACACCGTTTGGATGAGCGCATACTATTATCGTCATTATTGGGTCTATTAGAGGGTAATCAATATAATATTATGAACAATATTTTTTACGTTCTTACGAACACACACACACACATACACACGCTACAGACTCTTTAGTGCGGCGGTATGCAGTACAGTGTAATACCTCCATAGTCGTCATACAACATATACCTACCTACAACGCAGGCTATCATGGTGCGGAGGAAGATTACTTTGACAACGCGCACCGCCCCCTGTATTTATTTGGTCGTGATATTATGTTTCCAGTTTTTCTTTTCCCCCTTTTGTTCTTACACACGATCTACCCAGGGGTATACTATTATTATTATTATTATTAACATGCATACATATATTATAATACGCGGGATTGTCTTCGTGTGTCAGTTATATTATGTATGTGTTTACGCAGTCCGCGACCACGCCGATGTTTGCTCAGGAATAACGATTTTGAACGTTCCTGCGGGGTCGACGAACCTGTCCTCAACAAATTGCAGGCTGCTCCTCTCAAAATACGTCCATCGTCGACTGATGCGTAAGTCGCGAACCGACGATCGGCCTGGAGCATTTCAACTGGCAACTGCACACGCGTGCAGCTATAAATTATAATTTTATTTCTTTATTTTATTACTTAGTTTTTTTTTTTATTTTTTTGGCAAACGTTTTCGTCGATACTCAAAACAGCGGTCACCATACTAAATACTAAACCACCTAATACTTAATCATCATATTAAATAATATACTATAATACCTATATTTATTCTATTTCAAATTATATTTGTCAGGTCGTGAAGATTTATTTATCTACTCATCTCGCTAGGCGCGGTCCACTCGAGTTCCTCGCAGTTCAATACACTTAACCGAATAATTTAATGTCCCTGTATGACTCAAATGTGTTTACTGTTAACAATTCAATGATTTCGTTCATTTTTGTTGCGAATACTACAACAAATGAATATATACAAATATAATAATATAATATATATAACTACGTGAGAATTGAGGAGACAAAACTACTATACAGAAGCGATTGGGTGTTTTTTCCTTAATAAACGATTACGCACATATTATTATATGTTAAGTATATTGTATTATACTATTATAACATAGTTTAGTTCAGACTAAACAATAGCCGAGCACAAAATAATTTACCACGTTCACTAAATCGATATAAACGACGTGCAGCCTATTAAAGTTTTCCTTCGGAATTCTCAGGTCGATGACGTAAAAAATACCGGTTTCTGCGAGCCATATTGCGGAGTCGCTTGTGATTATTATACGTGCGGTCAACTTTTTTTTCTTTATTTTTGTTTTTCCGCCCACTAATGCTCACGACGATGGTTCAGCTCAAATGGTTGTTATTAGAAAAAAACGATGTGCCGTGCTTGGATATCTATAAATTTAAATTCGGCAACAAATACGCGCGTCGTATAAATAGACAAATAAAATATATTATAAACCATTAGTTTTTATAGGTATATATTATAAATTTATAACCGATGATGAGCGCTTATAATGGTAAAAAAAAGCTATATGTTCTGTCCATCATTTATTTTCTATTGACGAGCGAATTACTCATCTCATTGTAGATACTTGTACGGAAGGAAGTCCGTGATGAACGATGACAATAATATAGTGTACGTGATATAATACGGTGTGCACGTTGTAGTATGTGTGTGTGTGTATGAATAATATTTTCGAAACGCACATGACGTAGAGTTAGTGCTAGAAACTTGGGCGCTTGTAAATAATAATGTAATAATAGTTTATGCCGGACCCAGCCTTATAGACATATAATCGTGTATATACATTTTAAAACCACGAGCATTAGGTTTTTGTTTCCGTCTGTGTATTCAATTAATGAATCACCGGTGAAAGTGTTTATAGTTATGAATATATACGCTGGACTGGCCGAAGACCCCCTCGACCCGATAATAAACATAATATTCGGTTAATATACACACCTGTATACACATTATGCTAGAATGGAAATGGAAATCGAGTTTATTTTTTAGCAAGACAGCTGAGTTATTAATTTTAACGAAAACTCGACGTTGAATTTTCAAAGTGTATAAATTGGGTGTATATATAATATATATATATTTAATTAGTATAAATATTTTTGAGCATATTATACCTTTATAGTTGGACATTCTGTACTGTATAGTTGATATCAAATTATGATCGTACGATGATGGGTTAAACAGGTGTATATTATTAAAATCAAATCTTATATTAAAAAAAAAAAATCGTTTACTGTATAATATTAAAGTAGGTATACCGACCTGTAATAGATACCTACGTATATTTTGAATGTTATTTTTTTTCGTTTAATACTTTGATAGTAATGGTTATATTTAAAATAAGTACAACACGCATGTATATTTATACATTAAAAAGCGATAAAAAAAAAATGTTTATTAGCATCGAAATCAAGTAATAAAAAATATGTTTTATTCGCTCCGTTAATACTAAAACTAGATTCTACCTAATATTATTAGATTACTATTTAAATTATAGTATATAGCAATGATATAAAAAAATTTAATTTTATAAAATATTATATTTTTCGTTCTATGATTTAGAGAAGTTTATAAATTCCAAACTA
The DNA here is from genome assembly GCF_020184175.1 of Aphis gossypii. Classification (NCBI taxonomy): domain Eukaryota; kingdom Metazoa; phylum Arthropoda; class Insecta; order Hemiptera; family Aphididae; genus Aphis; species Aphis gossypii. The sequence goes on from NC_065530.1 coordinate 80,952,735, forward strand.
AAAACATTATCATCATAATATTATATTACATGGATTATATTTTGTACTTGTGGTAAATTATAATTTATCTTTTCGTCTTATACTTATTTAATTCGTACAAAGGCAAAAAAAAACTGCTGAATCATACTGTTGTAGATATTTTTATCCTTGATCATAAATATATTTTAACTCAAAATCATCAGATTGGTACCAATTATTTGGGTTGCATTAATACTTGTATATGTAACAAAAACCATAAAAGAATATCTGCTATATTCGGGAATAGTCGTTTTCTCCAAAATACAATGTTATCGATCCTACAATATTATAGATGTCATAAATCGAGTGATCGATTAAAAGATCATTTTTAACAGAAAAAAGGTCATATAAGACAACAAGACAACAATATAACTAATGAAATCGATTTTTTGCGATACCCATGGAGAGTATCAATGACCATTAGGCGAAACTATGTTTTCATGTTCGCATATTTTGACTCTGGGAAAAGTCAAAAACGTCGTTCTCAACACATTATCGTCAAATTTAATAAACGTCGTCAGACATATATTACAGCGTAATACAAGAGTAATAATAAAACGAAATAATAATAATAATAAAAATTATTTAAAGATCGCTTGGACACAATAGTGATGTTAGTTCCACTCGTGGACGTTGTGACGCAACAAACACGGGGTCTGCTGCAATATCAAGGGCGTGATCGATTTTTATGGCCGTGCCTGAGTGTGCGCATTCGTCCTTTCCGCGGTTTAATATAATCGTATTATAGCAGCGATAGCGGTGGATCCATGTAACGAATTAGGAGGAAAAAACTCGCACGAAGCGCGAAAAAGAAATAAATACACACAATTACTATGTACAGCAGTGATTAACGTCGATCTTCCGTACTGTCCAAATCGGGACGGACAAGAGGGTTTACTTTCGCTCGTCCATATTTGGCAAAACGGGTCAAATTTCTACACATAAACACACACACACGTGAGACCGGCACTGTTGCTTTTCGCGCTTGGGAATTATTTTTCAAACGTCATAATCGCGAGCACGTAACAACCCATAATAGTGTTAATCGTTATTGTTTCACGAATCGACGGGATAAACATAATAATAATATTAGCAGCTTTCCACTCGGATCGACAAGAAATGACCGAGAAAAGGAACATATACCGCATTTGTCTTTGCTGCAACGTCGTTGCAATTTCTCTTTTCGGTCGTCGCGTCAACACCGCCGTGCGTGTTACACAACCGCGATTTATACGTCTGATTTTGGCCTTGAATATCGTACGTTCGTTATAATATTCATAATATTCATATCCTACGTACGATACATATCTAGACCATATATCATATATTATATGAAATAATGCACCAAGCCACAATGCGCCACATTTCCACTGAGCGTTATTATGTATAATATATATGTATGATGTATATATTGTCTTTTTACTTGTGTGTATGTGTGTGTGTGTGTGTGTGTGTGTTTGTCAGTCTTTTATCCATGATGCAGATGAGGAGAAATATAATTGTCGGCAGTAACGTTTTCACTATATGACATTCACCCAGAAAAACTGAAATTATGTAACCTGCAACAGACGGTGGCGTCTTCGTGGGTGCATACTAATGTATTCTTCGAACGGGTCGCGCGGGCAATATCGTCGCGCGCGCATTCTTGTATATGTGTGTGTATGTGTACAAATGCGAAACACTCGAAATAATAATGTTATTATTACGTCCTTGGGCCAACTCGAGTTCCCATATAAGGGTAAGCTATAGCGGTTTCTCCGATAACCCATGCCAAGCCGGAGCGGACGACCTCATGATAATGTCGTAATATTGCATGAGAATATAATAATTGTACCGAACCCGCAAAGATTCCATACGAAAGCTGTTGTGGATTCAAAGAACGCTGGTGAAATCATGAAAATATAGATACTAACCATGTACCTAGTCAAAAATAGACGAGGGCGTCTGGAAAGCAATCATTATATCACGGTATACCTATATACTAGCCATGCGTTTAAGTCTCCAAATCCTATAATATTATAATACGTTCGGCGCTCTCAGAAATCTATACAATATACTAAATAGGTATCTATATAATTGTATATACTTACGAAAAATTTACCGTCGTCGTGGTTTTACGTTACGGTACAGTCACGGGAAATCTTCTTACTTACACATAACTATTACGACACGAAATTCCAAAATCGGAAACAATAATCGATCAGTATTCAGTACGCCTGGTCACTGTACATTGCCCATTAACGGTCAGAGCCCAGTGCTCTCGGTAATTCTCTTTTTTATCGGTGTTTCCTGCATGCTATAGCTGCAGGTACATATATAGTCCAACCGGACAGTGCTTGGTCATCGCTATGACCATCATGATTATCTGACAAAAAGTACTGGTTGATGTCTTTTTTTATAACTGTGGTGGGCCGATGAGACTAATAAAAAAAAGTAATGTATAACGGTCACAATACGAATCGTGGTATAAGAATTCACTTACAGTTCCATTCAGTAATTTAATTCAATAGAAACTAATTTTTTCCATCAGAAGCGGCCAAAGACATTCGTCTTCTGTTTCGATTTATTTTATTTTTAATAGTCCACAGCGCTTATATAGTGTATGTGATGAATGGTGATCGATTGTTTCCACTACATATTGAGATTAAAATATTGACATTCTCACGGATAGTGACACGTATCTACAGTAGATCTTATAACTACACAAATTTGATTTGTTGAGTTGAATGTACATAGACTTCTCATGTATATGAGGTTTTATTTTTATAATACTTTATACCTATAACCGGTTAAATAAACAATTTGATAGTTGTAAAATCATGTAGATATGTAGTAGCTAAGTGGGACCTAAAATTATTAGATAATAATACAGTACTATATACGAATCAAATTTAAGATTATGATTATTCATATACACCGCCACATGTATATATAGAAATGTAGGTATAAATTATTTTAGATTTACACGCGTGGATAAGGCCGTGATACTGCCATTTATTTGAATGCGCATAATTTGCGTGAATATAATTTGGGGATAAAAAGAAACAGAAAACGCAATATAGTCATGGTGGGTAACCTAAGGTTAAGGGCATAGGAGTCTCGGATGGTTTCTCGGAAGTCATAACCTTGTAGTTAAAAGGAAGACGATATAACGACATCAGCTCAGATAATGGCTACTGCGTGAACCTAAACGAACCCAACAAACCATGCAATTGTTGATGGAGCGTTACGTTTTAGTCTGTATATTGTTGATCCGGTATTTTGAAAATTGACAATTTTCATAATAGACAAATAAACCAATTATATCTTAAACGAAAATTAGAAAAATTTTAAGTTAAATTAATGGTTATTTTTTTTTATTTAAGAATATTATTAAATGTATTATAGGTATAGAGTAGTTTATTGAAAAATCAAAATGTTCACGCCACTAGGTAAAACATAAGTACCTACATAACATACATTATATTTCCAGCAAAATATATAAAATATAATAATATGTCCTATATTAAAACAATTTATCATACATTCATACAATAAATTTACTTTTAAAATATAATATAATTTAATAGATCCGTGAGCTTATAATAGCAGCAGTTACACATATATTTTTAAATATCAATTCAATTTTAATTTTAAAATATGATTTATTACTGTCACATTATAAGTTTTTGGTGGTTAGTGTAAGCTATTTAGCAAGGTGCGTGAATGATATATTTATATATGTATTATATCATTATTGAAAATTTCAATGAATGGCATAAACCAACTACTATAAATCTCAGGGTTAACATCACCACATGGTATGTTTTTGTTTTGAAATATAGGGCACGTTATAGTCTTAGGCGATAATTATACCTAGTGTTAAAAAATGATCATCAATAGTGTCTAGTGAGCCAGTTATATTAATACAGTTAATTATCTGAATAGCTGGGTGTATAGAATATACAGTATACAGTTGTATACATATTCAAATAAAAGTCTGCAAGGTAAATATTAATTTATTTCCTTCCGTTCAATTACTCATTTCATATATTCGTGTGAATTGAATACAGTGTATATAATACTAACACTATGAACCTAGTATCTATAGTACAATAATGGTTTCGTAATAAGTCTTAGTTGATACTTTAAAAATGAATTATGATAATATATATATGTTTGGTGCGTCAATAGAAAAATCCATATGATTGAAACTCTAACTTTTTAGTTTTAAAAATATTATTATTATTGGATTCCTGTAACCGATTAGAGTATTAATAAAAATACTATATGTAAACTGACGTTTTGAATTGTTTCACAGGTAAATGCTCAAGGCGGAATTGGATTTGGAATAAAAAGAGAGATATTCTTCTTGAACTTGGAAGACGGATACTTTGGATGTCAAGTTAACGAGTCTACAACGGTATTGCAGTTGTATGAGCTTTCCAGGCTATGCGATGGCAAACAAGACTGTTACAAAGGATCCGACGAACTGAGACGAGAGCTTAAGTGCACGAGTAAGTTAAAAATTGTTTTATTTCAGTGTTTTTGTAATAATTTTAATTCAATAATCGATTAGTTAATAATAAAACATTCAAAAAAATAAAAATAACAAATAACAAACTTACGTAGGTGAAACCGGATATTTTAGTTAGTATTTGATATTATTTATTTTATCTAGCTAGTGCCTACGGAGATATACTTTACATATTACTTTTAACACGTTTGCATTTTTAACCGCAAGTCAATTTCGTCGTTTCAATCGCTATTATACTATAATATCTATCGCGTACAACAAATTGAAAACCTTGGAGGTATCGAGTCGTTACTCTCGAGATCTATAACTTTCACGACCCTCAACATGCAACGACTGTAGGCCCTGTAGCGCGAGCAGCCTACTATATTATAACTCATGCGACTAACGGGCGACGGTGTTTCTTTCGACATTGGTGCTCGCAAGTATATATTACAACTATATATATGTCACCATTATAAATCAAGTAGAACTGCAAAACTGCTACAGTAACTCATATTAATATTTATAATGCTATGACGTATGTGTAGTATTCACGAATAAACCACATAATATCAGATAAATTCGATTATATTTTGTTTGTTTCTTGGTCGCAATAATGATCATGTTATTGTTATTAGCCTAATGCTCGTGAAAAGTTGTACGACAAACATCGATCTAATTGCATTAATAATAAATATTTAGTTCTTAAGACCGATATAAAACCTCTATTAAAAGAGTTAAAAAACGAACAAACGTTCAAATTATATGCATCATTCGAGCGTAGATATAAATCTAAGAGGCCTTAGATCGAATATGTATAATGTATCTTTCAGACACAATTTTTTATTGAAAAATAAAACATGTAAACGCATCAACTTCCGGTTCCACATATGACATACGTAATCAATACATAATATAATAAAATACATTTATAATAAACGTATTCTATTGTACTTCACTCAAAGTTGTTAAATCGTCAAATCCATCAGATCTTATGCGTGTACACTGTACAGTCGATAATATATATATACTACTTTTATTATTATCAATAATTATTTATTAATATATAATATTATAATACGTGTAAGCTGCAGTGACCGCACGCGTATACCACCACTGTCACTCGTGTAAAAGAAAAAAGCACCGGGCCTAGTCAACATATAAGGCACAATAATAGTATTGTGTACTTACGTACTTGCCTCCTCCTATATTTCTAATGGGTATGCGCAGACAGACACACAATGCGTACGTAATAATGGCGGGTTGATGTATAATATGCATGTACGCACACCTACCCGAAACGGCCTGTCGTCGTATTCGTCATCATACCGCCGTCGTCGGGGACGTGCCGTGGGTCTTTTAATAATCAGCCGGCTGCAGCACGCTGTTTGAATAATCAAACGCCGTCCGTACACGAGTGTAAAATAATGAAGAAAAAAATAAACGACGTGTCGACGTAACACCGTGAAATAAAACAGGATTAATCGTACGCCGCGGCCATACCATCATTGGTGGCCGACAATTCGAGATCTAGAATTAAAAAAGGAAATGCAACTAAATCGATATAATATAATATGTGTAAGGGTATATTATTTCATACGTTTACGCACGCTATTCGAGTTTCCGGTGTTTCCACTGGTTTATACTTCTGCAGGTGACGAAACATTAGACGTCGTGCTGAAAATACCTACTAGACACGGAATGACGGAACGCTGATAACAGATTCAATAATAATATATTTTACGCTTTTTTAAAATTTATTTTTTTTTTCTGAAATACGATATCAATAACGGACAACGGTGTTAATGATTTCTTAAATTAAAATTTCGGTTAAACGAGTAAGGCCCCCATACACCAAAAACGTTATTCAACCACAAAATATGTAGTTATATTGTCTTTGCAACGCTCTGATAAAAATGTCACTTCATCAAAATGTCAACAATAAATGATCAGACAGTTACAATAACACAATTTTAAACATTAATTTAATGATCCGTTTTGAAGTAGTATATTATAATATTTTATATAATAGATATTAATAATAATATGCATAGCAACGAATAGAGCATGGTGATATACAAATATAATATACACATTATAAACAAATATGAAATAAGTAATAATAACTATTCACTATTTACTTGTATTCCAGTATCAATAATTTTGTCATACAAACAACAATTACAAGTTGTGTTTCAGTAATAGTAACATATAGTATATTACAGTGTTTAAGTGGTGGAACATTTTTTCGAACATTTGAATATTATTGAGTAATACTATATAATACCTATTCATAAACGATCGAGAGGTTATTTGCCATATCGGTTATAAATGGTTTTTATATAACCATTACTGCTTGTGTTGCGATACGCGTATAATAAACACATCATGAGAAAAATTTTGTTTACTAAAATTTCGACTGGACCACTACTCAGTTACAAAATCCATAATATGATACGGCGTTCCGCAAAATGAGAGTCAAAATCGATTTGTCATTGAAATCGGGAAAATATATTTTTTTCTAAAAATACACGTTTTGCGACCATGACAATGTATCTATATACCGTTTCAGTTAAAGACGGCAGGCATCGCGACTATCGTATAGGAAAGACGACATGCGATATAACAACGTTCTAGTATGTATAATAAAAGTATACATAAAACAATGCGTTATGGTCTCAACACGTTCGAGAATACACTTCTCGGACTGATATTATGATCTCGTATACCTATCATCATTTTAATGTATAGGTTTATGCAGACTTAAAAATACGCGACTTTAACTATCGATTTTGTATCATATAAGTACAACGTTATACTATGTTATATCACCGCTCGTCGTGACTTTGAGATAAAAAAAAATCATTACAGACTATCATGTAGTATATTGTTTATACATAAAGTTAATATATAGTTATTCATGTGCTCGGATCCTAATCAATATATGCAGTATACATAGTATAATTTTAATATAATATACTTATTAGATAGTACTTATTTAATATAATGTTGTGTTGTTGTATATAAAGGCGTTAGTTCGTTTTATAAAATTTATTTCGATCGGTCCGATCTTCAGATGCTCTCAGATGTGTCTCGAGGGATGTCATAGTCCGAAAGGTCCTATGGCTACAGCGTACCACCCACAATACACGTAATCTGTTTCAATTGTTGTTATTATAGTAAGTTACATTAACAGACAAACAACGCCGACAATAATGACAAGATAGGGATAACCGCCCCCAAAACATTATGAAAGATGTCGAAGTAATTTTTTCTACTCACCGCTCTAATGTTTCTTTACAGGTAATTTTTATTGTTAAAACATCCAGCCCTATGGTATTTCTTTCCGACTTCCATTTAATTATCCCACGAGGACCTTCTTCGTTTTTAAATACGGGTTACATACATATCATAGTATTATTATTATTACTGTTGTATCTTGGTAAAACTAGAATATGATATACAGTAACACGAACATGGCCGCTGCAGCAATGCGCATCGTAATAATTTTACTCGAATAATTCACGGTTACACACACTGTATAACATGTTTGTTCGTGTGCACACACAGAAAAAAAATTATGTACAAGTACATAGTATAATAATATAATATACTATTTTTGTATTGTCACAGCTCATAGATGATGATATTTATCGCATATACAAAACGTAATTTGCATAACGCGATTCAATGTTGACAGATCACTTAAGTGGATAAATCGAATTTGTTACGTTATTATGGACCCGTAACGATATTAATTTTCAAGATAATAATAAATATAATAACAATAACGATGGTGCAGGTTGTTAAATTATTAGGAAAAAAGTATGAAATTTTGAAAATAAATATTATTCTCTTTTCGGTTATCATCTCAGCAGGAAAAATAAGTAATAACATAATACTTACCTTTCGATAATGTCAATATTATAGCAGTCCACGATAAAAATTTTAAACTCACGCCGTGGGTATTAATCGTTTCCCCATACTTAACTATAGCTAATAAATAACTGCAGGAATTCGACAATATTATGCCTATTATTATACTTATAAATCAGAGTATGATGGAAAGATAGTTTATACTAACTTTTTCAATCCCGTTTCTCGAATTTCCCAAAATTAATATTTCAGAGTTGGATGGTGCTCTTACTTATATTTTGGTGATGAAAACTTAAAGCACGAACAGTGATAATATGATCATCAGTTGTTATTATAAAAACGAAGAAAGTAAAGAAAGACAACATTTTAAAACGTAGCAGTGAACCAGCGAATTATTTTGAAACCCCAGTACGACCGATCTTATATATACCTTATTGTATACCGATATTATGTACATTCACCGGGTTGTATACAAACGCCAAGTAAGGTATACATCAGATTTCGTCTTAAATCTACATTTGCGGTTTGCATCCTCGATATATCGTAAATAGTATACTATTTGCAAATGTAACAATATATATTATGCATATTGCACCAAGACCAAGTATTTATATACGCTTATTATTCCACGTACCAACAAGTCATTGCATACGATATTATTTTCGACTCTAGCAAACCGTTAAGAGTCGCGTGATATGATTAATTATCGCGCGTAAAATGTCGAGGCCAAGGCCCTGCTATTATAGCTCGCTGACCTGTCATCCCGCCGACGAAATCCGTTCGCTCGCACGTACCCACGATAATGTTATTACACTATATTTATTCCTCCATATTATATTGCATTGTATTACTCACACGTGCGAGATGTGTATACGAAACGGAAGTTACGTACGGCGAAACGTCGTAATGATAATAATAACAACAGTATATTGATATGCGAGTGCGCAACACGCCAACGGAACTCGTCCGGGGTAAACGCCTGCACCGTCCGTCTGTGCGGTTTTTTTTATTCCTCCGAATTCCCGTTGGCCGACCGATGACGGACTGCAGTCTTCGGAGAGAGGTCAACGACGTATAACATCTTTTTCATTTCGCGGCCGCTCGCACATTTAAGTCATTCAAGTGTGAATAATATATGTATAATTAATTGCCGTCGCGTTATGTTTACGCGGCGGGTACATATAAATACTATTATTATGTATAACGCAAAACATTGAGATATATAGGTGAAAAATTATATTATGAACGTTCGTCCCGCCAGATTTGTCTACAAACCACGTTATGCATTTTGTTTCCGCGTGCCCCGCGGGTCGCATTGGGTGAAGATCGGTCACGAATTTTTTTCCAAGTAAAAAAAACAATGCACGCAAATGTCCGAGTAGTATGATCGAATCCGACAGGGCCGTTAATTGTGCATCGACGCTGAAACTCGAACAGTAAATAAATATATATTTTCCAACATCCAACAGAATATCCGCAATAGGAAAATAAAAATAAAATAAATAATAAATCGTGCGTTTCAAAGAATGTTATATATAGCAGGTATAACTATAGTCTATAACTACATATGCCTACGGTTTATATACGTATAATATTATATATTATTATATATAATATTATATAGTGACCGTTGGGTGAACGACCTTAAAATAACCAATGCCGCTGCTATGTCGCTTCGATTCACTTTTCTTCCACGCGTCGTACTATGTAATAATTGGGAGTCCATTTAGAGCATCCGTTTCTTTCTGCAGCGGTCCCGTGTGTGAGTGAGTTTATTTTGCGTCGCTCGTAATACTATTATTATTATTATTGCTCTAACTGTAAAGCGTTTTTGTTTTTTAGTCGGCTCTTTGGCAGCGTATATAATGCATATATTTTTTATATATCTATACATATATAATGTATATAATAATATTAAAGAAAAAATTAATATTTAACGTATATAGCTGAGTGTACGTTTTCCGTTGTTTCGTGTTTCTTGCATTAAGACTCAAGAGAACTGTCGGTATTTATTTTTTTCTGCAAACACCGAATCACACCAGAGGTCCATAAACTGCTATTACACAAACAACAATATATATTATTTACTCAAGACGTATAATTTGAAATTCCAAACAGTACATTTGTATTTTAATAAGTACACATCCATACATTCATATAGACGTGTAGACGTGATAAAGTGGTCCAAACGTGTGTTTACGAAATTCTAAAGAATACGATGCACAAATACCTATAATTTTAAAAGTGTAAAACCGTAGACGATAAAAAAAAAATTCAAAAGTAATGATTTACTTAATAAAAATTGTCGGTATTCGGTATTATAATTTTTCAAATTTTTATCAGGCAGCTGCTACAGACATTAGTGTTACTTTCTTCCAAGGTCACCAAGAATATTGAATAAAATTAATTATAATTAGACAAAACGCATGTGCAATACTGCTGCAGACTGTGTCAAAAACCAGATTTACGGGATCTTCACTTGTTTTATTGTACATATTATTGATACTGCAATAGTAACACAATACGTATTGTAAAAGAGCAAATTTTACGTGTGCATGAAATTTGATACCTACCTCAAATCGTTATCTTTCGGATCGGTAAAGAATCGAACTAAAACAAAAAAAATTGTAACTCGTCTTGAATCGAGGACTGCAAGCGACAATGGTGTTTATGGTTTTATGCGCACTGCAAAGCGTTGCCCGCCGCACACACAATAATGTACATTCGAAATAACTATATATCACGAAAGCTGACCTGCAACGTGAATGTGTATCGTATTTTATTACAGTCGACGATCTTCGATTATTTTTATGCGCGCGTACACCTCTCTACACATACTCCTATATGGCAATAATAATACGACCGTATTGCCGCGGCCTTCGGACAAACGATTTACATTTTAAAATAACCTGCAACGTTTACTATTGTTTCAGACGACTGCGAGGCTAAAGAAGGAACGCCCTGTCAGAATGGCGCGTGTCTCGACTCCCTTTGCCATTGTAACGACGGATACGGTGGATGTTCGTGTCAAGTGCCAGGTAAGCATAAATAATATGTATATATAATACATGTGTGTGTACGCTATAATCGATGCGTATAGTTTAATAATATTCTATACTGCGATGTATACATCTTAACTGCAGCCCGTAACCGGTCAACCTGGCGACTTAGCAAGTGCTTGTGAAAATGTGTCCCGGACGAACGTCGCCCGTGAAACGGCGATCGATCGACCGACACAACGCGTATATTATCTGATGTTCACAATATTACTAACGCGTGCGATATTATTAATTTTTTTATAGACGAGAACGAATGCAAGTACCGGCCGTGCGATGTGTTCGCTCATTGCACCAACACGCTGGGCAGCTTCGCGTGTTCTTGTTTTCCAGGATACGTTGGCGATGGGTTCCACTGCCAAGGTATGTATATATTTTTATATACATAATATACGCAATATTTTTGTGCTACTCGAAAATCGTTAGGACGAGTTCATAATAATACACATAATATGATAACACGCACAAATACCTACTCGCACGTAATTAGCACCATGTATAATTATACACGTACGTACCTATGATATATATTTGTATATATATATATCACGTAATTTACACGAATCCGTGATCCGGCAATATCCGCGGCCCCAGATAGGTTCTCGAGGATCGCGGTGTAAATGGCATCGACCTTGCTGCCCGGGCTGTTTATCCATTCCGCAGGCCGCCGTCTCCCAGTCCGTTGTTATAATGTGTATATATAATAAACACTGCGGATATATACCGTTACGTTTCGAGACTGGCGAAACCGGATTATTATTATTATTATGATTTTTCCTAGGCTCCGTGTTCCAGTAGCTTTTATTCTCCTCTCATTGTTATTCATTATGTATATATATTAGCTGTAATAATTTTGCGGAACCGCCGACACCAACATCGTAGATTATCGTAACGCTTGCGCGCTCTGCAATATCTACGACGTTGTTTTATGTAATTATAAATTATACTCAAAGAAATTTGAAGCTCAATGTTTTAATATAAACTCGCACTCAGATGAAAAACGGGAAAATACTTTTCGTCCACGGATTCGACGAGAACCCATCTCCGAGATCAATAATAAGCATCTGAGACATATAATAATATTATGATATTTTGGATTTGTATTATAGATATCAATGAATGCGAGGATCCAGCCATCTCCAGTAGATGCGTACAAAACGCCGAATGCTGTAACTTGCCGTCTCATTTCTTATGTAAATGTAAGCCCGGATATGTCGGCGATGGCGAAGTCGAGTGCAAAGGTAAGTCTATACGACCGACGATCGTTTGATAGATTGGACGTACATGCGTACGCGTGTGACGTGTGTAGGTATAATATTCGCCGAAGGTTTAGGACAATCATTAGAAATAATATTTTGCTATTGTCCAAACATTTGGATCGGGTTTGACAACCGAAAAATTGCAAAACAGTCGTCGACCTTGCTGTCGTTTCCCATCAATCACGAGGAATTCAACGACCGTCGATATGAAAAGAATAGGACAATCGTATTGTCGGTTAACGTTCCTAATTCCTAGTGGGTGCTGTTAGCGTATCTAGAATTTTCCGTGATAGTTCCGATTCATTAACGTCTTTTCCTCGCAAATTATCTATACCAAAATATAAACAACGATCCGTGACATTTCTTATTTATTTTAAATTGATGAGTTTATCTTTTACTTTATTATCTATATTACAATACGCATTTGGATTTCACAGAAAAATCAAAATATACTACCTATACAAAATTTATGAATTAATCAATTTAAAATAATATCTTATACGAAATTATCAAATATTTTATTCAAAAAAATAATAGATACAAATTAAAATTATATAATGGTTACAAAAACCAAAAATAATAATGGTACTATAAATTACAAACAATGTATAATACATATAAATTCTGTCTGTTATTATCAATAGTTATTAAAATAGTCGCCAGTTGGCAGGAATTTGGATATTATTTTTAATAAACAATTACGATAAATATAATAGAAAAGGCAAATTTAAGTTTTGTGATTATTTTAATTATTCCAAAAAAAAATTTAGTCTAATATTGGTCAGTCAATATATATTTTATCAGTTTTATAATGCAAATTTTTAACGTATAAATTATTTATAAATTTATTATTCAAGAAAGTATGAATTAAAGGACAATATATTATTCATATGTTTTTTGTTTCATAAAATTCTATATCTTTGCTAGCGCACGGTATTTTTCATAAATATTGTTTACTGCTTCAATCATCGAAACAAAAAAAAATTCAGGTGCATAATATATGTTGCCCTCCTATAATTATATGATTAACTGACTGGCTACTAATCCGACAAATACGATTTCGCCGTTTGGATTGCTAATTTATATAATATTATACATGTATCATAATTCATAATGCTTCAATACTCGCTATTTCCCACGGCGTCTTACTTGTTTTCTTATAGTTTCTCATGTTATTGTCGAAACGCCGCGTGGTATGTAAATTGCATATACTTCACGCAAGCATAATATCGCCTTCCTAACTACATTATTATATTATATTTTTTATTATTATATTTTAATCTTTACGTATGTTAACGCCCCGTACTATTAATAACGTTATCATTTTTCAGACATCGACGAATGTTTGAGACCGGACGCTTGCGGCAACAACGCGATATGCAGGAACACGCCGGGAAACTACACGTGCGACTGTCAGCAAGGATTTGTGGGCAACCCGTACGACGGGGTAATTATAATCCAATATTATTATAATTTTTAATCCTAATACACTTCATTTGCCGCATTATAGTTCAATGGACCTGCACGTCTTAAGTTATTATGTATTTTATAATATTCGTCTCGTTATTGAAACATTATAACTTCTCGTGAAGTAAAACAATCCTGATTGATGAAAGACATGTAATTTGTTTACACGAACTCGTGCCAAATTTGTTGTTTTTATTTCACTTCATTACTCTAGTGGTAACGAGTTTTTTTTTTTTAATCAATTCGCATACCTCACTTCCAACATAAACGGTGAAAAATTATGAGGCAAAGCATGCATTACAACTATAAATCTAATTATTACACGATTGTCGATCACACATATATTATACGTAGGTAGTGCGTTAATGATAATTATAACTTCTTCAATGGCGATTCTTGTCTGCTGTTGTAACATGTAGGTGATGTCACTTTTTTTTATTATCTTGACATCATTGATTTAGTCGCTGGATGTAATAACAGATATTACATACGCAAACTGAATGGTCTGTGAATGCCATATAAGGATGCGAAGAAATTTTATTTTTTATTTTTCTTTAAAGCATAAAACATTAAATGTTTGTAGTAACGACCGTTAAAGATTATATACAATTAATTCGTGACTAATTAAATCTTATTTAATTATATCGATCTATAACTTTATACTTAACAACTTAACTTAATACCTACCTACTGGATATTTATAAAAAAAAATATATTAATTGCTGAACGTTTTAAAAGATGAATTCAACATAATTATAATTATTTACGCCTCGTAATAGCATTATTATTAAACAATAATTGACCATAATTTACAAATACTTGGATTAATTAAGGATTACAGCGGTTAACTGATTAGTATTAAAAATAAATATTTTGTATCAGATTATCTCAATAATAAAATTTTGTGAATCCCGTTAAGTAAATGATGACTAAAATGCTATTGTAATAAATTAGTGTTTTAGTACACGTTTATTAGCACGAACAATATCACATAATAGGTTTGTAGTTGGGTAAAACAAATATAATTTAATATAAACACTATATTTTCCATCATTATTAATTTTAGTGATAAAATTACTTTGAAAACTTTTTTCCTTAAGAAGTATCAGTATGATATGAATAATATAATTGTTTAGGGGAAATAACCTTGTTAGAATTGAAATTTAAATAGTACATTATCCTAAAATATTATAATTTTGTTGTTTTTTTTTTTGTATATATAAATAGTGTGTGGACGTAAACGAGTGTAGTCTACCAAACGCTTGCGGTCCTGGAAGTTTGTGCACAAACTTTCCGGGTGGACATCACTGTGAATGTCCGGAAGGGTACGCGGGCGATGCGTATGGCGCCGGATGTTATGACGTAGACGAATGTTTGCGATCTCCTTGCGGCAAAGACGCACAGTGTCACAACAACGAAGGCAGCTTCCGGTGTACTTGTCCTCCGGGATTCGCCGGAGACCCGTTCCACTCTTGTAAAGGTATGCGACGATCACATACGGCTCGTCACCAGATCATGTATATAAAACAACGCGATAATATAAAAAAATGTAACCCATCGACAATTAACAAACTTAAAGCCTCCAGCGCATTTGTTGGTTAATATATTATTTCAAATCAAAGTCCGGAACAACGGACAATTTGTAAACACCATGTAAACCGAGTTTTGAACAGAAGTATACAGTCTGTCGACGGAAAGTATTATTTTTCGCAAAAAAAAAAAAGAAAAGAAAAAGTAACTTTTGCGGTTCAACTTAACTTATATAATGTTCATGCGTCGTACATGTACCTGTATACCGATGACAAAACTGCACAAGCGGAATTCAAATCGCTTCTATTTTCGTTTAAACTCTATATGTCTATCTTTATGTCTCATCGACAAATGCGTGAATAACAGAAAAAAAAAATTGATGAAAACAATTTACTCGTACGCATACTACTTGCGTACTTCTTACAACTACTACCACCTAACTTCAATAATATTATTGCGACACTGTGTATATAATAACATAGACTGTGTCTAACACCTGCTTTTTCTAACGTATAATTATATGTATTATTGTGTATTACATCAACACCGTAATTCGCCTTGGCCGGAAACGCAGACGTGGACGAGTGCGAGTCTTCGCCGTGCGGTCCCAACGCCGTGTGCGCAAACTCAGCCGGCAACTACACGTGCTCCTGCGCGACCGGATATACCGCGTCCGCGGAGGAAATTACAGCAGGAAGTGGATGCGTGGACGTCAATGAGTGCGGAGCGTTGTCTAGCCCGTGCGGAGTCAACGCAAAATGCACAAACATCCCTGGCTCGTACACCTGTCAATGTCCGCCCGGGTTCACCGGGTCCGCGATAGAACACTGCCAAAGTTAGTGCGCTGCCCACCGATGCTTGTCGATCCTCTCCCGATCGATGCTTAATACTATTACAATGAAATTTATAACGCTGCTCGTCTGGTTGCTGTCGGATATTTGCATGGCGCGCTTTTTTTTCTCGTCTTTACTCTGTGTTTTTATTATTGTTATTATTACTGTTGTTGTTGTCGAGTGTCGATTTATACAGACATTGCGCGTGGGTCAATACTCTTGTGTCTCTCTCTCTTTCTACCTGTTTTACTTATTATTATTTGTAAGTATTTACTTTTTGAATGCAATTTTATCAATACACCTTTCCTTTCTAGATTCTAAATTACTCATCGTTTTTCCGTTTTAGTCGGAAATTCGTTGTTAATTAACTTTATTTATACTTGTCTTTTTATACGAATATTTAGCAGCATGCGCCGATATTTTGGAGGTAAAACCATTCTTTTTTTGATTACTATTGTGTGTGGCACGAACGCATCAAGATCCTTCGGTATGTACCAATTTTATTTTTGTTTTGGACGATTTCTTGACTTACTGTGTAGTTATACGTACCTATATTGCATTTTCTCTTTTTATAATTATTATTTTTTATTAAATATATTAATAAAACTGTCAATGTGTTCGCGATAGATATCAATGAATGCAAACATTCGCCATGTGGAAATAATACTATTTGTACGGACACGATTGGGAGTTTTGTCTGTTCTTGCAAAGAAGACTACACAGGTGACCCGATGAAAGGATGTCAAGGTATTTATTTCTACTCATTACGCTATTTCTACTTATTTTATAATTACCAAATTGATTATGTTTAGATATCAACGAATGTGAAATTCTAAGTAAACCTTGTGGTCCCAACGCGGTCTGTGAGAATACCAGCCCTGGATTTAATTGTCTTTGCCCACAAGGATATTCTGGTAAACCGGATCCAAAAGTTGCCTGTGAACAAGTAAATAACCATTTTCCAACTTTGTTTTTAATATACATTATTTATTCTTTCGTTTGTTTTATTAACCGTAGGTTGACGTGACGGTATTATGTAAATCTAACTTTGATTGTACCACTAATGCTGAGTGCACTGAAGGCCAATGTTTTTGTAAGAACGGGTTTAACGCCAAAGGATCAGTATGTGTGGACATTGACGAGTGCCTCGCTCAACCATGTGGACCATATTCAATGTGTTCAAACACCCCAGGCGGATTTCATTGTAAATGTCAAACGGGATACGTAGGTGCCCCACCGAGAATTCAGTGCAAAGGTATGTTTCAATAATTAATCTTCTTATTAGTTTTTGTATTCATATTTTTATTTTTATTAATATACATAGCTCCTTGCGAAGACGTAAAATGTGGAACACACGCTTATTGCAAACCTAACGGTCAAGAAGCATACTGTATGTGTGAAGAGGGTTGGACATATAATCCAAATGATTTATCTTTAGGATGTGTTGGTAAGATACGTCGAAGAATTGTTCTAAAATCGCATTTGCACTTACTATATGATTTGATATATATACTAACTGTAAATATAATTTAAGATATCGACGAATGTGACAAAGTAAATGGACCGTTTGGACGTTGTGGAGGAAATGCGTTATGTACAAATACACCAGGAAGTTTTGGATGTCAATGTAAACCTGGATTTACTGGAAACGCGTTCAAACAGTGCACTGGTAAATATACTATAGATTCATTTTGTTTAAATATTTTATAATTATTGGTTTTTAACATTTATTTATAGATATAAACGAATGCTCTGACACAAACAGTTGTGGAAAAGATGCTTTATGTATTAATTTACCAGGCTCATTTGATTGCATATGTCCTGGAGGTTCCATACCCGAACCAGATCCGTTTATTAAGTGTACTAAAGTAATAAACTGCACGGCTGATAGCGAATGTCCGGGCAACTCTGTTTGTGGTAATCAAAAACGTTGTTTCTGCCCCGAGCCAAACGTTGGTGATGATTGCAGACGTAAGAATAAAACTATAGCCTTCAATTTAATATACTAAAAACAATATTTAAAATTTAGATCCGTGTGAAGACGTACAATGTGGTCCCAATTCCGAGTGTATGTTGCTCAACAAGGATGCTCAGTGTTTATGCTCAGCAGGATATACAGGAAATTCAAACACAGGATGTACGGATATTGACGAATGTAAGGGTAATCCTTGTGGTCCGGGAGCAGTATGTAACAACGAACCGGGATCATTTTCTTGTCAATGTCCCGGTGGAATAAGTGGAGACCCGTTCAGAGAAGGATGTTCGCAAGCTAAAAGCCCTACACAATGTAGTGCAAAATCTCCATGTCCGGGATCTGAGATATGTGTTCAAGATGAATTTGTTGGCGAGAGTGTTTGTATATGTCAAAGAGGTTACATAAGGGACCCGAAAACTGGTAAATGTAGAGACGCCAACGAATGTACGGAGCTTAGAGACAAACCTGCCTGCGGAGTTAATGCTGTTTGTAAAAATCTTCCTGGAAGTTATGAATGTCAGTGTCCTCCAGGTTTCAATGGAAACCCTTTTTCTAGCTGTGAAGGTAATTAATGAGATTTTGTGGCATAAAAATATATTTTTATATGATGTATATTTTTATCTGTTTAGAATGCAACTCATTAGAATGTAAATGTAGACCACCATATCAAATCGTTAATGGAGAATGTACATTGGCTGGCTGTGATAAAGGAAAATGCCCAGCTGGTGCTGAGTGCGTATCTATTGCTGGCGGAGTAAGCTACTGTGCTTGTCCAAAAGGATACAGACCTAGAGAAGACGGATCATGTTATGGTATCTATACATTTGATTATAATTAGTAAATTGTTTAGGTATTAATTTTTAAATATATTTTTAGATGTTGACGAATGCGAAGAAAAAATACATTCTTGTGGATACGGTGCTGAATGTGTTAATAAACAAGGCACACATGAATGTTTATGTCCAGATGGCTATAGTGGAGATCCACATCATGGATGCTCTCGCAGTCAAAAGAAATGTATAAAAGATTCAGATTGCTTGTTAAACGAGAATTGTATTCAACCAGGAGTTTGTGTTTGTCCCGTACCATACTATACCGATGTTCTTGACAATAATCTCTGCAAAAGTAATAATATATAAATTATTATTATAAGAATATTTTTTATTAACTATTAATCGTATTAGGTCCTTGCGATCGATTTCCATGTGGTGTGAATGCACAATGTACGCCGAGTGATCCTCCAAAATGTTTGTGTCTACCTGGTTACAAAGGAGATCCTTTGCATGGCTGTGAAGATGTTGATGAATGTAAAGATAATCCGTGTGCTTTAGGATCACAATGCATAAATGAAAAAGGGCATTACAAATGTATTTGTCCACTTGGTACAAATGGCGATCCTTACTCTGTTGGATGTGAGTAATTATATTTAAATTCTAAAAAAAATATTTAAATCAAAATTAATAATTTTTTTTATATTTATTCTAGGTTTAGGAAAAGAAGCTCCAGAGTTTGAGTGTTCAACGGACGACGAATGTGTTGCACAGTTAGCATGTGTTAAAGGAACTTGTACAAACCCTTGTAACCTTTTACCTTGTGGTCAAAATGCTTACTGTGAATCTGAAAAACATGCTGCATGGTGTAGATGTAGTGCTGGTTATGTAGAGTCTATATTCGGGGAATGCGTATCACGTAAGTGTCTAATTGTATTTTATTAAAACTATAAAATCGTAAATTAAAAAAAAAAAACCCCTAATATTTGATTTATAATATTTTATTACAGCATGTGACGGATATATTTGTGGTCACGGTGCACAGTGTATAGTGTCTCCACAAGGGCCTACGTGTAAATGTTTAGAAGGTTCAATTGGAAATCCATTTGCTGGAGGCTCTTGTGAGCCTGATACCTGCTCAAGCACTAGCCCGTGTGTCGCGCCTAATATTTGCGTTGCTGGACGATGTAAAGAGAAATGCCAAGATCATTTCTGTGGTATTGGGGCTAGTTGTAATCATGAAACTAATGATTGTGTCTGTAATCCGTTGTTCATTGGCGACCCAAATTACCTGTGCATGCCTCGTAAGTTTCAGTTATATGTTTTATTTTATAATATAATTAATTATTTATAATTTTTTAAAAAAAACTGCAATTATGTTTGGATTAAAGAGATTATCAAATTATCTTAATTTTTCTAAATGTAGTAATAAAACGTAATATGATGTTTCCATAAATGATAAAAAAAAGTCTATTGTATCAATATTTTTTGAATTCACTGCCTACTAGTATAAAACATTTTTAAGAAAAAAATATAAAGATTGACTATAATTGTCTACTTAAAGTACTTATAACAATAATAACAAGGACTAAATATGAAAACATGTTTTATTGTTTTTTTTTTTTACTATTTATAATATATTAAAATATGGACCTGCATTTTCTATTGAAATACTCCCAAAATTGTATTAATTAATACAATATTTTAACATTAAAAAAAAATTGGTGAATAAATATTTTTTTTTAACTTTTAGCTATTACAATGCCTTCATGTTATCCTGGATGTGGAATTAACGCGCATTGTGAATATGATGTCTTGAGTGAAAACAAATGTGTTTGCAATTCTGGATTCATAGGAAATCCGTATGAAGAATGTGATGCTCAATCTAAAAAATCTTGTTCAAATATGACTTGTGGAACTGGAGCATTGTGCAAAGAAAAATTAAATTCTGTTGAATGTAACTGCCCATCAGGATTTAAAGGAAATCCTTACGTCCAATGTGTTGGTAAGTACTCAAACTAATACCTAATTAAATTATATACTTAATACATTTAATAATATTATAATTATAAACAATTTATTGTTAGATATTGACGAATGTTTGATTTCGGCTTGTGGTAACAATGCAGTTTGTATCAACACAATTGGAAGTTATGATTGTAGATGTATTGAAGGTTACGTCGGAAATCCGTTTTTAGAATGTTCAGCTAAAATGACACAAATATGTCGTGATCCATTGACTTGCCAATGTTCAAAAAATGTCCCATGTCCAATAGGGTAAATAAAATAAATATAATTTAAATAAGATTCATTGCATGAAATCAACATTATATTGTACTATACGATATGATAATTTTAAAAAAAATGTGTAGTCAGTTAATTAATATTTCATTGATTATTTATTTTATTATTATAGATTTGTGTGTAACCGTGGAAAATGTGAAAACCAATGTGATAATATCAAGTGTGGTGTTAGAGCTGGATGTGTATTCGGTAAATGTGTATGTCCACCAGGATTAATTGGTGATCCTTACAATTTTAAAACCGGATGTAAGCCACATGGACAATGTACAAACGATGGTGATTGCAAAGATACAGAAATATGTTTCCATATTAATAAAGAAGCAAGAAAATGCGTCGATGGTTGTAGTAAATTACAGTGTGGACCAAATGCAGTTTGTGTTACTGAAGGTCATCGTTCATCGTGCATTTGTACTGAAGGATACTTTGGAAATCCTGGAGACTTGTACCTTGGTTGTAAACTCGAAAGGGTGGCACCTAAAGGGGAATGTAGAACAGACAAAGACTGCAACTCAACAAGCAAAGTATGTTCAATAGTATCGGATGGAATATCTTCTTGTGTTAGCGCATGTACTCGGGTAGCATGTGGTCCAGATGAAATTTGTTTACTGGAAAAAAACGGTACGCCCGTTTGTTCATGTCGTCCAGAGTTTGTATGGAATCCAGTTATATCTAAGTGTGAAAAGCCTTCTTTGCCTGACTGTTCAGTTGACGCTGATTGTAAAGTAAATGAATCATGTAAACCAGATGCATTGGGAGTATTAAAATGCATATCAGTTTGTATCGAATTAACGTGTCCATTCAATTCAATATGTGTAGCTAGTAATCATGAAGGAAGCTGCCAATGTATACCTGGGTATGTAGGAAATACAAATGATCGAAATGGTTGTCACCCTACGAAAAAAAGTAGTTGTCAACAAGACGTCGAATGTTTACCCACTGAAGCTTGCTTAGAAGACCCAGCTAGCAAATTAAAATCATGCAAACCAGTTTGTGATCATACCATATGTGGTCTTAATTCAATTTGTGTGGCAAATAATCACGTTGCTCAATGCCAATGTCCTCCTGGTACATTTACTGGTGATCCATATGACTTAAATGGTTGCCGAGAAGTATCGTGTGTATATAACGACGATTGTCCACAAACACAAGTTTGCGACAGACAATCACATTCGTGCATGAATGTATGTGATAAAGATACCTGTGGAACTAATTCTGTGTGTCTTGCTGATGGACATACATCTGTATGCCAATGCCCACCAGGTTTTAATCCTAATCCTGTCCCTGAAATATCTTGCGAAGCCATAGAAGTGTGCGACGAGTCTTCGTGTCATTCTACTGCCATATGTGAATCTAATCCTAATTCAGGATACATATGTAAGTGTCCACCTGGTCATATCGGAGATGCTTATACGGAAGGATGTAGACAAGAAGGATTATGTCCAAACGGAAATATTGATTGTCCATTGTTAAGTGTCTGCCAATCAGGTAGATGTATAAATCCGTGTGAAAAATCTTGTGGCATAAACACAATATGCAATATTATTGAAAGAAAACCTATATGTTCGTGTCCCGATAATTTTGAACCTATTCATGGTGAACCAAAAATTGGATGTGTCAGATCAGTTACTAAATGTTTTAATGACTTGGAATGCAAAGGTGGTGTTTGTTCAAATGGAGAGTGTAAAGGTTAGCTATAATACTATAATTACATTTTAGTTTAGTTCTAATAATTACTTTTTAAATTATTCAAAAATAGTGGTTTGTCGAAACATTGATGACTGCTCCTCTGGTGAAAGATGTGTACAAAACAAATGTGAAATACCATGTGCTGGGCATTCTCAATGTATGTCAGCACAAGCATGTATAAATGGAGTCTGTACGCTGGGATGTCGAAGTAATAAGGATTGTTTAAGCAATGAGTCTTGCATAAACGCAAAATGCCAAAGTAAAAAATAATTTAATTTTTATAATTAATATTAAATTATATTTTTAATAAATTTAAAAATTATTAATCTATTAATAAATTAATTACATAAAACTTGCTATATTTTAGATCCATGTAAACGTGATGGTGTATGTGGAATAAATTCAAAATGCAATACTATTGATCATAACGTTATTTGCACCTGTAACAAAGGGTTCCAACCAAATCCCGTTCCAGAAGAGTCTTGTGTACGATCCAACACTATTTGTCATAATAATGCCCAATGTGGATTAGGACAAGAGTGCAATGGAAACATATGTAAAGTTGTATGCTTGAGTGGAATGGATTGTGCTGAAGGAGAACGGTGTTCAAGTAACAAATGTGAAAAAGTTTGCTTTACCGCGAGTAATTGTTTGACTGGAGAAGTTTGTGTGGAAGGAATCTGCAGACAAGGGTGTTCTTTGGATTCAGACTGCGATATCAGTCAAATCTGTATAGGAAACAAGTGCAGGTACGAAAGCTTTTTTTTAGATGTTGAAACTATTGTTTGTTCTTCATTTAATTAAATAAAACTATTTTATAGATGTGGTAGTGGTTATGAAAGCTCTCCAACTGGCTGTAAAGATGTCGACGAATGTACGCAAAATCCATGTCATCCTAGTGCTAAATGCTTAAATACACCAGGATCTTTTCAATGCTCATGTTCGGATGGTAAAGTAGGAGATCCTTACACTGAACCTGGTTGTAATAAACCAAATGAGTGTAAGAAACATGAAAACTGTGCATCAAATTTAGCTTGTGTAAAAGGAAAATGCACAGAACTATGTAATGATGCATGTGGAAATAATGCATTATGTCATATGATTGATCATGTGCCAGCATGCACCTGTCCATCGGGATATTTAGGAGATGCTTTTGATAAAAATGTTGGATGTTTCAAAGTCGAGTGCCTGGTAAATGAAGATTGTCCAAATGATAAAATATGTCAAACTAACAACAACAAATGTACAAGTAAGTGAATTATTTAGATATAGTCATATGTTTTTTATGTGAAGATAATAAATTTATTTATACTTAATTAATTAGGTCCGTGTGATTTGATAAATTGTGGCCATGGAAATTGTAAAGCATACAAACATAAAGGCATATGTACTTGTAACAATGGATATGAACTGAAAAATGATAAATGTCAAGATGTTGACGAATGCAAGCAAAGTCCGTGTCATAAAACCGCAAGATGCGAAAATACACCTGGATCATTTACGTGTATCTGTCCTGACGGACTATTGGGCAATCCAAATGCTGAAGGTTGCCACTATCCAAACAGTTGTACTACCAACAATGATTGTCCAGAAAGTGCAATTTGTCATCAAAATCAATGCAAAAATCCATGTGCAGATAACAAAGTATGTGGTCGTAATGCAGTTTGCTCAGTTCAACATCATGAAATCCAATGCCAATGTCCTTTAAAAACGCAGGGTGATCCCAAGGTTTGTTTAACTATATTATTTATTAATTCAAATAATTCAAATCTTATAAGTTTTATGTATTTTGTTTAAAGGTGGAGTGTATGAAAATTGAATGTTCAAGCAACAATGATTGTACTTCAGGGAAAGCTTGCGTTAACTCAAAATGTGTGAATCCTTGTTCTGTACCAAAAGTCTGTGGAGATAATACTGATTGTAGTATACAAAATGATGCCGCTATGTGTAACTGTAAAGCAGGGTACACAGGTGATCCTCATTTAGGCTGTACGTCAATATTATACTGTGCGTCTAATAGCCAATGTCCCACTACAACTAAATGCAATAATGGGATATGTACAGGTAAAACACTTAAATCAAATATTTTATTTTAATACATTTTTTTTATTCAAAACCATTTTATTTAAAACAGTGGAATGTAACTTGGCAAGAGATTGTGTTGGAAATGAGCTTTGTATTGGAAATATATGTCAACCAACCTGTCACGGTAATACTAGTTGTCCAGAATTTCAATATTGTCAAAACAATATATGTATTCAAGAGTTAAGATGCTTTACAAACGATAACTGTGAAAGTACACAAATTTGTAAGACAAATACAATTGGCCAGGTACTAATGAAATATTAAACTTAATTTATATAATTCTATCATAATGGATTTAATATTATTTTAATTGTAGACTCAATGTACTGACGTATGTGAAGAAGTTATTTGTGGAAGACATGCTGAATGCTCAGCAGTTGACCATCAACCAGTATGTAATTGTGAGCCTGGATACCATGGAAATCCACACATCGGCTGCCACAAAATTGAATGCTATGAAAATGAAGACTGCACAAATGATAAAATATGCGAAGATCATATGTGTAAAATATCATGTCTAGCGAACAACCCGTGTGGACCAAATGCTTTATGCTCCGCAGAAAATCATCAACAAGTATGCAATAAAATATAAATAGCTTTTTTTAATAAATAATAATAGTAATTTGTTTTGATACTTGAAAAACTTTAATAACAATTTTGATTTTTTGTTAGGTTTGTTATTGTCAACCAGGATATACAGGAGATCCGTATTTCGGTTGTGATGTATTGGATTTATGTGAAGCAGCACCTTGTGGACCAGGAGCTAGGTGTGATAACTCTAGAGGTTCCTTCAAATGCCTCTGTCCACTTGGGACTGTTGGAGATCCGTACAAAGATGGTTGTCATTCGCCAGTTGAGTGCCAAATCGACGAAGACTGTCCTCCAGCTGCACACTGTGTTCAAACTAATGGTATTCCTAAGTGTCAAGACAACTGTGAAAAAGTCAAATGTGGTCCAAACGCTGAATGTGGAACGTCAGCACATTATGGATCTTGCGTATGTCACCCAGGATATCAAGGAGATCCAAACGATTTAAGTGTTGGATGTAGACCTAGAGCTGTTGCATGTACATCTAATCAGCAATGCCCAAGTAATACATACTGCTATAATGGGGCTTGTAAATGTAAGTTAAATAATTTATTTACTACCTAGTGTACAAATAATATTGCAATACATAATATGAATTTTTTTTTCTAGCATCCTGTCAATCAGATGCAGAATGTGGTCTCTCTGAACAATGTTTACAAGGACAGTGTAATAATCCATGTGAACGACAAGGCTCATGTGGATTAAATGCCAATTGTAAAGTAATTAACCACGTTAAACATTGTTCATGTCCCGCTGGATTTACAGGTGGCAGTGAAATTGAATGTGTTCGAAGTAAGTAATTTATATAGTAAAATTGTAAAATATTTCTACTAACGTTTTCTTTATATTATAGTTCCTGTTGCTTGTGAAATAAATGAAAATTGTTATCCAAATAGTACATGTCATCAATCTGTTTGTCAACCTGATTGTCAAGCGGACAATCATTGTGCGTTAAATGAAAAGTGTTTTAAAAACCATTGTGCATGTAAGTTAAAAACATATGCAATTAAAATAAACAGTAAAAAATAATATATATATGTTTATTATTATCTAATGAAATTTTTTCAATCTTTAGTAACTTGCAGAGTAGATAATGACTGCTTTTTAGGACATATATGTCTAAATAATATGTGCCTATTTGGATGCAAGTCGAACGAAGATTGCGCTTCCGTGGAATCTTGCAGAGATAATGTATGCACAAATCCTTGTGTGGCAATGCCCTGTGGGCCCAATGCTATCTGCACGGTTGCTAATCAAAGGGCCATGTGTTCTTGTCGAGTTGGATTCGTTCCTAATCCCACAGCTAAAATAGCTTGTATTAGAACACCAGCCGAGCCATGTAACGAAAACCAAGAATGTCCCGCAAATTACTCATGTAAAGATAATTCCTGTCAACCCGTATGTTCTTCTGACGCTAGTTGTCACGGAAATGAGAAATGCGATATGTCAGTATCTATATGTAAACCATTGTGTCGGAAGGACGACGATTGTCGAAGTGGAGAAATTTGTAATGGATTAGTGTGTAACGTTGGTTGTAGAAGTGACACGGACTGTCCACATGATAGATCTTGTATTAACAACAAGTGTAGAGGTAAAATCAAAATATTTTAATCTAATTTATTATCATGTCATACTTACATGAAAAACAATCTTGAATTTAGATATATGTGAATCTCCAACTGCGTGTGGTGTAAATGCATTATGTTCAGTTTCAAATCACCAAAAACAATGTAGTTGCCCTTTACTGCTCGAAGGGGATCCTCTGTTTGCTTGTAGATATCCAACGATAAGCTGCAAAGGAAACAGTGATTGTAGTTCAGGCCAAACTTGTTATACATCTACTTGTCAAGCAGTGTGTCAAACGTAATTAATATCTATATAATTAATCAATGCACACTAATCACTATAAACAATAGACCTATAGTTTAATAATACATACAATTTTAGGGACTTGGAGTGCTTATCTGATGAACGGTGTCATAATGGAATTTGTAAAGCAGTGTGTAATTCAGACTCTAAATGTAGTCCTAATCAGATTTGTGAAAACCGTTTGTGTGTTGGAGGTTGTCACAGTGATACTTCATGCCCCGATAATGAAGCTTGTATCGACAAACAATGTAGAGGTAAGCCACATGGTTATAGTATAGACTATAGAGTGGTAATGTTTAAAAACTTTTTTATAATCTATTAATTATAAAAATATAAAATAAATAAAACGTTTTAATTATCTAGCTCCTTGTGACAGCGCTACTACTTGTGGCCCATGTGCCGAATGTAAAGTCATTAATCACGGAGTGCAATGTAGTTGTATGTCAGGATTTAACGGAAACCCATTAATCGGATGTGTAAAGTCGATTTTAAAATGCGATGGGACATGTCCCTGTGATTTGGAAACTGGATATTGCATAAAACGCTGCACAGCTAATAAAGATTGTTCGTGTGGAGAAATATGTCACAATGATACGTGTACAACAAAATGTAGTTCCAGCACGAATTGTCCAACAGTAATATTGAATAAACGAATTTCCACTGGATTGATATTTTAAATATCTCAATTAATTTTAATTTCTAGGGTCATATATGTTCTGATGGACTATGCGTTGTCGGATGTCGCACTAATGCAGATTGTGCTAATGACCGGTCTTGTCAAAATGGTAAATGCAAAAATCCTTGTGATGTAGTATCTGTAGGGATACCGTGTGGAAACAATTCCGAATGCCATGTCAACGATCATAGAGCCATTTGTAAATGTCCCGACGGATTCCAAGGAGAACCCAATATTGAGTGTGTTAGATATACTTGTGAAAAAGATGACGATTGTGAAACAAACAAAAAATGTGGTTCAGACAAAGTATGTAGAAATCCATGTTTGGAGCAAGGTGCTTGTGGATCAAATGCACAATGCAGAGTTACAAATAGAATGGCTCATTGTACTTGTCCACTTGGTTATTATGGAAATGCCCAACTCGAATGCAAGCCAGGTAAATATTAAATATAATAATAATAAATCTTTAAGAATATTTAGGCTACGTGAAAGCTATTTTAATTTTTTTTAGATTTATATTCATTCACATAATCATTTATCGTATATTATATTAATGCTTCTCAGACTTTTAAACCATAAATGCAATGCTTATCAGTAGGTATAATTAAAATAAAATTAAAAAGTAAAAGTTTATCATTTATGTTTTATTTTTGATAGTTAATTATAGGTATTTACACTAATGACGATTAGTTATAGAGACTATTTCATACTTATATTTAATGTAATTATTATTACAATTATTACCGATGATTACATACCATTATATTTCATTTTTCGTAGGTACATTTATCGCTTATGAAGTGAACTTTGATTTTTAATTATTAAATCATATGAATATAATTAATTATCTTGTAATTCGTTTTTTAATACATCGATTAGGTATTTCTACTTTATTAAAATTAGACGTTGATGTAAATTTGATATTTAATGATGCGAATTATATTTAATAACTAAAAAGTAGTCAGTACTCTTATAGTAATTCCTAGTTATTTTCTCATTTACTAAGTAAAATCTATATTCAACATACGATTAAGACAGTCTATTAAGTAAATTTTTCTAAGTGTTTAATTCCCAGAATGAAAATGCATGATGAACTAAGTATTATTTAAAAACGTAAATAAATGTGAATACATCCACGACACGGAAATCATAAAATTGAATAAATATACTTTTATTTTGATGGTACAAGTATAGGTATAGGCACCTGTATTATTTTTATACAAAAATATGAATTAATTAATTTCGTCTTACACTTCTATACACCCATTGTAAACGTTTAGATTAAACTAAACGTCATAAAATGTATTGTTTAGGTACATACCGAATCTCTGCTTAACGAGTGTAATATAATATATTTAATTAAATTTCAAATATTTCAACCCAAAATGGTTTTACAGGAACGGCAGATAAGTGTGCATCGAACCCGTGCGGACAGAACAGCCGGTGCAAAGACATTGCGGGGGGTTACGAGTGTCTTTGTCCTCCGGGGTGTACGGGTGATCCGAGCAAACGATGTGTGTGTGAACAAGCTCAACAGCGGTCGGACCCGTGTAAAAACGTCATTTGCGGAAAACACGCGCTCTGCCAGCCGGTGAATGACCAAGACGCTAAATGCTACTGCCCGACCGAATATCCCGCGGGAAATCCATACGTGCAATGTGAGAGCATTCGCTGGATGGCGCCGACCTTTCAAAAAAAATTTATTAAAAAATCGAATGTCGAAAAAATATACGAACATTTTTTTTTATTTTAGGTGAAATGAAAAAATTACCCTCAGACTGTCGGACAAACGGTTGTGGGAAGGGCGCCGTCTGTCAGCCTACGGAAAGTACGGGATCTACGGTGTACATTTGCCAGTGTCCACCCGGCACAACTGGTTCTCCGCAAAAAGAGTGCTCCCAAGGTAAGTCGTGTTTATTGCACCGTAATATTACATTATCGATTCGACGATCCTCGATATACTCGACATCATATTATAAAATTTAGGTACCACGACTTAATAATGTAGCCGCGAATTTTGTTATGATGTATCATAATTTGTATGATGATAATATGATTATTATAGTTTCGGACAGATATATGACACGTTTAACTGCTGCAGTTGTTTTATATAATAAGGTGTACATAATATTATTGTTATAGGTATATATTTTATACGATTCGATGATCCAACGAAATGTATAAATGAGATTTGTAGATATTGTTTTATTTGATAAATTTGCATGGTTTTTTTATTTTTAATAGATACAGCTTTTGTACATATTATATAAATAGGTGGTACGATTACATTATTGTTTTAATACCACTTGTCCACGTATTATATTGGTTTGTAATATTGTATTATTATATGTTCTGGACTTTTATTCTAAATAGTACACTAATGAGTTAACCGTGGAAGTATGAGCAGTTTCCCCCAATCTGGAATTTCCATTGTAATGATTAAAATATTATTATTCCTTATTGATAGAGAATATCTTCATTATGTATTTAAACTATTTCTTACGATCACGACCCTCTTCGCTACATGTTTTAGTATGATTAATTGGACATGATGTACAGCAGTCAATGTTCAGATTGGAGGGAACTGTGAAAGTGTTATTATACTCACACGTTTAACCTAAACAATTGTAATTTATTGTGCACGAAGCGTGATTTGCTTAAAACCTATTACATTGTAATTGAAAGTCACTATTTGTTTCTTGAAACGGTTTACTGCTTGGGCATATTATATTTTCAATGGCATGTTGTGAGAATAAATTCTTTCACAGTTCTTTCCATCACTTTAAATTATTTGTATATTTTAAATAATATGATAAGTTGGCTTAATGTTATCACCGATTAAAAGTACGTATTAAGCTCTTCGATAAACAAAGTAAAAATATAACAAAATATTTTTAAATATATTTCGTAATAAAAGGAGATTTCTTAATTAACTGTTACTACTTTATTACTCTTATTCTTTTGTATAATTTTAGTAAATTTGACCTTTGATATAAAAATATATTTAATAAACGACTCATTAGTTTAATTGGCTATTACGGTTCATTAAGTCTTCGATACGAAAACGTTTTATTATAAATGAAGTCATTTTATTGTATAATCAGAACCATTCGACCTGATCTAACCAGATTACGAAATGTTGAACGTATTGCAAAAAAAAAATGATTACAATTTTTCGTAGTTAAATGTTAAATTCTTTTCGTCATAGCACTGAACTTATAAGATTTGGGAATAATATTAAGCCATCTTAAATACACACACGCGCTCACACACTTATAAACACACAAATACACCCGGACATCCATGTACATAAAAGACAGGGTCGTATTTAGAAAGAGGAAACGTTATGGTGATGGTTTGATATTCTTTTACTATTCGATCGGAAGGAACAATTTCATTAGGACTAAATTCTAGTGAGAAAACAATTACTTCTTATACTTAAAAAAAAAAAAAAACAATATTTTTCGGACAAACTAGTTTTTATAATGTCCTAAGTCTCGTTATCACTGCAAAAAAATCTTCTCACAGTTGAAAAAGGATATTTAATTTCAATGAAAATTTAATATACAAAATATCATATACCTATATAATTTTATATTCATAAAGCCTGTAAATATACAGTCATAATCTACACGAACGTAAAAAAACTAAAAGAATTTTCTCTTAAACCTTCTGGCACGTGGTAGTATACCTACTGTCTTTAATAACGCTCAATATCATATTATAGTGTTAAGATCGGGCATTGAGCTAGTACATATACATACATCGTCGCCCGCCAAAGATCATGACTCATAGACGTGTGATCGGGAAAACGCTAAATACGGCCCTGAAAATGTAACATAATGTGTATAATAGTATATTGTTATAACTATAGGACGCATAGTGTGTATATATATTCTGACGAAAAACTGTTATTTTTTTTTATGACGCGTTACTATCGCCAGCGGTCGAATGCGCCGACGACGGTCAGTGTACAAACGAAAAGACGTGCATCGACGGACGTTGCGTTGACGCGTGTAGCGTGAGAGACACCTGCGGCTTGAACGCTCTATGCCGGCCGGTGTTGCACAGGGCCCAGTGCGCGTGCCCGGACTGTTACGCGGGCGACCCCGCGGTGGGATGCGCGCCGGACCCGAGCAGCTGCGTGCAGCGCGCCGGCGACGGTCCGGTGGCGGCGTCCCGGTGCGCCGCGGACGCGGACTGCCCGCCGTCCCGGGCGTGCAGCCCCGTGGACGGCGCGTGTCGGGACCCGTGCGACGGGCTGTCGTGCGAACCGCCCCGGGCCTGCGTGGTGCGCAACCACCGGGCGCGGTGCGCGTGCAAGTTCGGTTTCGCCGTCAGCGAGCTGGGCGAGTTGTCGTGCGCGCCCGCCGAGCGCGAGTGCCGGGCCGACGCCGATTGCGCGCCGCACCTCCGGTGCACCGGACAGGGCCGATGCCTGAGTCCGTGCGACGGCGGCGCGGCGGGCGGCCCGTGCCCGGCCGACAAGCGGTGCCTGGTGCTCGATCACCGGGCGGTGTGCGTGTGCGCCGACAACTGTGCGCCAACCGCGTCCATGTGCCTCCGGGACGCCGGTTGCCCGGAGCACGAGGCGTGCGTCAACTTTGCGTGCGTCGACCCGTGCGCGAACGTCACGTGTCCCGCGGACGCCCCGTGCGGCGTGGACGGGCACCGGGCCGTGTGCAAGTTCTGTCCGGCCGGTTACAGTGCCGATTCCAAGTCGGGATGTCTGAAAGGTAAATGTACAAAGAAAAACACACAACAACGACACGCAGTGTTACCTAGATATTATATATACATACATATAAAATTAAGCATATCATCACGCGTGGCCGTTGTGGGGGGGAGGAAGTTGTGTTGTGCGTGTTATCGTCCCGTCCCCCCGACCACCGTTGTCGTTATACGGATCTTCGTGGACCGTCCACTGGTGCGGTGTCATTCGCTCTTAGGCCCAAAGCTTCTAATCACACTCGATCAGAACATCGATAAAAAACCGTTATACGACGACGTGTATGGTGAGATCCAAAAGTATTTTTGAACAAATTAGTTGTATCGCTCTAAGTATACACACGTTTTGTATTATAATTGCAGTTCGCCAATCACTATCGATAATATGAAAGCATGATAAATCATACGGATTTTTTAATACGGCATTACGCTCAGTCTCTGTTCAATATATATAATAATATACGTTTATCAATAATTATACTTTCAGAAAAAATTTTCCAATCTCGATAAACTCCTATTGGGAAGTACCTGGTAAAAATTAAATCTAGTTTATAATATTCAACGAGGTCAGAAGTATAAATATTTTTTTGTATACTTCTCAAAACAATCTTGAAAAAAAATCGCGAAAAACCGTTTAGTTTTCAGACATTTTCAACGGAAAATAAAAACAAATTTGCCATATAATGCTGTTTAAAATAGTTTTTTTTCTATAAAGTTTAGTGTTTAATATTATTATCGATAACGTTAATCTAAAATATTTCTCGCAAAGATATTATAGCACAATACTCCTCCCCTACTCGCATGTCCTACAATCCCGCCAACGTGGTATCGTACTTCACCACGGTACACCGTTATACTGCCAGCTAGCATGCTGTATCTGTTGGCGCATGCTACACCAGCGGAGATCGAGTTGCATTTCAAGGGGGCCGCTTGTGGTTCTTTTTCTCGTATCGTAAAGCTTCCGGTCCGTTCGGGACCAGCAAATTTCAGCTTTTTTGAGGGAGAGGCGTGTAAACGCCACCGCTATGCATTATTATACTCTCGATCTCCGTTTCTCCCTCGATATCTTCTTTCGCGCTTTTGCCACGCGCAGTTCACTGCCCGTCGTCGTACGCGTCTATTTGTTGAGTCTGCTAATTACGAATTATAATTATATCATTATATTCTGTGTGCGATTATAATATTATAATAAATGTACAGTCGAACCTCGTTCGGCGCATGCGCGACGACGGCGTGACGCGTGCCTTGTATATACTTATAAAATCATTTATATATTTAGTGTGTTTGATTATAATTAATTTATATTATATTTTTTTCACGAGTGGTTTCCGCGCTTTTCGGACCGCGAGCACGCGCGTTCTCCACACCTGTACGCACTTATAAACACGACTTAAAAACGTCGTTGCGACCGCGTGCATGTTACGCTTTGACACTCGTGATTAAAATGTCGTGCATGAGGTGCGGTGCGTCGAAGTCTCTGGCACCGGCTACACATACCTTATGTACTACCAATGTAGATATAGTAATATGTATAGTGTATACATAATTATATGAGTTTATATGTATAAGAGTATACATATACTACATGTGTTATTTAGCATGTATGACCTACAAACACTATCGCGGGCTCATCGTCCGTTTATGTGCAAAAATAAAATTGAAAGCAAACTTTAACGCAAAAAAAAAAATTAAAAAGTTTGGTGATAGGTATGTAAACATACCTACAACAATAGAGTGCCGCGGACGATTGCGTAAGGTCATTGAAGACTGCCGCGCTATATATATATTAATAGTATACACGCGTTAGTATTATTTCACCGTTTACACGCCCGGCGCGCGCCCTTCCTTCAAATATTAAAATAAACATCATCACAAACGTAAAAAAAAAAAATGTAAAAAACCAGACGTACCTATACGGCACAGACGCACTAATTGTGGAATATAATAACTTTCACTAGGGCTTGAACTATACGCCGAAGATAGTAAATAGTAATAATAATAACAATAATTTATGTAAAGTAAAATGCGCGCAAACATATATCATACATACATATTCGGACGTATAATAATATATTCAAAAAGAGAATAGCAGCACGCTTACGCACACATACACACACACCACACACACACACACACACACATACACTCACACACAATTTTACGACTGCGCTACGGTTGGTTAAGCCGCCGTGAAAGTAAAGTCGTTCCACCACATAATAAACATGTATATACTTTTATTATTATTATCGTAATGCCAGAGCGCGGTCTGTGCAGGTTTAAATCCACACGCCGGCTATTTACATTTGCGAGCGGCGGCGAAGATCTTCGCGTTCGGCGGTCCACCGATCCCCCCCACCGCCGCCGCCGAACCGTTTTTATCTTTCATATTATTTTAATTGACGTCTCTCCCCCTTTCGGCTTTTACCCGTTCCGCGGCAGTTTTCAGTCCAAGGCGCGCGATCGACATTTGATTGGCCGCTGTAATTTTTTTGTTTTATTTCAGCGCTCCGGAGGAATATGCATGTCACCCACCTACTGCTGTTGTACCTCTACGCTCTGCTGCAGTGCGCCGGGAACGTTCGCCGGAGACGATACCTGTATACATTTCTTCTTAGTGCTCTCTGTTGCTTCACTTTAAACCGTCGTTTGCAGTTATTAAATTGTATTGCCGTAATCGCTTTCGATCTCACGTTTTCGCCCCGAACGCGTTACAGTCGGTAAAGTGTTTGATGTGGTAAAAATGATGTGTTTGACTCTGTTGTGTCATGATATTACTTAAGCGATTATTGTTTTACTATGTTCTTTTTGTGTTACTGTTGAGTCCAAGAGTATCGGCTCGACGAAATGGTGATTGGTGTTATTGTTTTACTATTTACTTTACTTTATAATAAGCTTGTTTCGGTGATGGTTAATACTGCGCAGATCATTATTATTTACTTGCAAACATGACTCTAAGACTCGTTTTTAGAATCATGTCGGCAACACTTTAATGTCTGACGCACTAATACAAACGCTTAATCATTACGATAACAATATATCGTAGTTATAAGGCCGGAAAATCGATCGAATGAAATCCGAACGAATTCGATCTATACCTACGTTCTTTACACTGTTCTTAACTTTATTTATAAACACGAAATGTCGTTTGGCGATTTCAGTGGTCGGATGCTCCGCGCACTATGAATGTCCGTCCGGACAAGCATGCATTGCGAATCAGTGCCAAAACCCGTGTCAACACAACAATCCATGTAATTCACAACAAGACTGTCAAGTACAAGACCATCAACCAGTTTGCTTGAAACGTAAGTGCCGCAATCGCTATTACTATTATGCTAATTGCAGATAATTATATCGTCGGCTTATGCCTTGACCTGTATATTTAGTTAAATTTATGAAACATTTTTAACATTTTTTATCATTTTATTACCATTATTACTCCGTTTGCTAAAATCAGACTACAAACATCATCAATACATCACCCGCTCGTTATTAGGTCATATTTCCAAGGCCAACCTGTCAATAAAATAATTTAGAACATGATATTTCTGAAATTATCGTTGTCACGATTTTTTCCTTTTTCATACTCTCTAATTTAATTTATTATAATACAATTATTTGGTTTTTAATATTTATTTATATCAAGAACGAAATAACTACCTAAATTATTTGGTTAGCGAACTGAATATTCTATGATTTCACAATCATTATATTATTATTGTCGCGGGCGTAACGCTTAATAAACACAGCGAAATAACTCGGTTTATTTTTTTTAATATTGGTTAGGATTGCCTTATATATTTGTGTTTTGATTTTCTTCATACATCATAACATTAATGTCATATTGAAATATTTTGGTACTTTTAACCACCAAATTTCCATTCACTTAATTCAATTTATGTGGTATTTAGCTTTGTACACAACAATATGTGAAGTACCTATAAGTATTAGATAAGTACCATATATGTTTATATAATAAATAATGGTATTATGACATTCATAAAATACACATGGCATAGTCTTCCGCTTCAAAAATATGTATTTAACTTTTTTTTAGTAACAGTGCAAAAACAATTATTCAAATGATTTAAATTATATATTTTATAGTATGCCAATGCCAAAAGAATGAACACTGTCAAAACGGTTACGTGTGTGATGGATGCAATTGTATATTATCGAGTAAGATATTATATCTCTATAAAACTGTCAAAAACCTACAACCTTTTCAACATTTTTAAAATAAATTTTAAAATGTTTACTTTATTTCAAATTTGAAATTTTTTTAACGCGTAGGTCAAGATCCTATTGCGATCCCGGGATGTGAACATTGCCCGACCGGTGTACCATGTGATCCAATAACTGGAGCATGCGCTAAAGGTATGTGCGAGTATTTAACTCAAATGGAATAATATTTAGATAATAGATGTGTTGCTGTTTTAAAACCTCCTCACTCCTTCCTTATATAAACACGACTTCAAGGCATCCGACGAAGAATCAAGCATCGAAACATCATTTTGACGATACTTGCTTCTTTACTTTCTCTTTAATTGCTTAATCTTATGTATAAAGTATTTATATTTCCTATAATTCTTTTATGTAAATAAATATTCGTCATTTCTATTATCATGTAAATATTATGTGAATATACGTGTTAGATAGCAGCACATCTCAATGTTATTTTTAACGAAAGTGAATACGTAAAATAAGCGTTTGTTTGTATTTTATACACACAAAACTCAAAAGTAACATTATAAAAATGTCGTTGATATAATTGTAAAAAAGTTCAATGATAGATAGACTTGTGGGTATTTTGGGGGGAATGTGACGCAAAAGCACAGACTGCAGCATGGGGTATATTATATTATACTATAGTTATATAAATAAAATACCAAAATATACAGAGGACTATATCGCATGTGTATTTAAATTTAAACAAGTTATCATACAGTAAGTAGAATTGTTTAGTTTTGAACTTATACATTATACGTAGCTAATCGGTTATCAAGTAGAAATAATTGTAGAATGGGCTGCATGAGTTATCGATATTCTTGTTTTCTATTAAATGCTTTACACATATTATATCAAACATACACGAGTAGAGTAATGTAGTAAACTAGTATGTCATTATTATTATACATATATAAAATATTATATCGAATCAATAAATCTCCGTTATGACGAGATGATTTCATTCATTTTCGTATTGTTATACACTTATACCATTATAATATTATAGATATTAGTTATTTAATCGATTTCACCGTATACACGAAAGTTCGTGTACCTACTAAATGTATGTATTTTGCTCATTTACATTATAATGATCATTACGAAGGTGAACCTAACCTATGTAGAACATAACTTTGTTTTTTTTTATCATACATACATCACATATAATGTATATATATACCTACATATAATATATATATATGATATCGTAGTAAATGCTATCAATTTTATTAGTAATATGAATTTATGTATTTCATTATTATTATTTATACCACTGATACCTGCAGTGATACTATACATAATACACACATACACACATTACATCACACTCATACACATATTGTTATACACAATATTTGCTTGCTTATTTAACTATCATGTGCATGTAATGGTGAACTTGAGCTTTATTAACAACGGAGAAACCTCCACAAGTCTGAATGAAATTAATAATAATAATATATTTTTTTTTTAAATACTGCAAAAGCGCCTCTATGTCATAACAGAGAGAACAGACGCTTATGTAGTTCCGAAACAAAATATTATTAACTTTCGTTTGTGTCGAATACAATTTCGTAATTTTGACAAACAAATGGAATGTTACAATATTATTGTGTTTTTATGTAAAAAGCTTTCACTTTAAAGTCTACTTTTAATCTTTTAACAGATACTAACTATTTTTGTTTTTAATGTGTGTTGTTCCCGCTTTTGTACAAAACACAGTAGACTCATTACCGCAATACACTGTTACAACTGTCACGACTAACGATGTACTAATATCTAGCCTAAGCACAGAAAACTCTAATGTATTGACCGAAATTACTACCATCCCTGAATTCGATACGACTGATAAAGCTGACCGATTGTTGACAACTGAAATTAATCAATTAATAATTAGTTCTTCGGTACCAACGAAAATGTTTAAAGGCGACGACTTACATTTTGATAAAAATGATACACCTGATATAACAACAATAGAACCAATAACCCCTGACGGCGTTACAATTACTGAGCCTTTAATCACATTATTTGATGAGTATACTACCAAAAACCCATTAAGTTTATCGACCATACGACAAGAAGACGAAAACAAAATTAGTTTAACAAGTAGTACTCGGATCGATTCAGATGAAAAAACGACACCTATGACTACGGCTAGTATAAATGAAGAAAATGAAACAGATATTAATACATTTTATGGCGTAACATCAGAACCCAACTTTCAAATAAGCACTATTCCGGATTTAATAAACAACGTTGATAATTTCGGCGATATCTCGACGCAACATTCAATATCAAAAGTAGACGAAATAAAGAATACATTGGGTAGGGTGACGTCACAACCTAGTGTACAGATAAATACTGTTCCTAATTTAAAAAACAACAGTGATAATTTCGTGGAAATTTCGACCCAATATTCCGTACCCGAAAAAACTGAAACAACATCATTGCATGATAAAAATATGGAGACAATCACTTTTAACGGTGGCATTGAATCCACTTTAATGACAACTACGGACTATGTTCAGGCATTAACGACTGAAAGTACTATGGATTCGACTCAACAGCAACAAGATTCGTTTAAGACGACTACGCCAAATTCTATGGAAATCGAAACAAAATATTTCAATAGTAATTATGATGATAATTTATTGTCGACCACTATCACGTCAGGTGTTTCTATTAACTCAAATTTAATAACAGAAAGTGCCACTAAGCCACAGAATAAAATAAATATTGAAACTACCGAGTTTTTGGAAAATTTAACAGGAACAGCTGTTCCAATCGATGTGTCTAATAAATTGTCCTCGACTACAACAGCTAATGATTTTAAAACTGACATTACTGATGATTTAATAAGCGATATTGACTCGACTACTCAAAATATGATTCATGGTTACGATTCAAATATGATAGAAATTACAACGAAAAATACTAAAGAAAATCTTTCAGGACTTAATAAAGGCAATAATAATAATTTAAAAATCACATCAACAATATTTGATAGTGATAATATGCACACAAGTACTGAAAAAAGTATATCATTTAATCAAAATGAATCCACAGAAAGTTCAACAAACTTTATAATCTCTAAAACTTCCGATAATACTTTAAATGTCGATACTGAACAAACAGTTTTAGAAACTACATCAACTATATATTTTATACCCAGTACTGTTCAAAGTATGAGCGAAAATCATGAAGTTACAACAGATAATTCAAACGAATCTATGAATTCTAGAACAATTTATTTCGACGAAGAAAATGAAATAAAAAATAATGCACAAAGTACAACGAAATCATACTCTGAAATAAGTACTGAATATGCTAAAAACAACGTAGAAAATAAATTAACGGACAATCCTAATGTTGTAAAATTTAATACAACTACAGTTCCCACTGAGTTAGATAACAATTTGCAAGTTAAAAATGTTTCTTCATTTTTAGAAACGACTACATCAAATGAACTCCCTGTGTCTACAACTACGATAAATAATCAAGAAGGTACAACATTAATTACATCAAATGAACTTTTTGACTCTAAATATAATGTCACAGCTGATTTAAATACAAACAATGAAACAACGACACAGTCTTATTTATTAACAACTACTTATAATTATTTAAATGAGAATACTAATCAATATAATGAAAACGATCAAATACTCACCACAAAAAGTTCAGAAAATATCGTCGAAGTTTTTACAAAAAATACAGCTGACGTTTTCGACGAAGAAAATAAACTTATCTATACAACTTCAAATCCTACTTCACCCTCCATGACAACAGTTGAAAGCATACGAATCTATACCGAAAAAACATTAGACGATGAAGCTACAACTATTTCCAAAATAATAAATGACATTGATAAGACATCTATAAATATAATAGACGAAAACATAAAAACGACGACAGTAGATACGATCGATAAAAATAAAGAAAACGATTTTACACTTGTTGACTCAATAGAAACGACTCTCCGTCCGATGACAATTAGTTCAAACGCAGAAATTATAACTTCAAATAATCAAATTGATGAGTACACAACCATGAACGGCGTCGTGTTCAATAACTCAACCGAAAAAAATACTCAACGACCTATACTAACAGATGAAAACGAAACGGCAATCACCGTGACGACATTCATTCATCGAGTGACGAACGAATCTGTAAGGAATCCGTCTAATTTGATTGATACAGATGACGAGGTGACGACTAGTGCACCCGAATTTACTACTCAAATTGTCGAGTCGTCAATAGTGCCCGGTTTAGTAAATATAAACGACAGTAACGTGTCTCAAGATGTTAAAAAAAAATGGGAAATGTTGTTCAGTGGTACAGGAAATGTAAGTGTACCGTCCGTAAGCGAATCTTCGACCGTTGTGGGAACTCGACTTACGACAGTAATTAACGATATGGAAGAAACCGTATTAAATACAGAACCCACCGAGGTAATTGTTTCGAAAGAAATTTTTACAGAAAACCACCGAATAACAAACGATTTTGTAAACAACGACGTAGCTAATAGTATAGGATATGATTTAACAACGACCGTCCGTACACGTGGGAAAAATGAAAGCGTTATAACATCGACTGACGTCGCGGATAGAGATGATACAATCTCTGCAAACGAAATGTATACAATGGATAATGAGGTAACGACTGAATCAGATTTTGAAAGAAAAAACGAATCTATTGTTTCAACACAAACTCAAAGAGACCGGACCGATAACATTTTAGCTGGCGGCGATCAAACAACACAACAAATTATGACGTTCGGTTCAGTAAATAATACGTTATTTGAAACGACCACTGCAAATACACCTATGGCAACGGACAGCGCAATATTTACATCTAAAGATACGGATTTCAAAAATGCCAATCGAGAAACGACCACGGTCACAATTATCACCATGGCGGATTGGATTAAAACTAAGAGTACCACTCCGAAAGAATCTTCTAATGAAATCAATACTGAGAAAAGTGTAGAAAACAATTTATTTAACAACTCGACAGATTTCAACGCACCCAAAAATAGTGATTTCGTTACGACAGATATTCCGCTGGAGCCGTTAGCAAAAACCGACGACTTAGATCAAATCGAAACGTCTTCGATCATATCAATAAACGACGCTACGACGATGATAAATTTATTTACGACTTCTATAGAAGTACTAGTGTCGAGCTTAAATACTGAAAACGATTCGACAACTACTGATGAGAATATAATTACCACTAATAATGCAGTTACAAGTGCGTTTACAGAAAATTACGAAACCACTACTACAACGGGTTTAAAAAAAAGTGATTCCTCCAATACACCCTTAAATCCATACGAAATTATGTATGACTTAACGACGATTCAAGACAACATTGAAATGACGACTGAGCTTAACAACACCACAGACAGCCCCACAGAAAAGTTTACTGTTTTACCAACCGAAGAGACAACGTTCGAATTTCGAACAGATTCAACTTACGACACAAGTTTAAATAACGAATCGACATCCAGTAATACCGACCAAGACACGACAGACTTAAATGATAATAATAATATGTTGACTACAACCGAATACACTATAACGTCTAAGAGTATTGAAATCGAAGATGTAACTGTAACACCCACAAACCACAACCAAACGAATATAAACAACAGCTACTCTGTACAACAAATAATAACCACAGCAACCAGAAAATGGTGTTGGAACGATACCGATTGTGATGCCGGCCACAAATGTTTGGCAGCCAAGTGTCTACCTACAGGTGAAAGCCGCGTAAATAACTGTCCGCCCGGAATCATCACATTACAGTGTCTTAAAGGTATAATTTACACTTAATACTAA
Organism: Aphis gossypii; assembly: GCF_020184175.1. Taxonomy (NCBI): domain Eukaryota; kingdom Metazoa; phylum Arthropoda; class Insecta; order Hemiptera; family Aphididae; genus Aphis; species Aphis gossypii. The sequence continues at coordinate 80,996,017 of NC_065530.1, forward strand.
AAAAAAAAATCCGCTTTTATATTAATTTGTGTTTTAGCATGTCTTATATTTTAATTAGTATATTATGTAGACTATGTAGACACGTAGTCAGTAATTGAAATGTGTCGTTTATTTTTTTTATTTGTTTGTCATGTTGTTATTACTAGAGAAGAATCGAACAGAAACGTTAGCATTACTTTTTTACGTGCACGTACCGCATGTAAATATCAGTCAGTCCGAAAATTAAACATATCAGTCAGTGCTTTAGCGTTTACATAGGATCTGTGTATTCAAAATAAAAAATCATTAATTTAATAAGTGAAACGTATTTACGTTTCTAATGTCTGAGGATTCTAGGATTAGGTTACTTTCACAGAAATGATAATAATCGAAGCATGACTTAATGAAATAGCCACTATAAAAGATACCATCAAATCACACTTTAAACGTTCGTCAATTTAAATTAGATTTTCCAGTTTTTATTAATTTCTCGACGATCATGCATTATCCTATAAAATATACATACATTTATATATATATATATATATATAATTTTATAACACTGCGATTATCTATTCAAGAATAATAACTAATGTAATAAATTAAAAACTTAACCGTATAAAAATAAAACTAATATATACAATTAAAAAACATATTAATCAAAACTGGAATCTCTGAATTAAATACTACTATACCCAAGTTCATTAATGTCTAACTATGTAACGAGCGATGATTGTCAATAATAACGCATGCATTTATAATATGTAAATAACACTAATCTTGTACATATATATATAATACCATACAGCACCAGGTACCGCGAAAAAGCCGCAAGTATGCGAATCCGACACGGAATGTCTGGACTCGGAAGCTTGCTACATGGGACAGTGTGAGAATCTGTGTAGTTTCGCGACGGTATGCGCGCCAAATGCCAAATGCCACGTGATAAAACACAGACCCGTGTGTTCGTGTCCCCCAGGATACGAAGGAAACCCGGCTACAAAGTGTTATCAACCAAAACTATGTAAGACTAATCACATAACTAATTTCATATAATATACATACCTATATATAATATGTTATCTAAATATTAATAATTAACATGATTTAACTATATAATAATAATAATAATAATAATATAATTAATAATTAATATTGTACAAAAAAAACACACACACAAAAGACACAATCACTGCTAGAAAAGGATTGTAATGATAATAACATAATATTGTAGATATATGTTTGTACAAAATATAGAGTCTACTCGTTTTTACATAAACGAGTTGATATTATAATGTAATATAATATATTATTCATGTATAGCATTGTATCATATAAATGCGGGGTTATCATAAACATGTAAATACGTATACATATCTTTTTAAAACACCCCTGCGGTACCGCTCTTCTTGGGTACCGTCTAATTTTTAATTTTTTTTATTTTTAATGGTTGAAAATTCTTCGTCTTATCTATATTTTATTTTTATTTTTTACCACCCTCCAAATTTAGTAACCTGTAATACAAACAACGATTGTACGAATGGCGAAGTTTGCATCCAGCAAATATGCCAAAACCAATGCACCGTTCATAATCCGTGCGCTCAAAATGCAGCGTGCATTAACACTGCTCACGGAGTCGATTGTAGCTGTGTAGAAGGATTTCAAGGCAACGGATTTGTAGGATGTCTACCAGGTTAGTTACAATTCATCTTAAATTTTGATTTAATATTTAATAAGTCATTAACTTTTTACTATAATTACATATTTTAAATATGGATAAGTAATAAATTTATTCAACTATACTATCGTTATCGACGTACCTCCTGGAGATGATTATATCTATAATTTTTTTAGCATGATGATATTATGATTTTGTTATTCGATTAAATTGTCATTAAATTTATCAAAATTAAAAATACGTATTATATTTAATACCTACTGCGCGGGTTCTAAACAGTGTACAAATATTTGAATTATGACTTAACATGCTCTGGTTATTAATATAGTAAATAGTTCAATATATAATTGCACCATTATTTTGTTATCAATATAAAAATCATTAAATTTATTAAAAGTTAAGACTAATAATTAAACAAATTACACCATCAATTAATAAATATATCACACCTTCATACTATAACTTTGTTTTTATAGAATATGAGCCTTATAATATGTTTATTACAAAATTAATTTCGAGATTAGTTTATTTTTACTATTTATTAGCTGTACTATACTCGAACTATTTATTATTTTTATTTTAATAATATTTTTATTCTTAGCATTGCCTTACTCGTTTTTAATGATTTAAAAAATATTTAGATATCGTGTGCTATATTAATATTTTTCTTACAAATGTTTCAAATGTATTATTTATCTTCACTTTTATTCTATAAATTTATTCTTAAATTAGTTAAATAAATAATTTTCGGAAAATTTGGTAACGTCTTTAAATTCAAAATAAATCCCATGAATAAATAAAACGTAATTGTAAATAATAAAATTCGATTTTTACAATAACTATAAACAATTTTTTTAAATATAATAAAATGCTCAAGAAATTTACAATTGCACTTGATATTAAAAGTGCTTTTTAAAACTGTTAAAATATTATAATTTTACAAGTGATAAAACATGGATAATATTAAAAAAATTGTAATGTGTATTAAACAAAACCCAATAGGCAATAAGTATTTATTATGTTAATAAATAATAATCGATGTAAATATTATTATATTTATTAATGCATTACTATATTAAGGTCTTGACGGAGAGTAGTTATTTTTATTTTTAAATTTTTCTTAGTATAATATCGATTACAATTATGTATCGTTAAAATATTTTGTATGAATCCGTATGCAGTTTACAAATAATACACTTTTTGTCTACACATATAATAGTGGTATGTGGTATATTATACTATATTTTCTAGTAGAAAAATCTTCTTAAAATAATCAACAGGGCGATACTTTATTAGTTAGAATAATTCTTACGAAAATTAATAATTATTGTTAATATTTTCTACGTTCAATCTTTGCGTAAGTACATGGTTTAATAATATTATTTAAATACCTATTTTATAGTTCGATCGTACAAGCCCATTTGTCAATACAACGAAGATTGTCCACCGGATAAATTATGTGATCGATTAAATCGCGTCTGTATAAATCCTTGTGCAGAAGACTCTTGCGGTGAAAATGCCGAGTGTTATCCTGTAAATCATGGTACAGAATGCAGATGTTTACAAGGTCATCAAGGAAATCCATACATATCTTGTGCATCGGGTATATTAACGATTTTTTTTTTAATAATTTATATATGTACTGCAACCGCATAAATAATTATATGAATATCCATAACAATATTCTCTTTTTAAATATATTATTAGTCACCGGATGTCGGTCGAATAAAGAATGTTCAACTAATGAAGCATGCATAAATGGAAAATGCTCTAATCCATGTCGATGTGGTCCAAATGCTGTATGCGATGTTGTGAACCATAAAGCAACATGCAAATGTCTCGCAGGCTACAACGGAAATCCGTTACTAGGATGTCAAGGTAATTACTGAATATGATAATTTTGGGTATTATAAATAGATCTTTTTTTATTTTTATTATTTCTCAATAATAAAAATGAATGATAATGTATTTTTTATTCGATTTTAGCACCTCAAAATCCATGCGATCCAAATCCTTGTGGAATGCACGCTCTTTGCGAAATCGACAATGGAAATCCAATTTGCTACTGCCCGAAAGGAATGACAGGAAATCCATTTAAAAGTTGCAGTAAGTTGATATTCATATTATTTATTAATTACTATTAAATTATTTACTATTAATTAATTAATTTCAGTGTGTTACTATAATTGAATAAATCACACCACATATTCGTACTTAAATAAATCTTGGTAATCACTTTATAAAATGTTTTTAATTTTAGTTCCTGAAGGTGACGAATGCTCACCAAATCCGTGTGGCCCCTACTCTGGATGCAGAGTAGTACAAGGTTCTGCAGTTTGTTTCTGTTTATCTGAATACGAAGGAGATCCGCCTATCACACCTTGCCGTCTACCAACCAATCCCTGTACACCATCTCCATGTGGACCTAATACTCAGTGCACATTGTTGGATAATGGATTTTCCAAATGCACGTGTTTACCAGGCTACATAGAGAGTCCAAATACAATACGTGGATGTGTAGAGAAAAAGAATCCATGTGAACCAAATCCTTGTGGACAAAGCGCAGTATGTGATCCAAACAGACAACCATCATGTTTCTGCCCAGAGCCATTAATTGGAAATCCATACAAGTTTTGTGGTGGTATGTATTAAAGTGGTATTAAAATCATTCTTATCAAAAATTATATCTGAATTTTTTTTATTAAATTATTTTTAGAACCACTGAAAACCTTATGTCAACCGGGACCTTGTGGAATAAATGCAGATTGTTATGTAACTGGAAGTAACGAACAGTGTTACTGTAAAAATGGCTACTCCGGAAATCCTTACGATGGCTGTATTTTAATTCCAACGAGTCCTTGTGAACCAAATCCATGTGGAAAATATGCATACTGCAAAATTTCATCTGAAGGTATTGTACCAGTATTTTTAAATTTATAATAAGTTAATTTGTTAAAACTTTTTAACTATTAAATAGGAAAACCGTTATGTTTCTGTCCTGATGGAATGGGTGGAGACCCACTCACAGGATGTAGAGGCCCAGAATGTTCAACTAATGATGAATGCCCATGGGATAAATCATGCTTAGGTTATAAATGTAATGATCCATGTCCAGGAGCGTGCGGAGTAGGAGCTTCGTGCAAAGTTGAAAACCATCGTCCTGTATGCACATGTAATCGTGGACTAACTGGAAATCCATTATTCCGTTGTTATCAAATAAGTAAGTTTTTAAAACTTTAGTTGATAAAATAAAATAATAACATAGAAAAAAAATCTTATACGATAATGTTTATTTATTTATTAATAAAAGGTTCAGATCCAGCTCCAACTGGAAATCCGTGTTTACCCAATCCGTGTGGAATTAATACAGAGTGTAAAATTCAAAATCGTAAACCAGTTTGCACGTGTCTACCCAATTTTGTTGGAGATCCAAAGAGTGGATGTCAGCCAGAGTGCGTTTTAAATACTGACTGTAAGAATCATCAAGCTTGTATTGATTACCGTTGTCGAGATCCATGTGCATTTGGAAACATTTGTGGTCTTGGAGCCGTATGTCAATGCAAAGACCATACACCATTATGTTCTTGTAGAGAAGGTTTTGTTGGAGACCCATTCCTACAATGTTTACCAAAACGTAAGAATTAAAGAAATTTAATAAATTGAACATTTTTATAATGTTGAATGATGTACATAACTGCTTTGTTATTACTTTTTTTTTTTCAAAATGTACAATAATTATTTGTCATTTTTAGCTGACGACGAGCCATTTAAAAATATGACTCTTCCTTGTGCACCTTCACCATGTGATCCATATGCTTCTTGTAATGTGTACGGTGGCCAAATAGCTATGTGTGATCCCTGCTCTTCAACTGAACAACAATGGAATCCACAATGTCATCCTCAGTGTTTATACAACTCTGACTGTCCATTCAATTTAGCTTGTGTGGGACAAAAATGTATTGATCCTTGTCCCGGATCCTGTGGTATTCAAGCTGAATGTACTGTTGTGTATCATAATCCAATTTGTTCATGTCAATCAGGACTAATAGGAAATCCATACGAACATTGTACATCTCCAAAACAAAGTAAGTCAAAACTATAATTAATTTATAATATAGAGTTTCTGTAAGATATAATTTATTAATTTATATTTTTTTTTTATAGATGAAGTAGCCAAACCTCTTACATGTGATCAAGTTCAGTGTGGAGCGAATGCTGTATGCAAAAAATCAAATGGAATGACTATATGTGTTTGTCGTCAACAATATTATGGAAACCCATACTTATCGTGCAGGCCTGAATGTGTTATAAATACTGACTGTGGTCAAACATTAGCTTGTATTAATAACAAATGCGTTAATCCTTGTTTGGGAGTATGTGGTGTTAATGCTCAATGTCAAGTAGTTAATCATTTCCCTGTATGTTTCTGTCAACAAGATTATTCAGGAGATCCTTTCGTTAGCTGTTATCAAGCCGCTAGACCAAGTAAATAATAATTGATAACTTAAGATTTAAGAGAAAAAAATTAATATAATAAACTTAATATTATTTTTAGATTATCCGCCAATAATGGGCCCAGCAGATAATGCTTGTGATCCTTCTCCATGTGGCTCCAATAGCCGCTGTCATATTTCAGAACAAGGATTTGCAACATGTTCGTGCTTACCAGGATATCGTGGTTCTCCACCAGTATGCAAACCAGAATGTGTAGTAAGCGCAGAATGCCCTCAAACTCAAGCTTGTTTAAATCAAAAATGTGTTGACCCCTGTCCCGGTACATGTGGTGTTGGGGCTAATTGTTATTCTATTTGCCATAATCCGATCTGTAGTTGTCCACCGGGATACGTCGGTGATCCATTTGTAAGCTGTCATTTACCTCTTGGTTAGTAAACAATTTAAACTTATTGATAATATATTAGTAATTATTTTTACAATTATTTTTATATAATTTATATTATTGTTTCCCTCTCATAGGTGAAGAAACTTCTAAAATACCTGGAAATCCTTGTGAACCTACACCATGTGGTCCAAATTCGATATGTGAAATTAAAAAAGGACATCCAGTTTGTTCATGTTCTCCGAATTATATTGGAAGTCCACCTTATTGCCGGCCAGAATGTATAATGAATCACGAATGTCCACACAACAAAGCATGTATTCAAGAAAAATGTCAAAATCCGTGCACAAAATCATGCGGTTTGAATGCTAAATGTGATGTCGTTAATCATACGCCATTCTGTACATGTGAATCAGGATATGAAGGAGATGCATTTATTAGCTGTTCTAGAATTCCACCAAGTAAGTTGAACTTGAAATGTACTTGTATTATATTTATCTATTTAGTTTTAAATAATAATTGTAATATAATACAATAATAATACAATTACGTAAATACTTATAAAACATAAACTAATCATTATAATTAATAATATTTTAGCTGTGTTACCTGAAATTCCAAGAGATCCATGTAATCCTTCGCCATGTGGTGAAAATACTCAATGTTTTAGTGAAAACAATGGAGCTGCAAAATGTGTGTGTATACCACCTTATATCGGCAATCCTTACTCTGGAGGTTGTAGACCAGAATGTTTGATGAATAGTGATTGTATGTCGAACTTGGCATGTTTGGCTAGCCATTGTAGAGATCCATGCCCAGGTGTATGCGGTATCAATGCTCAATGTAATGTTGTTAGTCATATACCAGTTTGTACATGTTTCCCCGGATATGTTGGAGACCCATTCCAATCTTGTAGAAGAGAACCAATTAGCCGTAAGTAGATAAATATTAACATAAGAATTATTATACATTTAAATACAATATCATATTATTTTCTTTGTAGCTCCTACTCCCCAAAATCCGTGTGAACCTTCACCTTGTGGTCCAAATAGTCAATGCCGTACCCAAGGTTATAATGCGGTTTGCTCATGTATACAAGGTTTTATCGGAACCCCTCCATCTTGTCGTCCAGAATGCGTTGTAAGTGCTGAATGTCCAGTAGACAAAGCATGTATAGCACAAAAATGTTCAGATCCTTGCCCTGGAACATGTGGATTACATGCTCGGTGTAATGTCATTAATCACAATCCAATTTGTACTTGTCCACCAAAATTCGTTGGTGATCCATTTGTGAGGTGTATTCAAGAAGGTGAGTCTTAATAAAAATAACTAAAATATGATTAATACATGGTATTTATCATAACTATTTTATAGAACCTAAAACCCCTCCAGTTGTCTATCAAGATCCTTGTTTTCCGTCACCATGTGGGGCGAATTCAGAGTGTAGAGAACATGATAGTAGACCAGTTTGTTCATGTTTACCGGGCATGCTTGGAGCTCCTCCAAACTGTCGACCAGAATGTTTAATTCATGCTGACTGCCCTACTAGATTAGCTTGTCTACAGAGTAAATGCCGAGATCCTTGTACTGGATCATGTGGGTTCAATTCTAGATGTACTGTAATTAATCATCAACCAGTTTGTTCATGTGAGCCGGGTTACCAAGGAGACCCATTTAATGGATGTAATGCTGTCGCAGGTACGTTTGATTTTATAAGGCAAACTATAATTTTTATATTTTTATTAAAACTAAATAGTCGTAACAAAAATATATTTATAAATCAAACAATATTTGTTATAAGTTACCATTATTATTATATTAACTTAGTTTACCACTAATGGCTTATAGTTATTTAAGAGTTAAAACATAACTAAATGTCATTAAAAAATTACTTAACAAACAAACTAAAACAGTAGGACTACTATACCATTAAGGTTGTTATTGTTATTATTATTATTAATAGCAAAACCAAAAGGAAAACCACGCCTGTCTTGTTATGGTTCTACTTGCGGCCATAATGCAATATGTAAGAGCAATATTAACAATGAGACTTGCGTTTGTAAGCATAATTATTTTGGGGACCCATACATTGGATGCCATCCTCGGTGTACACTCAGCGCAGATTGTCCAAGATTGTTTGCTTGTGTTAATTCTGAATGCATGGATCCGTGCAAAAACGCATGTGGCCTGCGCGCTCGTTGTCGAGTAGTCAATCATAACCCAATTTGCTTTTGTCCAAATGACATGACTGGCAATCCACTAACAATATGCAACAAAATATCAAATTGTAAGCATGCCTTCTTCCAACTTACTGTCATTAAAATTAATATAATTTTCATAAATGTTTTCTTAATATTCTATTAAAATTTAATGATTTTCTGAATAATTTGTTTTATTAGAAAAATGTATAACCTATGCAGTATACATATACATATGCGATGGTGTACAAAAAGTATATGTTATATATTTTTCTTTTACTATTATTAAACTAGATATAAGTTTTGACCTCCTGAGGGACATTTTATTAGAAAACGTTTATGAGAACATTTTACCATCACTACTATTTACTAATAATATACTAATAATAAAATTATAGCACCTAAAATTCCTCATAAGCCAAATTCGCTTTGCATGCCAAATGTTTGTGGGCCATTTAGCAATTGCTCAATAATCAAAAATCGCGTTGTATGTTTATGCCAGTATGGTTATACTGGGACACCACCCAACTGCAAACCAGATTGCGTAAATAGTACAGAATGCGCACTAAATAAAGCATGTGTTAATCAACGGTGCACAGACCCTTGTTCAGGGTTATGTGCACCCAATTCCCACTGCCAAGTAATTAACCATAAAGCTATATGTGTCTGTAAGCCGGGTTTTAGTGGCGATCCTATGAAACGGTGTCTCAAAACAGAAAGTAAGCTCCAAACCCTAATAACATTTCTTGAATAACCCATATTTACTATTAACACCAAAAAAATGCATGTACAATCTAGAATGCTCGGACGATAACACTAATCCATGTAATAAGAACCCTTGCGGACCTTATTCGGTCTGCCGTTCTTATGACAAACAACCTGTGTGTTCCTGCCAAGCTGGTTACATAGGGTTACCGCCAAATTGTCGACCGGAATGTACTTTAAATGCTGATTGTAGTCGCACTAAAGTGTGTATTAATAACCACTGTACTAACCCATGCCCTGGTAGCTGCGCGCCTCAAGCATTATGCAGTGTGGTCAATCACAGACCTTTGTGCATGTGTCCTGAAGGATTTACTGGAGATCCTTTTAAAATATGTTCATTATCATGTAAGACTTTAATCCAAAATTTAAATATGCTATACTTTTTAAGTATACTTTAATGTAGTATAACTAACTTAACGTTTAATAAACTATAAATTGGACTCTACGCTTTACATACAGGTAAGTTTATGCATGTTTCATAGTTTATGTATTATTTGCTTGGGTAATTGGATTATCAAATGGAGCTTTTATAAATATATTCGCGTATTGTATTGCATTAGAATGTAGAGTATTTGAAATCGTTTTTTTAGCTATCGATTATACGCCTGTTACTCCTTGCAACCCTTCACCGTGTGGAGCAAACGCTGTATGTAAAGAATCAAATGGTGCTGGTTCTTGTTCATGTATCCCAGAATATTTTGGCGATCCGTACTCTGGATGTCGACCAGAATGTGTAAACAATCTCGATTGTGCGTGGAATAAAGCATGCATTAATTACAAATGCATAGATCCTTGTATTGGTGCTTGTGGTTTATATGCTGAGTGTAAGGTCAGCAACCATGCTCCGACTTGCTATTGTTTGCCAGGGTACACTGGAAGTGCTTTATTATCATGTCATAAAATTGAGTTTGATCCAAGTAAGAGTTGTATATATTGCTATTGCTTTATTCTTTAGATTCTCTTCTTATACTTATTTTATTACATAGCATGTGAAGTTGATTTGATTATTACGAAAAACCCTTGCATGAAATCACCTTGTGGGCAATATAGTCAATGCCGAGCTGTAAATGGCCATGCAGTATGCTCTTGTTTACCTGGTTACTTTGGAAATCCTCCAAATTGTCATCCAGAATGTATAACTAGTTCAGATTGTCCACAAGACAAATCGTGCGTAAATCAAATCTGTTCAGACCCATGTCCAGGTACATGTGGTTACAACGCACAATGTCGAGTTGTAAATCATAGTCCGATATGTAGTTGCTACTCGGGTTATTACGGTGATCCATTTGTTCGCTGTGCTATTATTGAAAGTAAGAATGCCGTAGTTATGCTTTTAGTTGCTTTATATGTAGCATATTATTGATTTGATGCATGGGGAATGTTTAGAGCCTTTGCCACCAGAACAGGATAGACTACCACAGAACCCTTGTGTTCCATCACCATGCGGTCCAAATTCTATATGTCTTCCCAAAGATTATACTCCTACCTGTTCTTGTTTACCAAACTATATTGGCCGACCTCCTTGCTGTAGACCAGAATGCACAATAAATGCCGAATGCTTTGGAAATTTGGCTTGTGTTAATGAAAGGTGTATAGATCCTTGTCCTGGTTCTTGTGGCATTAACGCCTATTGTAAAGTGATTTCCCACAATCCTGTATGTAAATGCAATGACGGTTATACCGGTGATCCATTTATAGCCTGTCGACCAACACCAATTTCACGTAAGGATTATTATTTAACTATTATAATGCATCTTGTTAGCGTATATATTAAGATATTAAGAAAATTGAAATGTCGTCGAATAAATTGATAAGACTCAAATACATCAACACACAAATTGCAACCCACCTTTTCCCATTTTAGTTCCACCATCAGCAGATGTGCCAAGTGATCCATGTAACCCATCACCGTGTGGCGCAAATGCTATTTGCAAGGAAAGAAATAATGCTGGATCTTGCACGTGTATCCCTGAATATACTGGCGATCCTTATACGGGATGTAGACCAGAGTGTGTGCTAAATAGTGAATGTCCTAGAGACAAAGCTTGCATAAACAATAAGTGTCGTGACCCATGTCCAGGAATGTGTGGTTTATATGCTGAATGCAGAGTTATCAACCATTCTCCTTCATGTGCTTGTCTTCCAGGATATACTGGCAATCCATTGTCTGCTTGTCAACTTCTCCCAGTTGCCAGTAAGATTTCTTCCCTTACTATCTACTTATTAGCTTGTTTTTACTTTGCATGTATTGGTATTTTAAACCGTGTCTTCACTCTTATCTGTCTCTATTGTACGTTGCATGTTTTTCTTTGTGCTATGCCCACTTCTAGGCCCAGATCTACCACCTAAAAACCCTTGCATACCTTCACCTTGTGGCCCGTACAGTCAATGCAGGACAATAAATGACCATGCTGTTTGTTCATGTCAAACAAACTATATTGGTACACCCCCAGCTTGTCACCCAGAATGTATGGTTAGTTCTGAATGCGCTCAAGATAAGGCATGTGTCAATCAAAAATGTGTAGACCCATGTCCCGGAACCTGTGGCCTTAATGCAAGGTGCCAAGTTGTCAACCATAATCCAATATGTAGTTGTTCAGCTGGATATACTGGCGACCCATTTGTTCGGTGCTTACAAGAAAGTTCGTATATTAATATAAAACAATTTATAGAAAAACATATCTTAATAACACTTAAAATATTTGTTAGAACCAACGTATTATGATGAACCATCAATTCCCACTAATCCGTGCGTTCCATCTCCATGCGGACCTAACTCTTTATGCCGTGATCACAGTGGAACTCCTGCGTGTTCATGTTTGCCTAATTATATTGGCCGACCGCCCAATTGCCGCCCAGAATGTACAATTAATGCTGAATGCTCAGGAAATCTCGCTTGTGTAAATGAAAAATGTCGAGATCCGTGCCCTGGTTCATGTGGGATATACGCGACTTGTAATACAGTTAAACATGTACCACAGTGTATTTGTCAAAATGGATACACTGGAGATCCATTTAGCGGATGTTCACTCATACAACAAAGTAAGACAATTATTATCGGTATAAACGTATTGAAAATTTTGGATGTATATACTTTATACATGTATTTATATTTAAACACGTATCTTTAGCTCCAACTGAAGGGCCAAAAATGCCATGCAATCCATCACCGTGTGGAGCAAATGCAATATGTAAAGAACGAAATGGTGCTGGTTCTTGTTCATGTTTGCCGGAATATTTTGGAGATCCGTACACTGGATGTAGACCAGAATGTGTGACGAATTCTGATTGTGATCGTAGTAAATCTTGTATGAACAATAAATGTCGCGATCCATGTCCAGGAGTATGTGGTTTGAATGCAGAATGCAGGGTAATTAACCACTCTCCGTCTTGTTATTGCCCAGTGGGCTATACTGGAGATCCAACGTTATCTTGCTACATTCAACCATTACGTAAGTGTAATAATATTATTTAGTGGTATTTTCTATAAATAATTTAATTAATTTTTATAATTCAAGAAAACTTAATTTAAATATAATGTAAAATTATTATTTTTAGTTGATCCAGAACCACCAACAAATCCATGCATTCCTTCACCGTGTGGTCCTTACAGCCAATGTAGACCTGTCAATAATCACGCTGTATGTTCATGTCAAACAGATTACATAGGAACACCACCAGCTTGTCGGCCAGAATGTATGGTGAGCTCTGAATGTCCCCAAGACAAAGCATGTGTTAGAAAGAAATGTATAGACCCATGTCCTGGTACATGTGGATCAAATGGAAGATGTCAAGTAGTCAATCATAGTCCAATTTGCAGCTGCCCTCCTGGTTATAACGGAGATCCATTTGTACGATGTTTCAAAGAACGTACGTAATTATTATTCAACACAATTGTACAATAAATATTCATTAAAATACTTCATTTGAAAACAATATTTAAATTTTATATAAATACGTTAATAGAACCTCCACCAGCTGATATACCAACCAATCCGTGTGTACCATCACCATGTGGACCGAATTCAGTATGCCGTGAAATCGGTAACACCCCAGCTTGTTCATGTTTGGACAGTTACATTGGACGTCCACCTAATTGCCGACCAGAATGTACCATTAATGCTGAATGCCCAGGAAATTTAGCATGTTCGAAGGAAAAATGTAAAGACCCTTGTCCTGGTTCATGTGGAATATATGCCTCGTGTGTAACGATAAACCATAGTCCACAATGTAATTGTGAACCAGGTTATACAGGAGATCCATTTGCTGGATGTTCCCTAATACAACAAGGTATTTTTATTTTGTACACGCATATCCTATTTTCGATATTTTTTATAACGATATTTATGGTTTTAGTTGTTCCAACTGAAGGACCAAAAATGCCCTGTAACCCATCACCGTGTGGAGCAAACGCTATATGTAAAGAACGTAATGGAGCAGGATCTTGTATATGTTTACCAGAATACTTTGGTGATCCTTATACAGGATGTAGACCAGAATGTGTGACAAATTCAGAATGTGACAGGAGTAAGGCATGCGTAAATAATAAATGCCGTGATCCTTGTCCTGGTACATGTGGTCTTAATGCAGAATGTAGTGTCATAAATCACGCACCATCGTGTACATGTTTCCCAGGTTATACTGGCAATCCAATAACCGCATGTCATATGCCACCACCAAGTAAGATTAATATTTTTCTTCTACAATAATTAAAGAAAAAAAATTTAATCACTTTTTTTTTTTATTTATAGTGGACGAAATACCTAAAAACCCATGTGAACCGTCACCGTGTGGACCTTACAGCATATGTAGAACTGTGAATGGCCATGCAGTGTGTTCTTGTCAAACTAACTATGTTGGTACACCTCCGGGATGTCGTCCAGAGTGTGTAGTTAGTTCAGAATGTCCTCAAAACAGAGCTTGTATTAACCAAAAATGTTCAGACCCTTGTATTGGAATATGTGGTATTGGAGCCAGGTGTCAAGTCATAAACCATAATCCAATTTGCAGTTGTCCAAATGGTTTAATTGGAGATCCTTTTGTCCAGTGCAAATCTGAACGTAAGTTTTTTTAGATCTCTAAGATTATTCAAACAATTTTAACAAATAATTTCTAAACAATTACTTTACATTAATACTTTTTATAATTATGAAACAACATTAATATAAATCGAATTTAAAAATAAATAATTTTATAACTATAATTTACTTGTGTATTTTAAACAAACATGATTTATTAATGAACTATAAGATTGATTTTAAATATAATTATTAATTTATTTTATTATAGCACGACCGACTCAGCCACCACCTAGTGGAAATCCTTGTGTCCCATCTCCATGTGGCCTGAATTCAATATGCCGTGAAGTAGGCTCAACACCAGCATGCTCTTGTCAGCCGAACTATATAGGAAGACCGCCAAACTGTCGCCCTGAATGTTCAATCAATGCAGAATGTCCAGGAAATCTTGCTTGCTTAAACGAACGTTGCAAAGATCCTTGTCCTGGTTCTTGTGGAGTGCACGCAACTTGTGTAACACGTAATCATAGACCACAGTGTACCTGTGAAACTGGATACACAGGGGATCCATTTGCGGGATGTTCTATAGTTCAACAAAGTAATTTAATTTTTCTGTTTAACCATTAAAATATTTCTGTTTTAATAACTATAATAATTTATATTTGGAATAGTTCCTCCCACTGAAGGACCAAGAGATCCTTGTAATCCATCACCGTGCGGAGCTAATGCGATTTGTCGAGAAAAGAACGGTGCCGGTTCTTGTGTTTGTCTCCCTGAATATTTCGGTGATCCATATACAGGATGCAGACCAGAATGCGTCACAAATGCAGATTGTGATCGTACAAAAGCATGTGCAAATAATAAATGTAAAGATCCATGCCCTGGAACATGTGGCCTCAATGCAGAATGCAAAGTTCTAAACCATGCGCCTTCATGCAGTTGTATACCAGGATACACTGGTGATCCGTTAAGCATATGCAATGTTATACCCATAAGTAAGGATAAGATTTATTCCTCTTATGAACAGTAATTATCATGCATTAATATTCTGTTTTGACCTAACATTTTTAGCTGAAGCTACGCCAATAGATCCTTGTGTTCCATCTCCATGTGGACCTAACAGTCAATGCAGAGAATTAAACGACCATGCCGTTTGTTCTTGTTTAAGTTCTTATATCGGTACACCCCCATCTTGTCGTCCTGAATGCGTTGTCAGTTCAGAGTGTAGTCAAAACAAAGCTTGTGTTAATCAAAAATGTAGTGACCCCTGCATTGGTACTTGTGGCCTGAATACAAGGTGTCAAGTAGTAAATCACAATCCCATTTGTAGCTGTTCCCCCGGATATACGGGCGATCCTTTTGCTTCTTGCAATAAAATACAACGTAAGAATTGTATAGTGAATGTTTGGTACTTTTTACTTGAAAATCTTTTGCATTTCTTTATTCTATTGCATGTAAAATATGATATATGTTATTTCTTATATTACTGTCTGAAACTCTGTTGCATGTTTTTCTTTTTTTCTTTTTCTCACTTTAGCCACAACCACTCCTTCACCACCTACAGCCCCTTGCTCTCCGTCACCTTGTGGACCCCACTCTCAATGTAGAGTGGTGAGCAATACAGCTGCTTGTTCTTGTTTGCAAAACTACATTGGTCGGCCACCCAATTGTAGGCCTGAGTGTGTTATTAGCGCGGAATGTTCAAGTAACTTGGCATGTATCAATGAAAAATGCTCTGATCCATGCCCTGGATCTTGTGGACAATATGCTCATTGTAGAGTGATCAATCACCACCCAGTTTGTACTTGTTTACCAGGGTACACTGGCGATGCGCTTACATATTGCCAACTTTTACCTACCTGTAAGAACAAAGACTACTACTATGTACACTTTATACTTACGAAAAATAGTTTTAACTCAACGACAGATTAGTTTTAGTAACATTTTAAATAATTAGAGTATATTTATTTGTTACAATGCATGTAGACCAACATATTTTTATTAACTTGTATATAGCTACTGAAAGATCACCAGAAGCTGTAGATCCTTGTTATCCGTCTCCATGTGGCCCAAATTCAGATTGTGTCAACCGAAATGGGGTAGCTGCTTGCTCATGCTCTACAGGATTCTTCGGTGATCCATATACTGGATGTCGAAGAGAATGTGAAAACAACGACGATTGCAATTTAGCATTGGCTTGCATTGGCTATAAATGTATAGATCCTTGTCCAGGAACTTGTGGTTCTGAGGCAATATGTACAGTTGTGAAACATATACCTATTTGCTCTTGTCCACCATCGTTTACCGGTGATCCATTTACCTCTTGTCGTCCAATACCAGTCATCCGTTAGTATTTTTATAAATAGTCAAATTTTATTTTAGCACCAATGAAAATATTTTATTTAAAAACGTACTATTGTTTCCTACAGCAACACAGAGAGAGCCAATTGACCCATGCCATCCATCGCCATGTGGCCCTAATAGTCAATGTCGTAAAATTAACGATCAAGCTGTTTGCTCTTGTTTGCCAAATTATATGGGTAGTCCACCAGAATGTAGACCTGAATGTGTTGTCAGTTCAGAATGTCCCTTGGATAAAGCTTGTACAAATCAAAAGTGTTTGGATCCTTGTCCAAATACTTGCGGTATTCAAGCTTTATGTACTGTGCGAAATCATAACCCAATTTGTGCATGTCCGGCTGGATATTCTGGAGATCCATTCTCACATTGTGCCTTAATACGTAAGAATTTAACATGAACAATAATTAAATTAGATAATATTTTTAATTATTTTTTTAGCTACTACGCCAACACCTCCAGTAACTGAACGTCCAGCATCATGCTATCCAACACCATGTGGACCAAACTCACAATGCCAAATACAAAACGGAATACCCGTATGCTCATGTCTACCAGACTTCATAGGTTCACCACCTTCATGCAGACCTGAATGTGTTATAAGTGCTGAATGCCCAAGTCAATTGGCTTGTATGAACCAAAAATGTCGAGACCCATGTGTGGGTTCATGTGGATTAAATGCAAATTGCCATGTACTAAATCATGTTCCTATTTGTACTTGTAATAATGGTCTAACTGGAGATCCATTCGCATTATGTACACAAATACAAATGAGTATGTAAAACATTATATGATTTAATTTGAGTATGAAATTTTTATTATAATTATTTTTCACAATAGCTACTGAGAGACCACTAGCATCTGATCCTTGTAATCCTTCACCATGTGGGCCAAATGCGATCTGCAAAGGAAATGGAAATTGCGAGTGCTTGCCAGAATATACAGGAAACCCCTATGAAAATTGTCGTCCAGAATGTGTATTAAATACAGAATGCTCTAGAGACAAGGCATGTATGAGAAACAAATGTCGGGATCCATGTATTGGAACTTGCGGACAAGGTGCAAATTGTGATGTAGTGAACCATATTCCGATTTGTTCATGTCCAACCAAATATTCAGGAGATCCATTCACGATTTGTCGACCAGTTCCTGAGGGTAAAAATTAAAAATTTTAATCTCATGAACTGTAGTTTAAAATTAAATGTCTCCTTTGATTTATTTAGATGTCCCTGTATCAAGTGACCCTTGTAATCCATCACCTTGTGGTCCTTATAGCCAATGTAGAAACTCGAATAACCATGCAGTATGTTCTTGTTTGCCGAATTACATTGGTTCGCCGCCATCATGCCGTCCAGAGTGTACTGTCAGCTCTGAATGTAATCCAGATAAAGCATGTGTAAACATGAAATGTATCAACCCATGTATAGGAGCTTGTGGTGCTGGAGCTAGATGTGAAGTAATTAATCATAGTCCAATCTGCAGTTGTAGAGAAGGACAAACTGGAGATCCGTTCAGAAGTTGTTATACTATACCCAGTAAATATTAAAAAATTATTTATTCATTTTTAACCTATAACCTTATTTATACATTACATTTTTTTAGAACCAGTACTTCCACCTCAAAATGATCCTCCAAAACTCCCATGTGTTCCTTCACCATGTGGTCCAAATTCTCAATGTATAGCTTCTGGGAATAACCCATCATGTTCTTGCTTACCATCCTACATTGGTGCTCCACCAAATTGTCGACCAGAATGTATAATAAACCCAGATTGCCCATCAACTCTTGCTTGTATCAACAACAAATGTAGAGATCCGTGCCCTGGATCCTGTGGAAGTGATGCTCATTGCCAAGTCGTTAATCATGCAGTTTCGTGTTTATGTCCCACTGGATATACAGGAAATCCATTTGTTCAATGTATTTATCAACAAGGTATGTTATCATTGCATTAATACATTTAGTTAAATAATTACTAATTTTAATTTACATTCATAGAAAATTTAAATCCCTGTGAACCATCTCCATGTGGAGCAAATGCAATATGTAAACAACAAGATGGTGCTGGATCTTGTTCTTGCATTAATGATTATTACGGAAACCCATATGAAGGTTGCCGACCTGAATGTATTCACAGTTCAGACTGTCCTACAAATAAAGCCTGTATTGGGAATAAATGTGTTGATCCTTGTCCCGGAGTGTGTGGAGTAGATGCTGTTTGTACAGTTATTAGCCATGTTCCAACTTGCAACTGTATTTCTGGTTATATAGGAAATCCATTCACATATTGCCAACCTCAACCTCCAAGTAATATTATATATTTATTTTTAAATTGTTGATAAATAATCCTATTAAATTATTAAATTATTATATTTTTAGCAACTCAAGCCACTGTATATGACCCTTGTAATCCATCGCCGTGTGGCCCTAACAGTCAATGTAAAAACGTAAACCAACAAGGAGTATGCTCTTGTCAAAAAGAATATCAAGGAACTCCACCAAATTGTAGACCTGAGTGTGTCGTAAACAATGAATGTCCATCAAATAGAGCTTGTCATAAATTCAAATGTACAGATCCTTGTCCTGGAACGTGTGGACTAAATGCACGCTGTGAAGTTATTAATCATAGTCCGATTTGCACTTGTTCACCTGGTTTAATAGGTGATCCTTTCACAAGATGTTATCCACAACCAGGTTCGATATAATTGTATTATTTTATTTTAGCTGTAGGGTCTAGAATTATTAATTGTAACACTCAATTTTTAATTGTCTATATATAAACAAAATAATAATTATAATATATATATATATACATTTATTATAAATCAAATATTTAATTGAATGTTATAGTGAAACCATTAGATGAACCAGTCATACCTACAAATCCTTGTATCCCCTCTCCATGTGGACCAAATTCTGAGTGTAGACCAGTCGGAAATCAACCATCATGTTCGTGTCGAACAAATTATGTTGGTTCTCCGCCAAACTGCCGACCTGAATGTTCCGTTAACTCTGACTGTCCTTCTATGTTATCTTGTATATCAGATAAGTGTAGAGATCCATGTTATGGTTCTTGTGGCTTAAATACAGACTGTAGAGTTCAAAATCATATACCAACTTGTACATGTATCACTGGACACACTGGTGATCCATTTACACAATGTGTTCCAATAATAGGTACAATAATTTGCTTATAATTCTTAATGTATTTAACCATTTAATATTATAATTATGAAATATTATTTGTAGTGCAACCAACACTAGCTACACCAACTGATCCATGTAATCCATCACCTTGCGGCTCCAATACTCAATGTTACAATGGAGTTTGTCAATGTTTGCCTAACTATTTTGGAGATCCATTAATAGGTTGTCGACCGGAATGTACAATGAACACAGACTGTCCTAGAAATAAAGCATGCTTAAATCAAAAGTGCCAGGATCCTTGTCCAGGCACTTGCGGTCAAGGAGCAATATGTGATGTTATTAACCATATTCCAACATGTAGCTGTCCCACCGGTACTGCTGGTGATGCATTTGTTATCTGTAGGCCCATAAAAGTTCAAGGTATGAATCAAATAATATATACAAAAAATAAGAATAATAAACTCCATTCTAATTATATAATTTTACTTTTAGATGAACCATCTAGAGACCCATGTAATCCTTCTCCATGCGGACCAAACAGCGTTTGCCGTGTAGTCGAAGGACATGCTGTTTGTTCATGTCAAAATACTATGATTGGTTCGCCACCTTCTTGTCGACCAGAATGTGTTGTTAGTGCGGAATGTCCATTAACTCAAGCATGTCTCATGAGTAAATGCCGTGATCCATGTCCTGGAACTTGTGGACATCTTGCTAATTGTAAAGTAGTCAATCATAGTCCTATTTGTACTTGTCCACCACAGCATAGTGGAGATCCATTTAGAAGCTGTTACCCTGTTCAAGGTAATATATTTATTGAATATAACATTAACATTTTGTATTTAAATACAATATTAATCTATTCCAGAAGTAAGACCAACACCATCGGCTGATCCAATTAATGTTTGTGTTCCATCACCATGTGGTCCCAATTCTGAGTGTAGAGATCGTGGAGGCGCACCAGCGTGTTCATGTCTACCAAATTATGTAGGAACGCCACCATCGTGCAGACCGGAATGTACAATTAATCCAGAATGTCCTAGTCATTTATCATGTATTAATCAAAAATGTACAGACCCTTGCCCTGGATCATGTGGCTCAAATGCTGCATGTTCTGTTATTAATCATACTCCCATGTGTTCCTGCAATAATGGATTTACTGGAGATCCATTTACGTATTGTCAATCAGTTCCGGGTAAGATTTTAACATACTCGCATGGATATGCTTTGCACATTTGATTTTAAACACGCTAATTTATTTTAGATAATTTTTTTTTTTTAATGCTTGCTTTATTAATATATATTTTTAGAACAATTGAAATATCTTTTGATTTATGGTTCATACCATAAAATAAAAACAAATAATAAATAAATAATATATCTACACAGTAACTTAATCTCACAAATAACTTAGGTATATCATAGCCCGTATTAAAATTAAAACATTAATAAAAAAAAGTCACTACTTTGATATTATCACTTGATGAGCATTAATTTTAATAACATATTAAACTATTTTCCCATTTATTAATGAAGCTAATTTATAATAAAATAGCTAAAATATTACTACCATTATTAATACTTTTACCCTATCAACGGTTGAGCAGATTAGTTTTAATGAGTTCATATAATCATTTACCTGTCATTTAATAAAATAAATTTAACTAAGTTATAGAAATTCCCCTCCAAAAAAAAAAAAAAAAAATACATATATATACAGTATATCATGAAACTATATAATAGTTAATAGAATGCAATAAAAGTATTGGCATCAAAAAAAAATCATTCATGACATTAATGTAGTCTTAAAATGGATAGCATGCTGTCATTGAATTTTAATCGATTATAATATGTTTTACATAATTAAAAAAATACATATATTTGCTTAGTGCATGAATAAATTTTGAATAGAATGAATTAAATATGTTTAAAATCAATAAAATCAAGAGTATATATGTTTGATGTTGCATCTTGTGAGCATGTATTATGATAAATGTTCTATTTAATAATTCTTAATTAAATTGTATATACATTTTATATGCTTTGGGTGTTAAATTTGTAAGCTATACACTATGATTTTAATTCTGTAGTCATAGTATATTTATACTTGTATGCACTTTATTTTTATCAAATATTTCAATACGTTTTTAAATATATATAATTTTATTTATGTATGTTTGCATGTAATTTTGGATTATTTATAAATATTTTTCATAAAATTTTATTGCAAAAGTAATTCATTCAAAAGTACATAATGTACAATGTTTATACTATTTATACTATTTTTAGTTTTTATATTTAAACTAGAGACGTTGAATCTTTATTTGTGCCCTATATAAATTAAGTAGACTAATAATATTATATTTTAGTATTTATAAGTAAATAGAATAGTAGTTAATATTTAGTATCTCAAGTTAAATTTATTTAGTTTATTAATAGTTAAATTTAAGATCGGTAAGTTATTCATAGTACTTATAGTACTTTGTAGTATGATAAGAATTAATTTAATATTTTCAGAATATATAGAGGTAAGAAATCTTATCGGGTTATTTTTATCTTAAGTATTACGATACTATGATAATTATTGTTTTAGACCTAACATAGGTACTCCTTTCCAAATCGATGTTGATTATATTATCTGCTCAATTTTTGAATAGCTATCACTAATCATGTAACAGATGTAAAAGAAGAGTTAGAGCTTACTAAATAATTGTATAACAATAAATTTTTATTTAATGGTGAGTACTAATAATATCATTAATTCATTGTGACTTTATCCTCAAATAATATTATTTTTAAATTATAATTATAGTGTTACCAGTATACCAAGAACCTCTAAACCCATGCATTCCTTCCCCTTGTGGAATGAATGCTATATGCAAAGAGTATAATGGTGCTGGTTCGTGTAGTTGTTTACCGGAATATAATGGAAATCCATACGAAGGCTGTAGGCCAGAATGTGTCATAAACTCTGATTGTACACCTCAAAAGGCTTGTGTAAAAAATAAATGTCAAAATCCGTGTGCTGGAACTTGTGGCCAGAACGCAGAATGCTACGTCACGAATCATTTGCCATCATGCACTTGTATACCCGGTTTTACTGGAGATCCATATAAATACTGCATCCCAGCTCCACCACCTCAACGTATGTATTACAATTAGATGAATTATATTTGTAAAAAAGAATTAAATAATAATAATATGTAATATATATTTATAGAACCATTAGCGGATCCGATTAATCCTTGTGTTCCATCGCCATGTGGACCAAACAGTCAGTGTAAAGAAATAAATAACCAAGCTGTGTGTTCATGTTTACAATCATATGTGGGCAATCCTCCAAACTGCAGACCAGAGTGTGTGGTAAATTCCGAATGTGGTAAACCCAAAGCGTGCAGAAATTTGAAATGCGTAGACCCTTGTATAAATGCTTGTGGTTCTAATTCAAAATGTAAAGTAATAAATCATAGTCCAATATGTTCATGTAAAGAAGGATTTACTGGTGATCCATTTTCAAGCTGTTATGCTATACAATGTAAGTTCAACTTTTTTATTTTTAACTAGAAATATAAAAATATTTTTCTCCTATTATCTTTATTCTTACAACATGATATTTTTTAATTAAATAATTTAAACTTAAACAGATTTACCATCATTACCAATACAAAATGAACCAATAAATCCATGTGTTCCATCACCATGTGGTCTGTACTCGTATTGTAAAGATTCCAATGGATATCCTTCTTGTTCTTGTCAAGAAAATTATATCGGTTCCCCGCCAAATTGTAGACCTGAATGTACAATCAATGAAGAATGTCCAAAAGATAAAGCTTGTATGAAGCAAAAATGCCAAGACCCTTGTCCTGGTTCATGTGGTGTCAATGCCCTTTGTAATGTTTACAATCATAATCCAATATGTTCCTGTATTGAAGGTTATACAGGAGATCCGTTTACCAGTTGTTATATAAAACCAACATCTCGTAAGCAATTAATTTAACTATAGATTAGAGATAATATTATTAAGTGTATGAAAACATTAATAATCAATTATATTATTTTTGATTTGTAGCTCCTAAGCCACAATATGACGATCCGTGTAACCCATCACCATGTGGATCAAACGCCGTATGTAATAATGGTGTTTGTTCTTGCTTGAGTGAATATCAAGGCGATCCATACTCTGGCTGTCGTCCAGAATGTATTTTAAATACTGATTGCCCTATTATTAAAGCATGTATCAATAATAAATGTAAAGATCCATGCCAAGGAACATGTGGAATAAATGCAATTTGTAACGTTTACAATCATATTCCAATGTGTACGTGCCCCCAAGGCACAAATGGAAATGCATTCATTCAGTGCACCACAGTTCAAGGTAAAACAAATGATTAAAAAAGAAAAATTTTGTTAATGAGTTTAAAATATATTTTGTTTATTAACTAACACAGTTATAAATACAAACATATTATATAATATACATAATTTCAGCATCTATTGAAGTTATCAATCCATGTGCTCCATCTCCGTGTGGACCAAATAGTCAATGTAAACAAGTAAATGGTGTAGCAGTGTGTTCATGCATATCTGGATATTTGGGTGCACCACCATTATGTAGACCCGAATGCACAATAAATTCAGACTGTGGTCTGAATGAAGCTTGTTCAAATCAAAAGTGTCGAAATCCGTGTCCTAGTATTTGTGGAATAGGAGCCAAATGTCAAGTTATAAATCATAATCCAATTTGCAGCTGTCCGCCAGGCTTAATTGGTGATCCATTTACAAGATGTTACAATAAACGTATGTAAAAATTAATAAAAAAATAAAAACTACAAATTTATATTAAATAATAGAATATTATTAATAATTACATATATAATGTAGCTGCTGATTTGCCACAGTACGTTGGTAATCCTTGCATTCCATCTCCTTGTGGGCCCAATTCTCAATGTAAGGTTCAAGGTGAATCGCCATCGTGCTCTTGTCTACCTAACTTTATTGGATCGCCTCCAAATTGCAAACCAGAATGTATCACAAACAGCGAGTGTTCATATAATTTAGCTTGCGCTAATATGAAATGTAAAGATCCATGTCCAGGTTCGTGTGCACCAAATGCTGAATGTCATGTAGTAAGCCATTCGCCAATATGCAAATGTCCAATTGGATACATAGGAGATCCATTCTCACAATGCATTGTCCAACAAGGTAAAAATGATGATTTAAAAATAATATTGAGTAGGTATATTAAACTTATTTTCTTTTTTATTCAGCCGATCCAGTACCACAAGAATATTTAAATCCATGTGTACCATCTCCATGTGGGACAAATGCAATTTGTAAAGAACAAAATGGAGCTGGTTCGTGTACATGCTTGCCTGAATATTATGGAAATCCATACGAAGGATGTAGACCAGAATGTGTTTTAAATACAGACTGTGCGTCAAATAAAGCATGCTCTAATTATAAGTGTAAAAACCCATGTCCAGGAACATGTGGTCAAAATGCAGAATGTCAAGTAGTTAATCATTTGCCCATGTGTTCTTGCTATCAAGGATATACTGGTGATCCATTTAGATTCTGTCATCAAATACCTCTTCCACAACGTATGTTGAAACATTTTAATACTGTTACAATTTTAAATTCATTAGTATACTTATACATAATTATTTTCAATAGAAACTGAAATTGAACCAATTAATCCATGTTCGCCTTCTCCGTGTGGTCCAAATAGTCAATGTCGAGAAATTAACCATCAAGCTGTTTGCTCATGCCTTCCAACGTACATAGGAAGTCCGCCTGGTTGTAGACCAGAATGTGTAACCAATTCAGAGTGTGCTTTGAATATGGCATGCATAAAGCAGAAGTGTTCAAATCCTTGTCCTGAACCATGTGGACAGAATTCGAATTGCAAAGTTATCAACCACAGTCCTGTTTGTTCATGTATTAGTGGTTTTACTGGAGATCCATTTGTTCGCTGTTATCAAATACCTCCTCCTCCACCACAATTCGATCCAGTTTATATCAATCCTTGCGTTCCTTCACCATGTGGTCCATATTCTCAATGTAGAGAACAGAATGGCTATCCATCTTGTTCCTGTTTATCTGAATATGTCGGAAGTCCTCCAAATTGCCGTTTTGAGTGTACAATTAATGCAGAATGTCCCAGAGATAAAGCATGTATGAAACAAAAATGTCAAGATCCATGTCCTGGATCGTGTGGTGTAAACGCTTTGTGCAATGTAGTAAACCATACACCAATTTGCTTATGTCCTGATAACTATGAAGGCAATCCTTTCGAAAACTGCAGACCAAAACCTATGGATGGTAAATTTTAATACATTAAAATATTTTATAAAATTAAACATAATCAATCAAATTATATAGTTCCAGAACCTGTGTATTCGGACCCATGTAATCCATCACCTTGTGGTCCTAATGCTGATTGTTATAATGGCGTTTGCAAATGTAAACCTGAATTCCAAGGGGATCCTTACTCTGGATGCAGACCTGAGTGTGTACTAAATAACGATTGTCCCAGAAACAAAGCATGCATTAAAAATAGATGCAAAGACCCATGTCCTGGAACCTGTGGAACGAATGCCATTTGTGAAGTTTATAACCATATACCAATGTGTAGATGTCCTGATGGAATGTATGGCAATGCTTTTATCAATTGCTTGATACAACAAGGTGAATATAAAAATAACTGTGAAAAATACAATTTCTATAATTTACTGTCATTTAATAGATGTGATACCAGTTACGAATGTAAATCCATGTTATCCATCTCCATGTGGACCAAACAGTCAATGTAGAGAAATTAATGGACAAGCGGTATGTTCATGCATAATCGGATATTTAGGAGTACCACCATCGTGTAGACCAGAATGCACAATTAATTCTGATTGTAACTTGAATGAAGCATGCTCAAACCAAAAATGCCATGACCCATGTCGTGGTGTTTGTGGAATTGGAGCAATCTGCCGTGTATATAACCATAAACCTATCTGTAGTTGCCCTCCAGGGCAAACAGGCAATCCGTTTTCTAATTGCCACCCAATACGTAAGTAAAAATTTATTCATTTATTGATAATATTTATCTATTTTATTTACGTATATAAATAATTATTTATTTTGATTTTTTTTCTTAAGCGGTTCAAGATCCAATACCTGTGGAACATCCTTGTGTGCCATCTCCATGCGGGCCCAATTCACAATGTCAAGTAAAAGGACAGTCACCATCATGCTCTTGCTTACCTGATTTTATTGGTTCACCACCAAACTGCAAACCCGAGTGTATAAGTAATGGAGAATGTCCATATCATTTGGCATGTAAAAATATGAAATGTAAAGATCCATGTCCTGGTACCTGTGGACTAAACGCACAATGTAATGTCGTAAGTCACTCTCCTCAATGTTACTGCTACCCAGGATACATAGGAGATCCTTTCACTCAATGTACAATACAACAAGGTAAATATAAAATATAAATATGATTGTTATTATAGAAAACATATATTAATTATTGTTATTATTTGTTAATTTATTAACAGCCGAACCAATAGAAGAAACTTTAAACCCCTGTATACCATCACCTTGCGGAGCAAATGCTATTTGTAAGGAGCAAAATGGTGCTGGGTCTTGTAGTTGTTTACAGGAATATTTTGGAAACCCTTATGAACTCTGTAGACCTGAATGTACAGTAAACACTGATTGCCCATCAAATAAAGCTTGTATGGGAAATAAATGTCTAGATCCATGTCCAGGAACATGTGCCCAATCTGCAATTTGTCATGTTTACAACCATTCGCCTACATGCTCGTGTAATTATGGATACACAGGAGATCCGTATAAATATTGCAGTCTTATTCCATCTCTACGTAAGTTTTTTCTAAATGTTTTGATGGTCTTTGGCAAATTTATTTTTATTCGTAATATATTTTAGGATTAATTTTTATTTCTTATGGTTTTTCTTTATTTAAGTTTCATTCTTAAGCTAGTTTTAGTAATTATTAAACATGACTTATTTATAACTTTTAGCAATTCAAAACGAGCCGATAAACCCATGTTCACCTTCTCCATGCGGACCACATAGTCAATGTCGAGAAGTCAACTTCCAAGCCGTATGTTCATGTTTATCCAACTATATTGGAAGTCCTCCAAATTGTCGTCCTGAATGTCTAATCAGTCAGGATTGTTCACAAAACCTTGCATGCATAAACCAACATTGTGTTGATCCTTGCATCGGGCAATGTGGTCAAAATGCGCAATGCAAAACAATCAAACATCGTCCAATATGTACATGTAGCCCTGGTTATACTGGAGACCCATTCTCCAGATGTTATCTGGTTCCACCGTTACCTCCACCTCCACAAGATGAACCAATACCAATAAATCCCTGTGTCCCATCACCGTGTGGGCCATATTCTGAATGTAGAAACTATGGAAATTATCCTTCTTGTAGTTGTCAGCCACAATACACTGGAAGTCCACCAAACTGTAGGCCAGAGTGCTCAATCAATGCAGAATGTTCGAGCAATAATGCATGTATGAAAGAGAAATGTCGAGATCCGTGTCCTGGTTCATGTGGAATTGGGTCAATTTGTAATGTATTGAACCACGTTCCTATTTGTCAATGCCCTGATGGATACACTGGTGATCCGTTTGTGAGCTGCTATCCGAAACCGCAAGCTCCTGTTGCTGATGTAGAAACAGACCCATGTAATCCATCTCCGTGTGGTACAAACGCAATATGTAATAATGGACTTTGTACATGTCTTCCTGAATACCAAGGAGATCCATACATTGGATGTAGACCAGAATGTATTCTCAACGATGAATGCTCAAGAGATAAAGCTTGTATTCGAAATAAATGTGTAAATCCATGTCCAGGAACGTGTGGCTACAATGCTATTTGTGAAGTATATAATCATATACCCATGTGTCGATGTCCAGAAGGATTAGGAGGTGATGCTTTTACTCAATGTCAACCAATATTACAAGGTTGGTAAACGACCACACACATACATGCATTTTAATTAATATATTAAGTTTTTTTACATTTCATAAAACCATTTTTGGATTTTTAGATCCAATTATTAATCAGCCATGTAACCCATCACCTTGTGGACCAAACAGTCAATGTAGAGAAATGAACAATCAAGCGGTATGTTCATGTATCATGGGATATGTGGGCAGTCCACCATCGTGTAGACCAGAATGCACAATTAATGCAGATTGTTATTTAACTGAAGCTTGTTCAAACCAAAAGTGTATAAATCCGTGTATAGGAACGTGTGGCGTTGGAGCTAAATGCCAGGTTATAAACCATAGACCGATATGTAGCTGTCCACCTAGTATGACTGGTGATCCATTTGTACGCTGCCATGCCATATGTAAGTTAATAAAAAACAATATCTCAGAAGTATAAAAAATTATGTATAATTTGTATTGTTCAAAAACGGTTTTTTGTTATTCAATTTTTTTACATCAATTTTCAGTAGCACTCCCTGAGCCTGCGGGTAACCCATGTTTACCTTCTCCTTGTGGACCTAATTCTCAATGTCAAGTAAAAGGAGATACACCATCATGTTCATGTTTACCCGAATTCATTGGATCACCACCAAATTGTAAACCAGAATGCATTAGTAATAGTGAATGCTCCTACAACAAAGCATGTGTATATATGAAATGTAAAGATCCTTGTCCAGGATCTTGTGGTCAAAATGCAGTATGTCAAGTCGTTAGTCATGTGCCTAGATGTTCATGTTTATCTGGTTATGTTGGGGATCCATTTATACAATGTTACATTCAACAAGGTAAATAATATTATATAATTAATTATATTTTCTTTGTTTTGAGAAAAATACTGATTAATATAATTATTCAAATTATTCAGCTGATCCAGTACCAATTGAATATTTATCTCCGTGTGAACCTTCTCCGTGTGGTACTAATGCGGTTTGTAAAGAACAAAACGGAGCTGGTTCGTGTAGTTGTCTTCCTGGGTTTGAAGGAAATCCATATGATGGATGCAGATATGAATGCACACTTAATACCGACTGTGCGTCTAATAAAGCATGTATTAGAAATAAATGCCAAAACCCTTGTCCTGGATCTTGTGGACCAAATGCAGAGTGTTTAGTTATAAATCATCTTCCTATGTGCACGTGTTACAATGGTTATACAGGGGATCCTTTCAAATACTGCAATTTAATTCCTCCTCAAAGTAAGTAAACTATTTTAAATAAATTACTTAAATACACTTTTTTTTGTTAAACGCATTATTAAAGTAATAATATTATTTTTTATTTAGTCGTGCAGTCTGAGCCGTATACTCCTTGTGTTCCATCACCTTGTGGACCAAATAGCCAATGTAAAGAAATAAATGGACAAGCAGTTTGTTCATGTCTTCCTTCATACCACGGAAGTCCTCCTGGTTGTAGGCCTGAATGTGTATTGAGTTCTGAATGCAGTGATATACATGCATGTGTTAATCAAAAATGTGTCAATCCATGTCCTGGACCATGCGGTTTGAATGCTAATTGTAAAGTTATAAAACATAATGCAATATGCTCTTGTCAACTCGGGTACCAAGGAGATCCATTCTCCCGTTGTTATTTAATACCACCACCACCGCCACAACAAGATGAAATTATTTACACTAACCCGTGTATTCCATCGCCGTGTGGTTTATATTCAGAATGTAGAGACGTTGGTGGAGTGCCATCGTGTTCATGTTTATCACAATATTTCGGTAGTCCACCAAATTGTAGACCAGAATGTGTGTTAAACAACGATTGTCGAAGCAATTTAGCATGTATTCGAGAGAAATGTCAAGACCCATGTCCGGGATCTTGTGGTATTGATGCATACTGCAATGTAATTAACCACACACCGAATTGTGTTTGCCGTGAAGGTTTTACTGGAGATCCATTCACATCATGCTATATAAAACCAATACAAGACAGTAAGTGATTTTAAAAATTAAGTATTAACATCAAATAACTGTATAAAAATGTTTTAGTTCCAGAACCTATTGACCCATGTAATCCATCTCCATGTGGTTCAAATGCAATATGTAATAATGGTCAATGTTCATGTATCAATGAATACTATGGAGATCCATATTCGGGCTGCAGACCAGAGTGTGTAATTAACAATGACTGTCCCAGAGACAAGGCTTGTGTTCGTAATAAATGTATGAATCCATGTAAAGACACCTGTGGTGAAAATGCTATATGTGATGTTTATAACCACATACCAATGTGCCGATGTCCTGAAGGAACAGAAGGAAATGCATTTATTAGGTGTTCCGCATTACAACAAGGTATAATAATGTAATTTTGTCAATTTTAATAAATTATAACTAATACAAATTTTTTTGTAATCGATTTTAGCTCCCATCGATATTCATCCTTGTTATCCATCACCATGTGGACCCAACAGTCACTGCAAAGAAATAAATAATCAAGCAGTATGCTCTTGTATCATTGGATATTTGGGAGTCCCTCCATCATGTCGACCTGAATGTACTGTAAACTCAGATTGTAATAGTAATAAGGCATGTTCAAATCAAAAATGTATAGACCCGTGTGTTGGAGTATGTGGTGTTAACTCAAAATGCCAAGTTATCAATCACAGCCCCATTTGTAGCTGTATACCCAGTTATACGGGAAATCCATTTGTTCGATGTTATCCAAAACGTAAGTGCATATAATCAAATATTCTTAAATATATAACAATTTAAATTATATTAATTTATTATAGCTGCTGATGTCCCACAACCTGTTGGAAATCCATGTATTCCGTCGCCTTGTGGACCAAATTCTCAATGTAAAGTGCAAGGTGAATCTCCATCATGTTCTTGTTTACTTGAATTTATTGGCTCACCTCCAAATTGTAAACCTGAATGTGTAAGTAATAGTGAATGTCCAATTCACTTATCCTGCATAAACATGAAATGTAAAAATCCTTGCATTGGAGCCTGTGCCCCAAGTGCTGAATGTAGAGTAATAAGTCATACACCAAGATGTACATGCCCTATAGGATACATTGGTAATCCATATACCGAATGTACACTACCTCAAGGTAAATTGAACAGTTTATTACTTTTTATTATTAACAAGGATATGTAGAATATACAAAACTACTAATTATTGTTTAGCTGATCCTGTACCACAAGAATATTTAAATCCTTGTGAGCCATCTCCATGTGGCTCAAATGCCATTTGTAAAGAACAAAACGGAGCTGGATCTTGTTCATGTCTACCTGAATACTTTGGAAATCCATACGAGGGTTGCAAGCCTGAATGTGTTGTAAATGCTGAATGTCAGTCTAATAAAGCATGTATAAATAATAAATGTAAAGACCCATGCCCTGGAACATGTGCTCAAAATGCTGAATGTCAAGTTATTAATCATTCACCGACGTGTACATGTTACAATGGATATACTGGAGACCCATTCCGATACTGCCATATCATACCACCACAACGTAATTAATACTTATATATAAATCAATATATTTGTAATTAATGTATAATTATAATTTGTTTTTATTTTAGAAACCGAAGTACAACCTATTTATCCATGTACGCCATCTCCATGTGGACCAAACAGCCAATGTCGAGAAATAAATCAGCAAGCTGTATGTTCGTGTTTACCAAACTATATAGGAAGTCCTCCCGGATGTCGGCCAGAATGTGTATTAAACTCAGAATGTTCATCAAGTCTCGCTTGTATTAATCAAAAGTGTAAAAACCCATGCGAAGATCGATGTGCACAGAATGCTAACTGCAGGGTATTCAATCATAGTCCAGTATGTTCATGTACCTCTGGGTTTACTGGAGATCCATTTTCACATTGTTATGCTATACCTCCACCACCACTACCACCACAAAATGAGCCTGTTTATACCAACCCATGTATACCATCTCCATGTGGAGCCTATGCTCTATGTAAAGACAATGGAGGTACTCCATCATGTTCGTGCTTAGCTCAATACATCGGATCGCCACCAAACTGTAGACCAGAATGTATCATGCATTCAGAATGCCCTAGTAATGAAGCTTGTATTAGAGAAAAATGCCAAGACCCATGTCCAGGATCATGTGGTTGGGGTGCTCAATGTAATGTAATTAACCATACACCTATGTGTACTTGTCCAGATGGTTATGAAGGAAATCCGTTTACGAAATGTGATATAAAACCAGGTATTTGTTAATATTTAAATATTATGTCTAAATATTATTTTAATTCATTATATTTTCTAGTTGTTCAAGTTCCAGTTTACTCAGATCCATGTAATCCGTCACCTTGTGGTCCAAATACTCGATGTGATAATGGTATATGCACGTGTTTAAGTGACTACCAGGGAGATCCATACACTGGATGTAGACCAGAATGTGTACTAAATAATGATTGTCCGAGAAACAAAGCATGTATTAAAAATAAATGTATGGATCCTTGTCCCGGAACTTGTGGACAAAATGCTATTTGTGATGTTTATAATCATATACCAATGTGTCGTTGTCCAGAAGGATTGCAAGGCAATGCTTTTGTATTTTGCAGTCCACAACAAAATGGTATGTATTTACTATCAACTTTACCTTTTACACTAAATAAAAAACAATATCTTTTAGAACCTGTGATATATGAACCATGTAAGCCATCTCCTTGTGGACCATTTAGTCAATGTAGGGAAGTAAATAAACAAGCAATTTGTTCGTGTGTCATGGGTTATACTGGTGTACCACCATTATGCCGTCCTGAATGTATAACAAGTTCAGACTGTAGACAAAATCAAGCGTGTTCCAATCAGAAATGTATAGATCCGTGTCCAGGAACTTGTGGTATAAATGCTAAATGTCAAGTTATAAGCCACAATCCAATATGTAGCTGTCCACCAGGGTATACTGGAAATGCATTTATGAATTGCTACCTAATTCGTAAGTATAACATATATAAAATACACAACATAAATTATATTAGACTACTTTATTAATATATTCCGAATTATCATTTTTCAATAAACAATTAAAATGTAAACATTTTTAATTTAGCTGCTGACGTACCATTAATAGTGGGCAATCCATGTATTCCAACTCCATGCGGACCTAATTCACAGTGTCAAGTAAAAGGAGACACTCCTTCTTGTTCATGTTTGCCAGAATTCATCGGGTCTCCTCCAAATTGCAAACCAGAATGTATCACTAATAGTGAATGTTCCTACAACAAGGCATGTATAAATATGAAATGTAAAGACCCTTGTCCAGGATCATGTGCAGTCAATGCTATATGTCAAGTTATAAGTCATGCTCCGACTTGTCATTGCCAACAAGGTTATGTCGGGAATCCATTTACATTCTGTTCAGTTCAACAAGGTATAATATCATATAACGATCTTTATAACTATTTTAATGTATCATGGTTATTTGATATATTACAATTATAATATAATTTATATAATTTATAGCAGATCCTATACCCCAAGAATATATTAATCCGTGTGTACCATCACCTTGTGGTGTAAATGCAATATGCAAGGAACAAAATGGCGCAGGATCGTGCACTTGTTTACCGGAATATATTGGGAATCCATATGAGAGTTGTAGACCAGAATGTACAGTTAATTCTGATTGTGTTTCCAATAAAGCATGTATGATGAATAAGTGTAGAGATCCATGCCCAGGTACTTGCGGTCAAAATGCAGAATGTCATGTTGTAAATCATTTACCAGTGTGTACTTGTTTGTATGGTTACAACGGCGATCCATTCAAATATTGTTCAGTTATTGTGCCACCACAAGGTACATATTTTATTTTATACAAGTTACATAATAAGTAAAATGAGTTAGTTTATTATACATATGAACAAGTTTAACACTCTCTCAAATCAATAATATACAAAACAATTATATCATATAAAATATTAAAATAAAAACAAACTTAAAAAATGGATAAAAAAATGTATAGATATAATATCTTATTTTAAGTTGCTTTATGGATAAATTAAGAAATATATAACATCATTTGATATTCAATTAACTATTGATTCTAATTTTTACAAGTAAAATGAGTAAGAAGTGATAAACTTTTTAACTTTTATAACTCTCGTAAATAAATAAAATTTAAGTTTAATAATATTAGGAACATTAACTATTCCATTAATAGCTTATGGAAGAATATAAAACTACATATGAAATCTTCTATATTTGGGAACACAAAATTAAAATGACAAATGTTTTATTGAAATTATTTATTAATTTGTTTTTTTTTTTTTTTTATTTACTTGTATAGATACTCCAATAGAACCGATTAATCCATGTTACCCATCACCCTGCGGACCAAATAGTCAATGTAAATCCATCAATAACCAAGCAATATGTTCATGTTTGCCTACATTCATTGGAAGTCCTCCTGGATGTAGACCAGAATGTGTAATGAGTTCGGAATGTAAGAGTAATGAAGCATGTACAAACCAAAAGTGTTCTGACCCATGCGTAGCTGTTTGTGGACAAAACGCCGATTGTAAAGTTATAAATCATAGTCCGATTTGTACTTGTCGACCAAAATTCACTGGAGATCCATTCACTCATTGTTTCCCAGTACCAAGTAATTACTGCTACTTATTCATTTTAATATCAATGTACTTACGTTTTACATTTTTCTAGTACCACCACCTCAATATTTACCTACTGAATATATTAATCCATGTATACCAACGCCTTGTGGTCCGTACTCACAATGTCATGATAACCAAGGAGTTCCGTCATGCAGTTGTCTTCCTCAATACACCGGAAGCCCGCCAAATTGTAGACCTGAATGTGTTATTAATTCAGAATGCCCATCTAATAAAGCATGTATAAATGAACATTGTAAAGATCCATGTCCGGGATCATGTGGTTATAATGCTGAATGTAATGTACTGAATCATACTCCAATGTGTGTTTGTCCGTATGGAATGATCGGTGATCCTTTTACTAGTTGTTATACTAAACCACAAGAACGTAAGTGACGTTATTTTAATTTACATATGTTCTAAGAGATTTTTTAATACAATTATTGTTAAAATATTTTAGATATACCAGTCGAGAACAGTGATCCATGTAATCCGTCACCTTGTGGACATAATGCGGAGTGTAATAACGGTCAATGTACTTGTTTATCAGATTATCAAGGAGATCCTTACATGGGATGTAGACCTGAGTGTGTTATAAATAATGACTGTCCACAAACCAAAGCTTGCATAAATAGAAAATGTCGAGATCCCTGTCCAGGAATATGTGGTTTAAACGCACTGTGTGATGTTTATAACCATATTCCAATGTGCAGATGCCCTGAAAAAATGTCTGGAAATGCTTTCTTAGAATGCAAACCAATTGAAAGTAATACATCACTTATAAGTTATATCAATACAATAATTAATTACTAATTTGTTTATGTAGTTCAAGCTCAAGTTTATCCATGTAATCCCTCACCTTGTGGACCGAATAGTCAATGTAGAGAAGTCAATAACCATGCTGTATGTTCATGTATATCAAATTACATTGGATCGCCACCTCTATGTAGACCAGAATGTACTACAAATTCTGATTGTAATCAAAATGAAGCTTGTAGTAATCAAAAATGCAAAGATCCATGTCCCGGAACGTGTGGAATAGGAGCTAAATGTCAAGTTATTAACCATAGTCCAATATGCAACTGTCCATCAGGATATACTGGAAATGCTTTTGTCCACTGCTATCCAATACGTAAGAATAATAATTAACTAAAAACAATATTGTAGGTTTCATTATTATAAATAATTATTATACATCCTTAGAAGCGGCACCTATTGAAGAAATTAATGAGAACCCTTGCGTACCATCGCCGTGTGGATTAAATGCTCAATGTCAAGACATTGGAGGTCAACCATCATGCTCTTGTTTACCTCAATTTATTGGGTCTCCTCCAAATTGTAAGCCAGAATGTATAATCAATAGTGAATGTCCATATCACTTGGCGTGTATAAACATGAAATGCCGTGATCCGTGTCCAGGATCATGCGGCCACAATACAGAATGCAAAGTTATTAGTCACGCTCCAAAATGCTATTGTTTACCTGGATATATTGGAAATCCAATAATACAATGCAATATACAACAAGCTGAACCAGTTCCTCAAGAATATATCAATCCATGCCAACCATCACCTTGCGGTTCAAATGCAGTATGCAAAGAACAAAACGGTGCTGGTTCATGTACGTGTTTACCAGAATACTTTGGTGATCCATACAGAGGATGCATGCCTGAATGTGTGGTCAATTCTGACTGCCCACAAAATGAAGCTTGCAGAAGAAATAAATGTGAAAACCCTTGTCCAGGACTATGTGGTCAAAACGCAGAATGTCAAACAATTAATCATGTACCTATGTGTACATGTTCCAATGGATATACTGGAGATCCGTTCAGATATTGTTCAATTATTCCACCACAACGTAATTAAATTATACATAATTAATTATCTTCTCAATAAATAAAAATAGGTTTCATTCAAATATTGATAAATAATTTGCATTTCCTAATTTTAATACTATTTGTACAGTATTGATTCTATTCAATATTGATGATTAATTTACTATTTTCCTTATATAATAATGATATTATTGTAATTTTAGAAATTCCACTTGAGCCAACTAATCCATGCAGTCCATCACCTTGTGGACCAAATAGTCAATGTAGAGAACAAAATGGTCAAGCAATATGTTCATGTCTTCCAGAATACATTGGAAGTCCTCCGAGTTGTCGGCCAGAATGTGTAATAAGTACCGAATGTAATCGTGATAAGGCTTGTATAGGGCAAAAATGTAAAGATCCATGCCCCGGAATGTGTGGTCAAAATGCTAATTGTCAAACTATTAATCATAGTCCAATTTGTACATGTAATTCAGGATACACTGGAAATCCATTTTCTCAATGCTATCTACTACCAAGTAAATAAACAGTTATAATTATTACTTTTAGTATTAGGATCATATATATCATATACCTTTATATCAAAAATACTTCATCAACATATAAATTAAATATTAAATTATTTTTCAGAGCCTATCATACAACAAATTCCACCACCACCGTCAAATCCATGTATTCCAAATCCTTGTGGACCATATTCAATATGCCACGATCAAGGAGGATATCCATCGTGTTCCTGTTTATCTCAGTACATAGGTACTCCCCCAAATTGTAGACCTGAGTGTGTAATTAGTGCTGAATGTCCTAGCAATAAAGCATGTATGAATGAAAAATGTAAAGATCCATGTCCTGGATCTTGTGGGGTTGGAGCACTTTGTACCGTTAATAATCATACACCTAATTGTTACTGCCCAAGTGGATATATAGGAGATCCATTTAGTTTATGTATGCTAAAACCGCCACAAAATGGTTAGTATATTATTGTACATTTACTCAAAAACAATTTTATTTTATATAATTCTAAAATTATTAGATCCCGAAGTACCAAATATTGATCCATGCAATCCATCGCCATGTGGTTCAAACGCAAACTGCAACGACGGTATTTGCACTTGCTTACCAGAATATCAAGGAGATCCTTATGTCGGATGTAGACCTGAATGTATAATAAACGATGAATGTCCTAGAAATAAAGCTTGCATTAAATATAAATGCAAGGATCCATGTCCAGGAACTTGTGGTCAAAATGCAATTTGTGATGTTTATAACCATATTCCAATGTGTAGATGCCCTGAAGGAATGTCTGGAAATGCATTTATAGAATGCAGACCTCAGCAAAGTAATAAATTATATTATGTATATTTTTAAGAAAATTTGATAACTTAAAATTTATATTTATAATTAACATTTATTTAATTATTTATAGTTTCTGTGGTACATGACTATTGTAATCCTTCACCGTGTGGTCCAAATAGTATATGTCAAGAAATAAATCAACAGAGTGTATGCTCTTGTATAATTGGATATATCGGATCTCCACCTACATGTCGTCCCGAATGCGTAGTTAATTCTGATTGCATATTGAGTAAAGCTTGTAGTAATCAAAAATGTCGAGATCCCTGCCCTGGAACATGTGGAATTAGTGCTAAATGTCATGTGGTTAATCATAATCCAATATGCAGCTGTCCTCCTGGTTTTACAGGCAATCCATTCGTGCAATGTAGTCAAATACGTAAGTTCTTATTAATTAAACAAATATTACATTTAAAATTAACATCCAATGTCCATTGTTCATAAATGTTAATTTTTTTACTATAGCGGTTATTGAAGATGAACCCATTCGAAACCCTTGTGTTCCTTCTCCTTGTGGTCCATATTCCCAATGCCAGGTTCAAGGAACATCTCCATCATGTTCATGCTTGCCTGAGTATATTGGATCACCGCCAAATTGTCGACCTGAATGTGTTAGTAACAGTGAATGTTCATATAATTTGGCTTGTATAAATATGAAATGCAAAGATCCATGCCCTGGATTATGTGGAGAAAATGCCTTATGTCGTGTTATCAGTCACTCTCCAATGTGTTATTGTGTACATGGTTATACTGGAAATCCAATGGTTCAATGTGTGGTTCAACAAGGTATTTATCTTAAATTATATAAATTAATAAATATATTCAATCGATAATCATGCATTTCAGACGCAGTTGTAATAAGAGATGATCCACATCCTTGTACTCCGTCCCCTTGTGGAGCAAATGCACAATGTAGAGAACAAAATAATGCTGGCTCTTGTACCTGTTTGCCTGGTTATTTTGGAAATCCGTATGAAGGTTGTAGACCAGAGTGCATTGTTAATACAGATTGCTCACCGGTTAAAGCATGTATACAATACAAATGTCAAAATCCTTGTCCCGGAACGTGTGGTTTGAATGCAGATTGTCAAGTGGTTTACCATGTCGCATCATGCATTTGTAATCCAGGTTATACGGGTAACCCATACCAAGCCTGTAATTTTATAAGACCACAAAGTAAGTTCAATATTATATTTTTATTTATTTAAGTACAGTAGTTCTATTTTTCATATAAAAAAAATTTACATTTATTGATAACAAATGATAAGTAATATTTAACAATATAGTTTTGAATTCTGAGTGGACCTATGAATATATTAGTTCAATAATATATGTATATTAGTACGTTTTAGAACTAAAATTGTTCTTCAATCTTTAATATTGAGAGTGATTTTTGATTACAAATATTATAAACATTGATGTTATATATCATTCCTCCATTACTAATTTTACCATTTTCTTCAAGA
Source organism: Aphis gossypii (assembly GCF_020184175.1). Classification (NCBI taxonomy): domain Eukaryota; kingdom Metazoa; phylum Arthropoda; class Insecta; order Hemiptera; family Aphididae; genus Aphis; species Aphis gossypii. Next base: position 81,036,262 of record NC_065530.1, read on the forward strand.
TTTCTCATAATCATAAGTTATTCTCATACAAATAAAAAACATATTGTAAATAAAAAAGCACATTTTTTTTATTTTTATTTTTTTGTTTTTTGTTTTTTGTTTTTTATAACCGTTTAAATAAAATTTATTAATTTGATTTTAGTTACTCAAATGGAACCAATATACCCATGCACTCCATCACCATGTGGTCCAAATAGTCAATGCAAAGAATTAAATAACCAAGCTGTATGTTCTTGTTTACCATCATTTATTGGAAATCCACCTATGTGTCGTCCTGAATGTACCACTAGTGCAGAATGTCCAACACATTTAGCATGTGTAAACAAGAAGTGTGTAGATCCTTGTCCAGGAGTATGTGGACAAAGTGCAAATTGCAGAGTTATAAATCACAGTCCGTTGTGTATATGTAACTCAGGGTTCACAGGAGATCCATTTTCTATTTGCTACCCAATACAAAGTAACTATATATAATTAATTCATTATTACAATAATCTAAAATAAATTATTTTTAATTTAGATTCTCCAGAACCTCAACCACAGCCACCGATAAACCCATGCATACCATCGCCTTGTGGTGCTTATTCCCAATGTCAAAATTATGGAGGTTCTCCTTCATGTTCATGTCTTCCGTCGTATATAGGATCTCCACCAAATTGTAAACCAGAGTGCACAATCAATGCTGATTGTCCAAGTAATTTGGCATGCATTAGAGAGAAATGTAGAGATCCGTGTCCTGGTTCTTGTGGTTTGAATGCGCATTGTCAAGTGTTAAACCACATTCCTATGTGCATTTGTCCAGAAGGATATACTGGAGATCCATTTTTGAGCTGTTACATCAAACCAGAACGTGAGTATCAAAGAAACAATAAATCTAGTATTATATACTTATGTTCAACACATAACTTTATATATAATATATATATGTATATATTTTTCATATATCAAATTGCATTTCATTAATTTAGCACCAATTCAACAAGCATCAGATCCTTGTAATCCTTCTCCATGCGGATCAAATGCATTATGCAATAATGGGATTTGTACTTGTATTGCCGAATATCAAGGTGATCCCTATAGCATATGCAGACCAGAATGTGTTCTTAATAACGAATGCCCTCAAAATAAAGCATGCATACGAAATAAATGTATGGACCCGTGTCCAGGAACTTGTGGTCAAAATGCTTTATGTGATGTTTATAATCACATACCAATGTGTAGATGTCCTCAAGGAATGAATGGAAATGCATTTATTGAATGTTTAACATATCAAGGTATTAAAATAACGTTTATAAATGTATTATAAAATGCTAACGTTTTTTTTAATTATACATAAAGCTCCGATTGAAACAAATCCATGCCAACCGTCACCATGTGGTCCTAACAGTCAATGTAGAGAAGTTAATGGCTATTCAATGTGTTCTTGTCTCATTGGATATTATGGAACACCACCAACTTGTCATCCTGAATGTTCCATTGATTCTGATTGTAGTCAAAATCGGGCATGTTCAAATCAGAAATGCCGCGACCCGTGTCCAGGAGCTTGTGGAGAGAATGCGCAATGCCACACTATAAGTCATAGACCACATTGTACATGTCCTCCAGGTTTCACCGGCAATGCATTTTCCAGATGCTATGTACAACAATGTAAGATAAATATTTAAGTTTAAGTAAAGATTTTTTTTACATTTATATTTAACTGTTTATTTAGTACCGCCAGAACCAATACGGAATCCATGCGTACCTTCACCCTGTGGCCCAAATTCTCAATGCCAAGTTATTGGAAATTCTCCATCATGTTCATGTACACCCGACTATATTGGCTCGCCACCGAACTGTCGACCAGAGTGTATCAGTAATAATGAATGTTCTTATAATCTTGCCTGTATCAATATGAAATGTAAAGACCCGTGTCCCGGTTCGTGTGCTTCAAATGCTATATGCAAAGTAATAAGTCATACTCCGAGATGTAGCTGTCCACCAGGTTATAATGGTGATCCATTCACACAATGCATACTACAACAAGGTAAATATATACATAGTTTTAAATTGAATATAACACAGTGAACTGTATAATAAATATTTTTTTTTTTTTAGCGGAACCAATTCAAGAAATAATAAATCCATGTAGACCATCGCCATGCGGTCCCAATGCATTATGTAAAGAACAAAATAATGCTGGTTCATGCATTTGTCTACCAGAATATTATGGAAATCCTTACGAAGGATGTCGACCTGAATGTATGGTTAATACAGATTGTAATGCTAACAAAGCGTGCATGGCAAACAAGTGTAAAGACCCATGTCCAGGAACTTGTGGCAGTAATGCTAAATGTCAAACTATTAATCACATACCAATGTGCACATGTTTACCTGGTTATGTTGGAGATCCATTTAAATACTGTCAAATTGTACAACCGCAACGTAAGTATAAATAATAAAACATTAAACGTTATAAGTTTAAAACAAATCACAATTTTTGATTTAACTAAAAATTTTAACTATTTTTTTTTTTTTTCATAGAAGTTGAAATTGTACCGAGCTATCCATGTATTCCATCTCCGTGTGGTCCAAATAGTTTATGCAAAGAAAATAACGGACAAGCAATTTGCTCATGCTTACCATCCTATATAGGAACTCCGCCTGGATGTAGACCCGAATGTGTCACTAACGCTGAATGTATGCAAAATAAAGCATGTATTAATCAAAAATGTATAGATCCTTGTCCAGGAACATGTGGACAAAATGCGTACTGTCAAACAATAAACCATCATCCAATATGTAAATGTAGCCCTGGTTACACGGGTAATCCATCTACATACTGCTCTTTGATACAATGTAAGTCTACCTATTTATAATAAAGTTTTGGTATCGAATTAAAATTCCAACTACACGATACAATGACAGTAATAGTTTTTAGCATATTTCAATAAAAAGTAATAATAGATAAATCTTTATGAATAATATTTATATATTATAGATAATACCATACTATTGTTATTTATCATAGTAATATATGTTTTACATGGTAAAATCGGTTTTTTGAACCGATTAAATTAAAAATCTACTAAAACTGTCATAATATGTCGAATAGGAAACTTTGTGCGACATTTATATAATAAATTCCATTTAACATATTAATATTATTAAAAATTTATTTTTACAATTAATAAATATTTTTAAATAATTTTTCAGATGTACCTCAAGACACACCTGTTATTGTTAATCCTTGCTCACCTTCACCTTGTGGTCCTTATTCTGAATGTATAGCATATGGAAACTCTCCATCTTGTTCATGTTCACCAACGTATGTTGGTAGTCCACCAAACTGTAGACCTGAATGCGTTGTTCATGCCGAATGTCCAAGTAATATGGCTTGCATAAGAGAAAAATGCAGAGATCCGTGTCCTGGATCGTGTGGTTTAGGATCGCAGTGCAATGTAATTAATCATGTGCCAATTTGTACATGCCCAACTGGTTATACAGGGGATCCATTTGTCAGCTGTTATATAAAACCAAGTCCACGTAAGTCTAAAAAAATCTTCTGATAAATTTAAACATAAAACTTATAAATATTTTTATATGTTTAGCACCAAAACCACAATACACAGACCCATGCTATCCATCTCCATGTGGACCAAGTGCTACATGTAATAATGGAATTTGTTCATGTATACTTGGATACCAAGGTGATCCTTACCGTGGTTGTCGACCAGAATGTGTTTTGAATGAAGATTGTGCCAAAGACAAAGCATGTGTGAAAAATAAATGCGTTAACCCATGTATAGGAACTTGTGGAAATAGTGCAATTTGTGAAGTTTATAACCATATACCAATGTGCCATTGTCCATCAGGAATGACTGGAAATGCTTTTATTGCATGTCATCAAATAATATTGCAAGAACCAGTGATACAAAATCCTTGTTCGCCTTCACCGTGTGGTCCAAATAGTCAATGTCGAGATGTTAACAATCAACCGATTTGCACATGCTTACCTACTTTCTTTGGCTACCCTCCCAATTGCCGCCCTGAGTGTACAATTAATTCGGATTGTTCTATGAGCACCGCTTGTTTAAATCAGCGATGTAGAGATCCATGTCCGGGAACTTGTGGTATGAGTGCAGAATGCCAAGTTATAAATCATAATGCAATATGTAGTTGTCCACTACATTTAACGGGAGATCCATTTTCGAAATGCTACTATCCAGGTAATTTAAACATTTATTAACTTTAAGCATTTAGTTTATTTTTAACATGTAATAAATAATTGACATACACATTATTTTATTACAGTTGTGTCAAAACCACAACAAGATCCAATCAACCCTTGCGTACCAAGTCCGTGTGGACCTTACTCGGAATGCCGTGTAACTTCAAACACTTATACATGTACATGTTTACCAAACTACCAAGGTTCACCTCCACAGTGCCGCCCAGAATGTATTTCGAATAGCGATTGTAGATATAATTTAGCGTGTATCAATATGAAGTGCAAGGACCCGTGTATCGGTTCGTGTGGTTTAAACACTGAATGCCATGTTTATAACCACATACCTCAATGCACTTGTCTTCAAGGATTTATTGGAAATCCTTTCGTATCATGTCATATTTATCAAACACCACGTAAGGATTATTTGTGTTTCTATCACACTATCAATAATAATTTGTTTTTAATAACTAATTTGATTCACCACAGCAAACACCAAAACTACATCTATAATACTTTATTTTACGTTAAGATAATCTATTATAAGTTAGATTTTAAGTATAGATATGTATTATTAGTCATAAGTATATTTTTAAATCTCCAAATCTTAGCTAATAAAATTCAGCGTCGTCTCTAGTTTAGTTTTAATTAAATATTTTGAATAATGGTTTGTAAAATTTTTGAAAAATGCATGTTTAGGTATAGATAGTTTTGCATGGTTTTATAAATGTATTGCACGATTATTATGTATTTGCATGGTAGTTATTTGTTTTATACCCAAGTGTGAACGAATACCAACATCATACATAATGTATATAATTTTTTTTACTCATAAAAATACATTATCTAAATTATAGCTGTTCAACCAACACCAACATCACCGTCAGATCCTTGTTACCCTTCACCATGTGGACCTAATGCTAGATGTCGGGTTGAGAACCAGAATGCCATTTGCGAATGTTTACCAGAATATCAAGGAAATCCGTATGAGTCTTGTAGGCCAGAATGTCTTGTTAGCTCTGATTGCACCATGAACAAGGCTTGTATTAGGAATAAATGTCAAGATCCATGTCCTGGCACATGTGGCATATCTGCTATATGTTTTGTGTCAAATCATATACCAATATGTTCGTGTCCAGAAAGTTTAACTGGTGATCCTTTCCAAATGTGTCACCCAATACCAGTTAGAGGTAATTAGTTCTTAAATTCCTAATTATACTATTTGATCATTTATGCTAATTTTTATATTAACTTATTAAATGTTCATATAACATAGTATCATATATTATTATGAATTATTTTTATATAAATAAAAATTTTTATTTTAATTTTTAAAATAATTTTATAGATCCGATTCCATCTAATCCATGTGTCCCATCACCTTGTGGACCAAATACTCATTGTCGTGTAATGAATGGTGCTGCTATTTGCGAATGTTTACAAGGATATGAAGGATCTCCGTCAACTAGTGGATGTCGACCCGAATGTGTGATTAGTCCTGATTGTCCTCGTAATAGGGCTTGCGTGAACAATAAATGTGTCGATCCATGTATTGGAGTATGTGGATATGAAGCAATTTGTCAAACTATTAACCACAGCCCAGTTTGCTCTTGTCCACCACCCACTATTGGAGATCCATTCGTTGAATGTAAACAACAACCAGGTAAATATTATACTATTTTTTAGATTTTCGTAGTATTAATGTCACTTATTACGTATAAATATTCTAACACATAATATATTACCTTACAGCTTTGCCAAGTGACCCGTGTAACCCGTCCCCATGCGGTAGCAATGGACAATGTAGAGTAATTGGAAAAGTTGCATCTTGTATTTATCCGGAGTGTATTATTAACCAAGATTGTCCAAGAGATAAGGCGTGTTTCACACAAAAATGTCAAGACCCGTGTCGAGATGTTTGTGGATTAAACGCCATTTGTCAAGTAGTAAATCACAATGCTCTGTGTTCATGTCCTCCGGGATACTATGGAGAACCAAAACAACAATGTATAATACAACGATCACCAGGTAAAAAAAAAATAATCAAACATAATATATAAAAACTATATTTTCATTTTATTATTTAATTCAAAATTAAATTCGGTTTATGTTTATACAAATAAAATAAAAATAATATTATTTCTAAAAGCCGATGGTGGAAATAATAGTCCTTCTCTATAGTATAAAAAATGCCATGATGTGTTAAAGTGATCAATAGTATCATTGAAAAATAAAATTATTAAGCAACTTAAAAAAATAATATAATAAATTGGTAACAGGTCGGTTTTTTTAATAAACAATTATTTTTATCTTATATTTATCATACAAATCAAAATTATTTAAGTTTTTATAAAAATATGAAACACTATAGTTGCTTACATCAATATTAAAAGTATCTTTTTCTAAATTCTGTCTTACATTTAATATTTTTTTTATTTTAAACAATTTCACATTAATATTTTATTCATTATTATATAATTAATTTTGATAAGTATTATAATTATGACTAAAATCAACACTATAAAATTCATAACAATTTAAATTTATAAAAACTAAAAATAAAAATGTTGTCTTATCATTTTCTTCTTAATTGTATGGTTTGATTTATATCAAGATTCTTATGAATTTTTTAAATGGAAAAATATTTTTAACTATATTATCAAATATGTGACTAATTAGTTTTGTTTGTAAAATTATTTTATAGAACCTAAGCCAGAGTGTACTACTGATGGCGAATGTTCTAACGACAAAGCGTGTATAAATTATGCCTGTAAAAACCCGTGTCAAGAATCAAATACTTGCGCGAAAAACGCATTATGCTACGTTCAACAACACAGGTCAGTGTGTGTGTGCAGAGATGGAATGACTGGAAACGCTCAAATACAATGTGTAGAAGGTAAGCTCAAATCAACGAAATATGTTTGGTTATAAAACTAATTTATGATTTTTCCCAGTTGGTTGTCGGGCTGATACTGATTGTCCACCAGAAAAATCATGTGTTAATGGAGATTGCATTGACCCGTGTACTTACACTCATTGTGGTATTAACGCCCTTTGTCGAACTGATGGGTATCACAGAGCTCGATGTTATTGCCCTCCCTCGTATGAAGGAGATCCATTTGTAGAATGTAGAAGACCTGAATGCGTTGTTGATTCAGACTGTCCATCAACATTGGCTTGCAGGAATCAACATTGTCAAAGTCCATGTGATTGCGCCCCAACTGCGCTATGTAACGTAGTAAATCATGTAGCCTCGTGTAGATGTCCACCGGGTTACGTAGGAAATCCTCATACGTCTTGTACTTTAAGTATGTATATCTAATGGCTTAAATATTTTTAATGTTCTATAATACATCGTTTATTTCGTATTACAACTTATTCATCAAACATCTTTTTTTTATTACTATTATTATTATTAGCTCCACTTGCTATTCCACCTCAGTGCACAATGGACTCCGACTGTGCAAGTAAATTAGCCTGTTTCAACGGACAATGCAAAAACCCATGTTATGAAATAAAACCATGTGGACCAAATGCAGAATGTATTGTAGTAGATACATTGCCTCATAGAACTATGTCATGCCAGTGTATTCCAGGTTATGTTGGCGATGCCGACATTCAATGTAAACTAGGTAATGAAAATTATTATCGAAATAAATTTAAATTTATAAATATTTCACAAATTAATTATTATATATGCATATTTAAATTTCAGCTAACAACAATATAACAAAATAATATAAAATAACATTACTAATTAGTTCTATATTTTATGTGATTTCAGATTATAGCTGCTTATCTATTCCTTATAAAATATCCTCTAAAATATATTCATTTTTAGTAACACATCGAAATTTATATAAATATATAATAAAATATAATCGTATGTGCTAACATGTTTTGTCAATCCCTTCACTTCCATTAGCTATCTTTCTGTTGTATATACATACATTATATAGATTGACTACATATTTAACAACTTTTTTATTTTTACAGGCCAAAAAAATTATAATTATATGTATTTATAATTTACTAAAGTATGTTTTATTTTAGGTGCTCCGTCATCGGTAGGTTGTATCTCTAATGACGATTGCCAGCCAACAGATTCATGCTTAAACCGTCAATGTGTTAATCCATGCACTATATCGAACCCTTGTTCATCCACTGCGCTGTGCACAATCAATAACCACAAAGCTGTTTGTAAATGTCCAGACGGCCTTTCTGGTGATCCATTCATCAGTTGTTACAAAGGTAAGAACATTTACAATTACCATGCATAAGAAAACATCCATAATTTAAAAATTACGTTACTTGATTGTACTTTTAAAAATTATTACAGTACCGCTGGCTACTCCAGAATGTACAACAGATTCTGAATGTCCAAGTTCTAAAATATGTGCCAACCAATATTGCCAAGATCCATGTCAAATATCAAAACCATGTGACCCTACCGCTGAATGTGTTACAATTAACCATCGACCAATATGTAATTGTCCAAATGGATGGGCAGGAAATCCTCAAATTCAGTGCTATAAACGTAATATATATTTTTCTGAAATTGTCAACCTTATTGATAAATGGTAAACAAAATTTATTTTTTTTGTATATTTCAGCGGGTTGCAAGGCCGATAGCGATTGTGTTTATGATAAAGCGTGCATTAACAGTAATTGTTTGAACCCATGTTCTACTCAGAGTTGTGGTCACGGAGCTGAATGTATTGTACAAGCTCACAAAGCTCATTGCATCTGTCCGGCTGGTACACAAGGTTCACCAATGGTATCTTGCGTATCAGTAGTGTGTCAATATAATGAAGACTGTGCTGACCATGAAGCATGTGACAGATTAAACAGAAGATGCAGACCTGTATGCGAGCAAGACACTTGTGCTGAGCAAGCAACATGTTTAGCCCAAGCACACCAACCGACATGCACATGTCTGAATGGCTTCCAAGGAAATCCTTACATTGAATGTATAGGTAAGTAAAACAGAAATATTAGTGTTATGTTTCAGTGTTTTATTAACTTTTAATTTAATATAGAATCAAGAGTACCATCAATAACTCCTGAGTGCACAACTGATTCTGATTGTCCATCACAACATGCTTGTGTAAATCAGAGATGCCAAAACCCATGTACCATCTCTGTACTCTGTTCACCAGATCAAGAGTGTCATGTTCAAGATACAGTCCCATACAGAACTGTTATGTGTCAATGTAGATCAGACACTGTAGCCACCATTGATGGCCGCTGCAAACCAATAGGTAAGCTTTTTGTGCTTCCACGACAACTTGCTTATCTACTTATTTATATATCTAAACTACCAATTCAATAAGAATATGTAGTAAAATATGTAAATACTTAATATTTTTCTAGCAACTATCATATATTTAAATATTTTTTTATACACATTAAACATTTATTTTTTTTTTTTACATCAAACCAGCAACTATATTTAATCCAATACATTATATTGTTAAACAATAATAATAGTAATAATAATATAATATTAAACATTTTTTTTAGTTCCCATTACTCCTCAATGTAAGAGCGATCAAGAATGTCAATTATCAGAAAGATGTGTAAATCAAGGGTGCATAGAAGCATGTCGAATCGACCCATGTGGTATAAACGCCCAATGTATCTCCCAAAACCATCAAGCTGCGTGTTCGTGTCCACCAGGATACACAGGCAACCCACACACAGAATGCTCACTTCGTAAGGGTTAATTTATATAAAACAAAATATACATACCTCGTTGTTATTAATTTATATTTGACTATTAACGCTATACATTTTATTAGAACAATCGATACCAATATTACCACCTTCGCCTGAATGTACGAAAAACGATGACTGTCCATCCGACACAACTTGTGTCAACCAAAGATGTGTTAGTCCGTGCACTTTAGGAGACAGTTGTGGCCGTGGGTCATTCTGTCATACTCAAAACCACCAACCCGTTTGCAGATGTCCCAACGGTTATATCGGTGATCCTCGCATAGCATGCACTCCGCGTAAGAACTATATTATATATTATATTATATATATAATGGTGTAATTGAAAAAATTACAATATTTATATTTCATGTTAATAGCATCGTCGGTGGCAACCGTTGGATGTGTATCAAGCACTGATTGTAGTGCAGAGGAATCGTGTATCAACAGATTGTGCGTGAGTCCATGTAATTGCGGACCCAACTCGGATTGTAAAGTTAATAATCATTATCCTAGTTGTATTTGTAAACCTGGGTATTATGGAAATCCCCAACAAGGCTGTATAAAAAGTAAATACACTTTTTTAAAATGTCAAAAAACTATACTCAACATAGTATCATTACTTATAATAATAATAAAATAACTTTAAACAATTCCAGTGGGATGTACATCAGATGATCAATGTGCTTATGATAAACAATGTTATAACGGCGAATGTGTTCCACCATGTTTACTAAGTGATCCTTGTGCACCAACTGCAAAATGTTACGGTGATAATCACCGAGCTGCGTGCCAATGTCCACCGGGTTACTTTGGAAATCCGTTTGAGAAATGTGAAAGAACTGAATGTACATATGACGTGGACTGTCCAACAGATCGAATGTGCTTCGACCAGCATTGTATCAATCCATGCACAGAACACGGCACTCCATGTGCATCAAACGCTATCTGCTCTGTCAGAAACCACGCCGCAACGTGTAGATGTCCAGAAAACTTCCCGATGGGAGATCCTAATACTTATTGTGAACGTTTACCACCACCTCTGTTTGGTGAACCAGAATGTAAAATTGATGTGGACTGTGCCAGCCGTCTTGCATGTATCAAAGAAAAATGTGTGAATCCGTGTCAAGAAATTAAACCATGTTCAAATAGTGCCATGTGCACGGTCTTGGATAGTGTACCAGTTAGAACAATGACATGTACATGTTCCGAAGGATGGGTACTCGATGAAAGTGGTGAATGCAGACCAGGTTAGATTTCATCTTTAATAACTATGTATATTTTTTTCTCAAATAATTATTTTAAATATATATTTTTTTTTATAGTCATTGTTTCCTCGCCACCTGGTTGTACTACAAACGATGATTGCCCATCTAACGAAGCATGTCTTAACAGACAATGCCGCAATCCTTGCAATTGTGGTACTAACGCCCAATGTTTCGTTCAAAATCACCATCCAGTTTGTTCTTGCTTGGAAGGTTACGATGGAAATCCAAACTTTGCTTGTAGAATAGGTATGTATATTATAGAACTGACCATTATATATTAATATTCAGGCCTTATTTGAACTGTATTGTTATTTATTTCAATTGATATGGATACAAAATCGAAAAGTTTATTATATTTATGTTTCTGTAACCTAGCATTAAGCTTTTACGATTGTAATGGGATTATTCTCTATTTTTGATCTATTAAATGTCATAATATATTACCCTCCTCTCTAAAACCCCATAACAGTGTAATGATTACACTATCGGGCATAAATATCCTAAAACGGGAATACTAAAAAAATCTTTAAACTTTTATATTGTAACATAATTCAACGTTTCATTAATCATAATGATGTTTTTATTTTTAGTGGGATGTAAGAGGAATTCCGAGTGTGAATCCGGCAAGGCCTGCATAAACGGACACTGTTTAAATCCGTGCATAGTAGAAGATCCATGTGGCCCGAATGCCGAGTGTTTCACGGTTGCCAGTCGCCCTGAGTGTCGGTGCAAGAGTGGTTATCGGGGTAACCCATACGATAGGTGCCTGGTGATTGGTTGTCACAGCAACAACGACTGTCCCAATGACCGATCGTGCATCAACGGGCAATGTATCAATCCGTGCGTGTACGAACACCCGTGTTCGTCACAAGCCGAGTGCAAAGTACAAAACCATTTCGCTCTGTGCCGTTGTCCCCCAGGAATGGTGGGCAATCCATATGTGGCCTGCAGACAAGAAGCGCAACCTGAATGCAAGGAAGACGCCGACTGTCCATCGCTGTTGGCCTGCTTTGACAGTGTGTGTCGTAACCCGTGCACCGCGCTGGAACCGTGCAAACGACCAGCTGAGTGCGTGGTAATCGATTCGCTGCCAGTCAGGACGATGATCTGTGAATGTCCCAGCGGTTATGTAAGCAGCGGCAGTGGCACCTGTAAGATCACGCCACCAATGACGGCTGTAGCCTGTACTGCGGACACGCAATGTCCATCGGACAGGGCTTGCCTGAATGGTAGGTGTATAGATCCTTGCAACTGCGGACCGAACTCTGAGTGTAGAGTATGGGATCACAAGCCAGTTTGCTCTTGTCTGGCCGGATTCGACGGCAGCCCGGAAATCGACTGTTCGAGAGGTATGACTATACACGTCTTTTATTTTTTATTGACTATAAACTGAGATATTAAATAATTTTTACCATGCTCCAAAAAAACAACGAATATTAGAAACCTAATTTACATAATATAATAATTGATTAAATTATGTGATAAAACTCTTAACGAAATAATTCATAAACAATGGCTATCAACATTCATACATCATTCATTTGACATCAATTTTTGACACGTCTATCACTAATTAATACTAATCCTAGAGGCATCAGGATTTATACATAATAAAAAAATTTTATTTTATTTTTTTCAAATATTTCAAATTTAGACACTAATTTTCAACTCAACCGTTTTATAGACTTCATTAATAATTGTGACACGCGATAAAACGTTGTACTCTACTATTGATAGGATGGAACCTTTTGCTTTATAATTTATTTACTCCATCACGCCTGTCCTGTAGCAAATTTTCCTTTACTGCAAGTAAAAAGAACTTTTCCGTACTTTCAGCCGGTTGTCGAAGCGAATCCGACTGTTCTGGTCAACACACCTGCGTCAATCGTATTTGTGTTGCTGTGTGTGCCGCGGACGGTAGCAGTTGCGGAACAGCGTCCGAATGTTACGGCATCAACCATCAAGCCGTGTGCGAATGTCCGCCTGGAATGTCCGGAAATCCACAGATAGCCTGCGTGGTCGCCGGCTGTCGGTCGGACACGGATTGTCCCAGCGACAAAGCATGCATTAACACCAAATGTATTGATCCGTGTACCAGAAATAATCCATGCGTCAAGCCAGCTGAGTGTACGGTGTACAACCATCGCACTGATTGCGCTTGTCCACCAGGTTACATTGGAAACGCCGGAACTACTTGCAAAAAGAGTACGTATTTAGACAACATCAAAGCGTCTTAGCTCGAAACGGGAATTAATTTTATAATCTTTTTTCTTTAGTCGAAACTGGATGTCAAAGCGATTCCGATTGTCCATCACAAACGGGTTGCATTAATAAACTGTGCGTGAGCCCGTGCGACGCTTCATCGCCGTGTGGAATAAACTCGAAATGCAAAGTTCTAGACACCTTCCCGATAAGAACGATGACGTGTGAATGTCTACCGGGCACTCAAGGAAATGCAGCCATAAGATGTGACGAAGGTAAGATATTTTTCAACGAAAATTGGAGATTACTTTAGCATAATAAAACTTTACTAAAGATCAAATAAATTGATTAAATAAATTCTAAATAAATCTATTGATGTTATGAAAAAAAAACTTCCGATAACTTTTATAAAAATTGATTTAAATCCAATACGATGATCAATATATATCTAAAATCTAGCATTTGAACAAAAACATATCGTTTACGTAGTTTAGAATCAAAAAGAATTATATTAACAATAATACCTAATAGATAATGTCGTAATAGCAGGTATTCTAATACGGGATATTTAGTATATTATATAGATTGTTTCTAAGATAATAATAAATCATATTTCCACAAGACTACTTATATAAATGAAAAAATGAAATTTATTTTTAGGATACATACATAAATATAAAATAGTTATAAATAATTTTTTTTTTAATAATACCCCGTATAATATTTCGTTTTGCCTTATATTTTGTTAACCATTGTGTTTTGTGTGTATAGTATCAACTATTAATAAATTAAATGTTTTTCGTTTATCGTTTAAACCCGTTTCAACAAAGTGTATACATTTTAATACAATTTTTATTTATTAAATACGTTATAATATTTAACGTTTCAAGCCCTACGTCTAAAATATTTTGTCATAATGGATTACGTTATAATAAAATAACAACATGTGGATTTATTTTCTTTCAGTTTCAAAATGTCCAATTGACAAAGGCTACGTAAGAAACGACGATGGAGAATGCGTATGTCCACCAGGCACGGCCCTAAACCAAGAAGACGAATGCCGTAGATGCGTAGTCGAGCTGGGATACAAGATCGATGAACGCGGCCATTGCGTGTGCGCTCTGGATAGAGGATTGATCATTGACGAAAGGGGACGTTGCATATGTCCGACTGAACACGGTTACAGTTTGAACATCTACGGACAATGTGTACCGAGTATGTAGACGAACACTATTCTATGATAATAATAATTATTATAACACTTTTTTTCAATTAATACCGTTTTCGTGTATTAATTGTTGATTCACTTTATCGAAATTATTAAATAAAAAAAAAAAATTTCAGAAAACACGACACAACTTAGAACGGACTTCCCGAGACCGGACATGGTTGTCACGTGTTTATCCGATGGAGTGCAAGTGGAAATCCACATTACAGAAAAAGGATTTAACGGAGTGCTTTACGTGAAGGGTCACAGTAAGAACGAACAGTGTAGACGAGTCGTATCGATGGCACCAGACTCGTCGCCCAGAACTGAAATATTCAAAGTCGGCTTTGGAAATTGTGGACTGATACACATCAACGTGAGTTTAACAAACGATAGGTGTTAATTTGTATTTATTTACTCGCGGACATGTCGTAATATTCAAATTTTATACGCAATATCATCACCGACGATAAAAACTACTGTTCCTAATAGTCCTATACTAATGACACAATTTCTTGCGTACAACAGGGCCAGGCTAGTTTTGTATTAGTCATACAGAAACATCCGAAATTGGTGACTTACAAAGCCCAAGCCTATCATATACGATGCGTGTACAACACTGGAGAACAGAACGTCACGCTCGGCTTTAACGTGTCCATGTTAACCACGGCTGGTACAATAGCGAATACCGGACCGCCGCCTACGTGTCTGATGAAGATCGTCACGCACACTGGACAAGAAATCGACTCAGCCGAAATTGGTGACAACTTAATGTTACAAGTTGACGTCCAGCCGTCGAGTACGTGTTAAAACGATTTATACAGAATAATATGTTTATTGTTAAAAATTAATATCGGTCACGTATTGTGTACCAACTACCGAGATATTATTAAATTGTCCATGTGTTTGATTATAAATTAATTATAATTTCCAATTAACATTTAAAAATATTTAAAACTTCTAATATTAATATTTGGACTTTTGTGGCGGAACCTACTGTCACATTGTCATTTCCGTCGCCAATAAAAATGTATTAACCTATAATGGCCTATCCTTGTATTGTAGGCATCTACGGAGGGTACGCCAGAAGCTGTGTTGCCAAAACCATCGAAGACAATGTCGAGAACGAGTACATAGTAACCGACGAGAATGGATGCGCGACCGACCCGACAATATTCGGCGAGTGGGACTACAACGCGGATACCCAATCTCTGTTGGCCGGTTTCAACGCCTTCAAATTCCCGAGTTCCGACAACATACGATTCCAATGTAACATACGCGTGTGTTTCGGCAAATGCCAACCGGTACGTATAATTACTATTAAGTGTCGGTACAACACAAATGACATTTTCCACCGACAGTGTCCATCGTTTCGATCGAAACGTGTCGGCAACCTTAAAAAAAAGTGTATAAATAGCTACCTACATTTGAATACACTTTCGCATAAATTTAAAAATTATACCACATTTACCTATAGTTTTCTGCTCACAGCCAAATTGAATTTATTCGTATTTAGTTTTTTTTTAAGTTTGCTTCGAGATTATATTTTTAAATACTTCTACTGTTTAAAGATGTCATATGACAGTATAAACTTATTTTTTTTAATTAGAACCTCCCCTCCTTTTATGTAAATTGTTAAACAATATAAGCATATAATTTTACTTTTTAAATGTTGAAAATAAAATATAATATGTACCTAACATTTATTCTATAACTTATTCCACTAGACAATTTTTTTAAATTAATAAACACTAGTAGATTAATATTAATTAAAAATCATCATAACCTGCGTACCGTTATGGATCTAATAGAATATAGGTAACATTTAATAACTCAGAAACTACTGATTTTAAACTCAATTTACATATAATAATATCAATATTTAAAGAAAAAATCATATGCTTAACAATTTATGGTAAAAAAGTGCAATTCTTATTTGAAAAAATGTAAAAAATTATTGCTATAAAACTTTTAAGTTTTGGAAAATATATTATAGTTCATCGAGACTATATAGATACCTATAATCTATATCATACCTAAAGTAAAATTTAATAACTAGTATATAAATAAGTAGTTAATTAAAGAAAAAAATCGCTGATGAGTATGCGCTTCCAATATAATAAATTGTATTGTATAATTAACAATACGGTTAGATAAAACTGCGCCAGCCGCAAGCATGAGACAACAATGACGAATGTGCCTTCACAATTTATTCAGTATTATCTGTAGACGCGTACCGACGATGTAACGATGTGGTGGGGCGAAACAATAACGATTTGTACATACGATCAGTAATCCCCACTGTCATTGTGCACGTCTAATAAGACTATATTAGGAGGTAGGTGTGTAGAGATCATACCTTGGTGTTTATAGTTATACCAAATTTTTATATCGTCGCACACGATCGTCGACAAAAAACATGAGTCTAAACGTCTAATGCACCGTCAAATCAATATCTCGGTTTTGGAAAATTCTCTGTCTCAAATATTCCTACGTTACTCCCCCCCTCCCCCGCTGTTTTTTAACGAATACCTACAGGCCCTCATGACTTAATAATTTTAGCAAATCGACTTAGCAAAAAAAGTGTAAGGACAGATGATTGATTTTTTGTCGAGAGTCCCGCCTTTGCTCATCCCTAGCCACTACGTGTCTGCACCGTTTAATAACTCGTCGTTCTGTCCTTGCTTGCAGGTAAATTGCCGCGGATACAACGCGTTTGGAAGACGCAGGAGACGTGAAATATCTAAAAACAACGAACCAGACGACGATGCACTAGAGTCTGTCCAAAGAGGACAACTGAGAGAGGAGATCACGATCGAATCGAACGCCATTTTAACGTTCGAACGCAGAGAAGAACGACTGATGGATCCGACTGAAGGTACGTTGTATAACATTATTTCATTCGGTTATTATAATATGCACCTCCTACTGTAATGTTAATATTATATACCTACGTCTTCGTTGACCTTTATGTGGAGGGCTAGATCAAAAGCGCGTCGACGATTTTATTTCTAACATACGGATTTGTCGATCTCGATTTTTTCTTCGCCGAATAAACCTATTCAGTTGACGTCATCGACGACAAGAGTTATATCCGATTACGTTTGACCCACTCTCGTTTACTTTTACTTTCTCCGGTCTTGCCTATTACCCGTGCAGGATGTAGGTAATAATGATAATATATTCACATCATAATATTATATCATAGACTGGTGCAGCTGACAGTGCAGCATGCGTCGCAATTTTTACTTGATTTGAGAAACAAGACAAAAATATTATTACAATTTTCTTAAATATTATGTACCTACTCATAGTATAATAATAGTAATGATATTAATATACAAATAAGAGGAATATTCCGAATCAGTTGAATACAGTTTTATATTGAAACACGTGTGTTCAATATTTAATTTTACAATGCAAATTCTAAGTATACTGTGATTTTTCGGGTGCAACAGTTGCTGCCCCTTATTAATTGTCGGCTGGCTTTTTCCGAGAATGTCGGCAGATCCCGGTAAAGTTAATTCCTAAGAATTGTGTACTAATTGTACGTACATAACATTCTAAAAATAAATAAAAAATATAATCCAGTGTTTACAATTTGGCATTTACCTATTTTACCTATACATATCATAACTTAAAACTATAGTTCACGTACAGTGCTTACACTGTTAAATATTGATCATTTAAAAAAAAAATATGTCACATTAATTTTTTTAAGCTGTAGGTATCTGCCACAGAATAAGTATACGAACGCTTTTATACATTGCAGAACGACCAACATACCTTTATAAAATGCCTTTATTAATTATTAATTAATAAAGAATATATATTTTATTACGTACCAATACATTTTACCAGAGCTTGAATACACCTCGATTAAATACATTTGTATGATCATGTGTCTTTAGATCGTCATATTCCTTTAGATCACCAATAATATTATTCTCCGCTAGAAAATACCTAGTCGGTAAGGGGCCCATCGATATAATTGGTAGTATAAACATTATGGGAGGTTGGAATGCTTAATATCCGCCACGAATTTTCGTCTATCGACGATAACAACACAATGGCACTTGAATCTATTTTTTAAGCTCGTACTAAAATTGTTCGTTTTTTGTCATCCCTCCCCATTTTAGCTCCGATTATTCAACCCGCCGAAGACATTTGCGTATCAGTAATCGGACTCATCGTGGCCCTGGTCATTACTGCTCTGCTCGCGCTAGTGGCCGTAGCCGTGGCTGTTTCGTGTTGGCTGATGGCCTACAGGAGAACGCCAAACGTCAACGGTCCACTTCCGCATCCGACTCAAGTGCCGAATCCGATGTTCATGAATCACGACCGGACGTCTTCCGAACCGTCACCTGATTACCTGACATGAGGATTATACAACGAAGACTAAGACGACGACGACGACGACTTTTGTTTTTTGCGTCGTCGTTAACCTATAACTCTTATTATTTTACATTAAAAAAAAAAAAAAAATGTCATACCTTACCACCCCCTTCCCCACATAACAGTCGGGTCGTAAGCGCCTAACACATTATATTATTATTGTATTATTTTTATTATTTTATAAATACCCTATACACTGTTTTACGACTGTTATTCGTTTGCCATGTTTTGCGCTCGACAAAAGTCTCACGGGCCTTTAATTAGCTGCTGACACTCGCCGTTCAGATTAAAAATTTTAGTAATAAAATATACATTTAAAAATTATACGTCGTAATAATGACATAATATTATAGACTTTGGGTTGGGAAAACGTAACAAAAATAGGGTACCTAATTATTGTAACGATTATATCGTAATGTCCGATACCGTAACGATACGACGAGTGTTCCCCGATTAAAGGCCTTTTAGTGAACTAGACGCGATATAATTAGTCAAAACTACTCAATTAAAACGTAAATAATTATTTCTAACGTACATATTGTTATTATTTACGTTTTAATTGTCGTATGGACATCTCTTCCGAACGCTTACGCTGCAAGTTTCGCGACTTAATTAAATAGGTATCTCACTCACAGACGTATCATTATTAAAAAATATATATATATATTAGACATTTATTAGAATATTTTTGCAATCCGATGACGTGTTGTGCGATAATACATTTCTTCGATTAGGTAACGTTTGAAGTTGTAAGCTTTCGGAAGACTTGTTCAATATTAGTTTTTAAGGTATATGTGTGTGTGTGTGTGTATGTAATATATTAGAATTAAATTTGTATAATCGTTTAACATTTTAATAGAATGTTGTTTTGTATGAAAGTGTGATATATTATGAATAACTATTAATTTATTAACAAAATAAATAATTAAAAAAAAAAAAATATATTAACTTCCTAAATAAACATATTATTTTCAGTCATTAGAAAATCGTTAAAAATGACTAATTTTATATACATATATATTACTCCTACTTAAATCAAAACTGTTAAGTATTCTTTTCAAGTCATTAATTAACAATTTTAGGCTCTAGAATAAATTTATATATTATAGTAACTAGCTGTAAGTACCATTTAAGATTGTCTTTTATTGAAATAAAATACTATAACATTTTAACTTAATATTTCGGTATTACATTTTATAAACATTGTGTAACAGTTATTTTTTTTTTAGAAATTTAAAATTAGATATTTAGGATTCAATACTGTGTGATAATATTATGAAAATAATAATTAAACGAATATTATGCTTTTTTAAAAACTTTTTGTTCATCATTTTTGTCGCTTTGTAATAATTAGTCGTTAGATCCTGTTGTTGGTCACACGAGGCCGTAAGCTAAAGCCAAAAAGCCAGAAGGAAGTGGGAAACAAATTGAACAACCGCCGAAGACGTCAACATTTTTAGTCGCACGTAACTAAAAAATAAATTTAGGTTCATTTTTTTTCTCATGTTACCTACTTACTATGATCGATAGTTATAATTTATTTAAAATATGGTGTACTGCATAGAAGTCCTCATTAGTATCTAAATTTTACAACAGAGTGTATGCGATAAACAATGCTATAGGTACCTACTAATGTACTATACCATATCATAATTAGTATAGTATGGATAGTACTATTGGGTACCTATACTTTCTAAAAATCATAATATAAATGTATTAGATAATACCTAAACACCCAAGTACCAGATACATATTTTCAACTCATTATAATCATGACATTCAATATGCAAATCATATTTTAACAATAGATTTGTTGGAGTTCTCGAAGTTAATGAGTTTTTGTTTATTTAAAAGTCACAATTATTTACGGCCAATGAGGTAGTAATTTATTAAAATTGCAGGTCTTTCGGTTTCGTTAATTTCGTCAGACTTGCTTCAAGACCATCACTGCAAGACCCTTGAACATTTTTTTTCCCCGAAAACACATTAGTGTATCTATAGATCTTATTTACCAATAAAGTATAACGAAAATAATGAGAAATGATTTGTGTTTTTATTAAATTTAATCAGTATATTCGAAGAAATGGCGAATTATTGAAAGCAAGATTAGAAATAAATAATAACTGGAACTAATATTGCAAAATAACGTTTCATACCAATTATAGCTACTACCAACCAAAAAAATATTTTGTTTTCCCAAAACCGATAAATAGGTAAGTCGAATATTGTCCTGCTAATAGAATAATTTATGACCACAACACACACCTCAACAACTTTGAATCGAAGATACTAATAATTGCTGAAAATCAATACGGACTACGTATTATTTTGATTGTATATTTTTATTTTCGTTCGTAGTTTGTGTGATATTTTCGTACTGAACATTGTGTACCTAGACCAGTGGTTCTTAACCTTTTTCGAATGACGGAACACATTATAAAAAATAACATAAAATTAAATTATAAAATTAAAAAATAATCATAAAATTATGACGGAACATTTTATGAGGATTTTACGGAACACAGCCGTAAAATAAAACAGTAATTAAATTAATTTTTAATTGTTTAATATATTAAACAATAAATGTATAACATAAAACAGTTTGCGAATATGTCAGGAAAACGTCTTACTTATATCATTGTGTTTTGTTTTAAAAGTCAAAATGTTAAGAAAATGAAAATAGAAATACTAAATAAAGTTTTTTCTATTGGTTTTAAAATTTTGTCGGAACACTTATATTAAGTCCACGGAACACCGGTTAAGAACCACTGACCTAGACTATAGTGTCATAATAATATACGGTTGTCGGCTATACAAAGTATAAGCATGTCATGTCGTAAACTTGTAGTCAACTGTCGGTGATACGCTTTTTTCGCGTTTAACACATTTTGATAATCATTCATCACTATTCTGGTATTTACTACCAATGACCATCAGTGGCGACTATCACACATCTAAACACCCTTTTCATGGATAATTATATTATATTTTAATATTATTACTTGAGTAACTCACTGACTGATAAACGTAGAGCCCGAACAATGATAAATCGATGCTTACAATTTACACCACGGTACATTCGTAAAATCGTACCACAAATTTAGTGTGCAATAAGAAAGCATTTTAGAAAATTCGCATATTAAAGAGGCGCTTTCACAAGTTTTTTGAGAATCAAAATGGTGAATGAAAATATCGAAGTTTTGAACACCGTTAAACCGAATATCAAATAACAAATTAATCAAAATGTTTGGTATTTTTAACGGGCAACGAAGTGCACGGGGTCATCTAGTAATATCCAATCGTGTAGTTTAATTATTTTTTGTCGATCAACATTATATAATCCTCATTCGATAATAATATTATTGATGACGGGTTGTTAAGAACTGCTAAATTTCCACACCACCCTAGGGGTATTAGCGTTGGCGCGTTTTTTTTATAGTGGTATCGCCGGGAACCATATTCCACTTATACTTACCTCGTCTGCGGCTCCGGGTCGCTGCAGGTCTGATCGTCGTAGTAACTATTATTCTTAAAGTCGGCTTCACTCTCTTGTCGGACGCCTGTTTCACAGCGACTGCGGCACCGTTCGACGGCACGTCGAGGGCGTTCGTCGGACCGAGGACTTATTCGTCTGGCCAGGATCGATGCCGACAGTCGATTACTAACCCTGAGAGGTGCTCGTCGGGTGCGTGCCGTCAGTCGGTGAAGTAGGCATTCCACAATGCGTCGTCGTCCACGGAAATGGCTTGATGGCGGCTGGTTGTCTGCACCGGTGTACCGTATAGCTGGTCCAATCGTCGTGGTAACTATTAGTTCCGCTGGTCGGTTTCTTCAACTGCGATCCTTCTTGGCTGTTTTTTTTTCTTCTAGATGTCGAAGGCTTGAGTTGGTCGAAGGAGACTGATCGTTTTCGACAAACGGACCGGTACTTATACCCAATACTGCAGTGTCAATAAATTCTGTTTATTGTTTCGAAGTCACTCGATTTTGTGGCCAGATTAAAAAAAAAAAACACGTATCAAAGATTATTATTGAAAACTTACTTCCGTGGTGTTGAAGAAATTATTTATTTCTGAATTTTAATAAATGTGAATTTATGCGCTTTTATCTTAAAAAAAAACCTAATTAACTATCAATAATATTTTATTTCCATTTTCCAACTCTTATATTTTTTTTTTTACTTAGCCATTTTTACAAGTAGTTTACGAAGGGTTTTTTTTGTAATATCAATAATTTTTTTCATCGACGCAAATGCAAATAATAATAATAATAATAAAGAATTATTATTATCTATATTCTATGGCAACGAGTAACGGCGACGCTAGAAACGAATGTTGTGCTTTCTATGATTCTGAATTTAATATGAATTTCCATTAAAAAGTTTACACGTTTTCATTTATGACTTATTTCTAAACGTACGATTTTGATGATTTTTACAATAATACATTATACATAATATTTTTGATGTTTTGGAATTTACTAGATTTACCAGGAGTTAATTTATGTATTAGAAAATTAGTTATGTAGTTATGTCATTTAAAAAATTTGTCTGTATTTTACACAGTTTAAATGGGCAACTTACGCTTCTATGTACTATACACACGCACCGTCGTGCAGTTATTATTATTATTATTTTATTACTTAGCTCGCGCCACGACCATGACACTGGATAATATTCTAATTCTAACTCTTATATCAAGTTTGTTTCGCAATTAATTTATCAAAAATATATTTATATTAATTCACTATTATCGATTCTAAATTAAATTGTTCTCCTCGCTGCACAGAAATGATTTAAAATAAAGCATTAATTATTTGAGTAGTATTAAGTTCACTGGCTCATTTATGGATCTTATTCCCTTGAAAATTATATATTCCTCCCTTGTGTGTTCTCATTTAGAATATATATTGTACTATTACAGAAGAAAAATCAAAAATTAAACTTTAAATTTTGTACAGCATTCTTAAATAAATTTATTTATACTGGTTTTTTTTTGTCACAAAACAATTCTAAAACAAAAACTCAAATAAAATTAATTAAACTTTAAATATTGATAGGAGTACTGTCTGTCTGTACCAGATTTTTTTAGGTGAGCTGTACATTTTTAAGAAATGTAGTAAAATCCCAGAATGCGGACAACGGTTATATAGGATTATTATTGTTTTCGTTGTCGGCTTGTTTATTAAATAATATTAAACGTATAGATTATCGATCTACATAATATTATAGCTTGCAGTACCTGTACCCTAGAACGGGGTCCCCATTCGGTCAGTATGCCTTTAACATCGATATCGACCATTTCAAAATTTACGATTTAGTATTGTAATTTTGAAACCTGTTGTATGAAGTATGCACCGATCACTTCAGTAGGTAGATGTAGAGAGTCGTTTTCTATGAAAAAATTTAAGATTCTGTCGGAAAATGCATTGAGTCAGTTTCACTAATGCAAATCTAGAGAAATACATGGTAATCAATTCTTTTTTTTAATTTAAATTAATTTCTTAGACATTTTTATTCATTTTTAGTTCGTGTTAATTTCTGATCATGCTTTTTTTAAAAATAAATACCTATACTTTTTTTTTTGCTTTTTAAAACAGTCGTATGATTTTTAGTTGCTTATTGTGTTTTAAAATTCGAGCCCTAGTTATTAGGTTATCATTATTTATCATCTTTGTTGTTATTACCTACTTATTAATTATTATTATTTATTAAATATTTTCATAATCATACTTTCTATATATTATTGGCATAGGTCATATGTTATTTTCAGACAACTTTTTATGCAATGTATTTGTATTAGTATTGTATTGTTAACAATATTTGAAATATAAAAATGATTAAAATATTATTAATTAGGTATTAATTACTTAACTATTTAAAAAAATATATATATATGTTAAGTATCTACTATCTAGTAATTAATTTCAAAAAATAATCATTGTTAGTTGATAATATAAAATTATGAAATAAAAAATTAAGATTTAAAAAGCTAATTAAAAAAAAAAAATAATAACTAATAAGATTTTTAAAGGAGTTATCCGTTTTGGTCAAGGTTTAACATTTAGATGTCTGATGTAGTTAAGTAGTTAATAGTCAATGTTAAATACTTATAATGATTTTTACAGGATACCAATGATAACATAGTATACTATTTTAGAATTAATTTAAGTTAGGTAGTAGGTACATCCTTAAATCACATAACAATTTTAAAGTTAAGTTTTAGGTTTTCTATAACTAGTATCCTAATTTTTACTCATTCCAATTGTTAAAATACAAATTTATCCAACTGTGTTAATTAAATATTATTACTAATTTTTATGTATTAGAATTTTCAAACTTGTTGGAAGGTATATAATATTATTATTATTATTCATCAACTATTTGTATAACTTTTTTATTGCTTAATAACACAATATGACGCACATTTCAAACCCCATACCAATTTAAACATAATTTTACAATATGACTAAATACATCATTAAAACCTTGATATATTTTTTATATTAAGTAAATTATTTACCGACTGATTTGTATATTTTGAATTTCAGATTTAAATATTTTTTTAAATTTCAAATTTCACATAGACATTTTACTTCAAGTCCTTTCAATACTTTCAATATATTTATTTTTTATGAATTTGTAATTAACTTCCTCTCAGTTTTTATTAATGATGGATATTAATTAAGTATTCAAGTATTATTTTAATTTATGATAAAAGAAAAAAATGTTTCAATCTCAAACACAATTGATAAATATAATGAATCATCAAAATACAATGTTCTTTTTAATCGAGTATATTTTATTAAAAACAGATATTTTAATTCAATAGTATAATATTATAATATAATATGTAGTAAATATTAAAATAGTGTACAAATTGTTTTCAAACAAAAAAAAAATAATAATACATATTTTAAAGTAGAAATTATTTTAATCTTAACACATTAAAATTCAACATACAGAAAATATTTATGGCAATGCATTTCATATAATAGAAACATAAAATAATTGATTTCGACCAAAATTATAAATCACTAAATATATTCCTCGGAGGCTCCCACGTACTGTTTGGTCTTGTACTCACACTGGGCAACTGTCTCTCTACTTCAGATGTATTATTCGTACTGTAGCTATGATAAGATCGATCAATGGGATCAGCATTATCCAATAAATATGATTTCATGTTTTCTTTCCGAGAAGGTGGAACTCCTGAGAAATCCATTATTGATCATTAAACCTATACATTTTATGTCACAAAATATTATGTTATACATACTTTCTTCAATATCTTCATTTGTGTTTGGTAATGACCTTTCTCTATATTTACGACGCATTTCATTACCTCTTATTTTACGCTCACGCCTTTCTTTTTCTAAATTCAAAACAAACAAGTTAAGTATCATCTAATAGCTTTTAATACAATGTCATACAATCTACCTCTAACAACAAGCAAACGCCCTTCTTGAATGTAATCGATCACCAAATCATCATCTTCTAAAAACTGAGGAAATCCTAATACGGACAATATTCTAGTTCCAACATTAAAATAAGTCGCTAGACATACAGCAAGTATGAGGGTTGGAAAGTATACATTGAAACCATCACTGATTATTGTAATAACATCCATATGTCCCATTATCTGAAAAAAATAACTCAAGGTAAAAAAAGTTTAAGATTATTTGTGCCCAGCCGTAAAAGCAAACAGAAAATTCAAAACTGTAAGCATCCAAACTAATATTAAGAAGTTTCTACAATGGATGTGTTAAATTTGAATTCAATAATAAATTATCATACATAAAAAAAAAAAAAACAATTCTTAGTAGACGATATGATATACTGCTGATCACTAAGTATATTTTGTCATGTTTTTTAATATTGCTATTAAAAAAATGCAATTTAGTATTAGTAAAGGCAAGTGACAACTGTAGGTTGAATTAATTTTTGCGAAAAATATTGTACTCGAAAATATCATTGTGTATATACTTGTGTAATAAACACAAGTTTTGTATTTCCATAATAATATTTTTTGATGTTTTGAACTTCAACAAAGTAATTAATATTGTTATTCTAGTTTAAAAATTGTCTAAATTTGAACTTAAAATATCTATATAAAAATCATGTTAATATGTTTTTTAGATTTTTTTGTTTCAATTTGATCTAATTAATAGGAACTTGATATTAAATTTTTAAATTTTAAAAAAGCAAATTACACATTTAATAAATTTTATTAAAATTTAAGCTAAATAAATAAAAAAATAATAAAATAGTTTAAATAAACTTAATCTTCATATTATTCAAAAATAAATGTTGTAAATTTATTTTTATATATCTTTAAAAACAACTTATGTGAGATATTGTACTAAATTTGTAAGCTTTCTGACCAAGTACAAAAATGTTTTATCAACATTTATTTTTATAGAATAAAAATATTTGAAAACTTCGAATGTCTATAAATAACTTAAGAAGAGTCAAAATATATTTTGTTTAACTTTTAAAGAACTTTAATTATATTAAATTATCTAACTAGGTAAATTTTAAAGTATTTTTAAATTTAAATTTTTAATTTTTTGACAACTGATAAAAATAAATAGAAAATTTCAAATATACATAAATAGTTCAAAACATATTTAAAATTATATTATTATAGGTACACAAACGATTATAGAATAAACATTTGGTGGAAATTTTTATTATGTTAAGTTACTTGTACTTGTTTTGGATTTATACTAAAAAAAAGCAAAATTGATTTAGTCAAAATTAAAATTAAATAATATAACAAATTTTTACCTGGGTGTAATCAGTTTCAAGAATACGACTTTTTATCACATGACTATCCATGTGAATAAGTCCAAGGAAATTTAAACACATTGGTGATGTGAGACGACTCAACAGCCTATAATGGTAATATTTAATGATTCCAATTCAAATAAATCTTAATCTAAGAAAATACTTACAGTCCGAAAAAAATTAAGCTACTTTCAGTAGTTTGATGGTTTGGTGCTAGGTAGTATATGTTAAGCAATTTTATCTTAAATATTGTTGAATATGTACAATATGCCAAATAAGCAATAGATAATGTGGATAATACCTAGTAATAACAATTTGATGACAATTAAAAATCAACATTTACATACAGTCTTCAATGAAAGCTATTTTTTATGTTACCTGTATCATAACATAATCATTGTTTTGTTTTGCCATATTCACCATGAGAGCAAAAATAGAGAGCACTGGTTGCTTTTTGAAAAATGTCATTTCAGACCACACAATAATAACTGATAGCACGCCAGTAATCACTGATAAAACTCGAAGCATCATAGGATGTAAGCGACACCACCAATACCATTCTACAAGTATAAAGTTCATTAATTTAATTCAATATTATGTATAAAATTTATACTTAAATATTAATTTGAAATAGACTCGTATAATAATAAGTAATAATTTATAAGTAAAAAATAACTCATCGTTTTTTACTGCTTTTATAAAAAGTAATAATAAATTATAACACATAGATACATTTAACTATAAGAAAAAAAATTTTTTTTATATATATTTATTAACAGCCAATTCAAATTTAACTCACCTATTGTTGATGTATCTGCATAACTATCCAATTTTGAAGGTTTATTAAACATTTTTTTAAACTTTCGTTCTCTAGATGTCATGTTTGAATTAATGTCTTCCAAGAAAATGGCTTTTTCTAGCATTAAATTACCCTGTGTCTCTGTACGATGATACATATGCACAGCAACAATCAACTAAAACAATATATATTAATATAAATTGTATAATGATAAAAATACATTGCTTCATTTAATTTATTTCAGCCTGATAACAAACTTACATACAGCAATTATTGTATTACCTACTTAAAGGTATTTCATTGATGTCACATACAGTTTACAAGTAACCATGGCAACAATATTTACACATCTCTCATTACATTTTCTAATCGAATATTTTACTCTAACATATTTAAAAGTAAGAAACTTAGAAAATGAATACATTAAGCAAATCCCAGATCATTATTCATAGGGAAAAGTCTGTTAATTACCAATTAAAAGATTGTCAATGGATTCACAACTCAGCTAAGTTCACAGCAGTTGGTGGCAAACCAAACTTGAAAGGTGTTATAAACATTTATGGGTTGGATGATAATGGTATTCAACCTGTTCAAGAATATGAGAAATCAGTTGCCATTGAATGTGCTACGTTTCAATCGAGTTCTAGCAATAAAAGACACTTGGCAGTTGGAAACTTTGAAGGTGGCTTAGAGATTGTGGACTTGGAATATTCAGCTAAATCACTCTATTCGGTAAAAGCTCATCAAGGCCTTATATATTGCATCGATGGTATTGGAGGGCTTGGAATTGGGTGTGGAGCACCAGAATTAGTGACAGGTATTAACATTATAATACACTGATTATATTTATTGTTTAATATTTACTTAAAATTGTATTTTTACTGATTAAAAAAATAACCATTTAAGGAGGGAAGGATGGTGCAGTAAAAATATGGGATCCAAGAGAAAAATTACCTGTAGCAAAAATGGAAACAGCAGTTGGTGCTACAAAGAGAGACTGTTGGACAGTGGCATTTGGAAATGCTTACAATTCTGAAGAACGAATTGTTTGTGCTGGTTATGATAATGGTGACATAAAAATGTTAGACCTAAGAGCAATGGCATTACGCTGGGAAACCAATGTATCAAATGGAGTTTGTAGTTTAGAATTTGATAGAAGAGATATCAAAATGAATAAATTAATAGTCACGACGATAGAATCACATTTTTATGTATTCGATATTAAAATTCAACATCCTACAAAAGGTTTTGGTTACATAAAGAATAATGTACATAAACATACAATTTGGACTGTAAGACATTTACCACAAAATCGAGAAATGTTTACCACTACAGGAGGAAACGGTTCAATATACTTGTGGAAATATATATATCCTGAAGATAGATATAAAACTGAATCTGATGGAGACAAGATAACAAATCCAGGAAAATTACAACTGATTCAAAATCAGTTAATATCAACTCAACCAATCAATAATTTACGATGGTGTCCTAGCAAATTAGGTCTAGCATTGTCTACATCATTTGATCAAACCATTAGGCTATTAATTTTCACAAAACTTAACTTGTATTAAGCTCATTATTATCATTTTTTTTTTTAATATATTTTTTCTTGTATTACTTGTTTATGAAGACGAGTTAGCATGCCAATTGAAGGAGGTGTTGTATGATTCCTTGAATTTGACCGCACATTTTTTAAAAAATCTTGTTGATCCTCGGGAACTTTTTTCAAAATTATTTGAAAACAATCATACAATGCATCATTTGGACTTATACTGATACTAACACTTTTTATTGACTAATGTAAAAATTAAAAATTTTAGTTTGTGTTTCATATTTCAAAATAATATAATATAGGAGATAAGTACTTCAAGAACATCTTCTAAAGCTCCTTCGGATTCTAACTTTTCTGTATTTAGTTTTGACAGTTTGAAGTATACTTTTCTCAATGTATAATCAATTTGACTAGAACGCCATAATTCTCTAGGAATATCCACTAATGCAATACCTAACAATAATATTAATAGAAATAATCCCCAAGTATTGCTAGCAGATGATGCGATAGCTTTTAACTTTTGCCTAAAAGAAATAAAAAAAATATTTTATAATTTTAATAAAAAATAATTAATAATTAACAATAAAAACATATTTTCTAAAATATTGAAAATCTTTAGTTTAACAGTGTGTAAATTATCCTTATTCATGTTTAATTTATGTTAAAACATCTTCAAGAATTTCGTTGTTGGTAAAATTAATGTTTCAATATTTATAGGGAAACACATTATTTATTTTTATTGAAATGAGATATTGTTAATCTAATAAAAAATCTATTTAAATCATTGTTATCAAAATAATCTCAAGTTTATTTTATATATTTGGTAAAAAATTACATATTTTAATTATTGGTTATCACTAACAATGAGATCAAATTATCCTGATGTGGACCAAATAGCAACAGTTAAAAAGTATTTCTTAAAGTTCCATGTTGAGTACACCAGAACTCCTATTTTAACTAAATAGGGCATAAAGTAAGAAAACACTTACTATTATTTTGAAAATTAAATACTGAAACCAAATTGTTGCCACTTAAAATTTTTAAATCTCAGTGAATTTATAGTTATACATTGTTTCAAGAATTAAATGAGCAATCAACTCTTAACTAAGCTATTTTTATGTATTTTTTGTTTACTTTATTATTAATTTTTTTGTTAGGCAATTATTACATATTATTTTGATTTAATTTTTTTTACTTAGTGCAATAAAAATATGTACATATTTTATATTTTTATATTTAAAATGTGTTCCCTATTTATTAGATCAAGACAATACACAAACATCACATTGGTTTAATAACTAAAAGTTTACATAACATTTTAAATTAGTAATACTTTTATATTAAAATATCTTCATAACCTCATATTTAAATCATATTATAATACTAGGTAACTATTTAAATCTTTATTAGTTTTGTAATTTATATAATACTGTTATTTATTTTTGTATAGTATCTGAAATCTGCACAAATATTGTAAACTTACCAATCTAAATGCACTCCTGGTTTAAGAGCAATGTAAATTATAAGTATTGTAACAATTAACAATAATGTACTATAATAGAGTGTATTGCTTTTAATAGCATTTTTTAATTTGTCCTTCAATGTAAATTCTCCAGACTTCACATAGTATTGCATAACTGGCATAATAAACCTAAAAATTTATATTTTAAATAACTTTAATATACATTAAACATTTAACATATTGCAAATAATATTATAAAAATAAAACAATAAATATACAAATTGAATGAAAACAAAAAAAATAAAAATACTTTGATAATTAACAAAAAAAGAATTCTATAGGATTTAAGATATTTTTATACACATCATGTATTTAGAGTAATACTACTTTTAGCTCTTGTAAATGAGTAAATTAAAATCATTTTAACACTAGCTATTTTTTGTTCTTGATGCACATAAAAACAATAGCAAAATTACTCTTCACATTATTTTTATGTATAACTATTCAATAAGAATACAAGATTGATTGAGGAGGTATAATTTCAGTAATCTGTGAAAGCTTTCTCAGTATTTAATTTATTTTAAGTAATTTAAATTTTATTAAACCCTGTTTTAAGCAGAAATCTTATGTTTAAATAATAATTGTTGGTAGTTTGTAACCTATTTAATTTAAAAAATTTGACTACAAACAAAAATTACTAAGACTTCTTTAGCTACAATAGATATGTCATATGTGATAATAATAATTATTATAATACACAAATCTTTTTAAAGTTATCCTAATAACTCAGATTGTTTTCTTAATACGTTAACTGTCATATGACCGTCGACAGTCATCTGTAATACTCAAATTTTATACATTTGTGATCGCCAGTGCCCACAGTAGATCTGTATTATTATCTTTTTCATGGCATTACAATAATGTTTTTTTTCAAATTCATGGTAAATAAAAATTTGAAATGACAATGAAAAATATGCCAGACATATCACATATAACAGCTCATTGTTGGCGGTCATATGGCAGTTAATGTGTTACAAATAAAATAATGACATTAAAATATAAGTTATTATTATTCTTTTAATTAAAAAGTATTGGTAAAATAGTATAAACCTAACCTTAACTTTTGATTAATATTCTAAAATATATAAGTTTACATTATAACATTGAGTTTAATAATTTCTTTGGTAATAAAAATAATTCATAATGAATATTTTTTTATGTACTTATCAAACAGATTTTGTTAAGTAGAATAAAAAATTAGTAAATGTTTAACATACCTATCAAAAATTAACTGGAACTTATAATATGTTCTATGTGATTACATACCATGTTAGAAATTGAGAAGTCCAATAAACAACTCTCCACATGTTTGGTAACGTAGATTCTGGCACATAACTCCAGGGTTTCTTACAGGCTGATGAATCTTGACTAGAATTTGTAATATTATTGTAATGGTTATGCCCATCTTGAACACATTTACGATAAGCTGCCTAGAATTCAAGGAAATAATCATATATAATAAATGAATAAATATGTGAATGCTAGTTACATAAAAACTATATATAAATTAATCTTGTATTTAAATTAATATTTTCATTAAATTATAGAAATAATAATTGAATAAATATATTTTTAATATAACACAATGAAATATTTTGTTAATAATAATCTAAAAACTTACCAATGATATATCAATGGGAAGAACGAAGATAATTAGAAGAGAAAAATACCAAGCGATGAGTACGGCTGTTGTAACAACAATATTTTGAGTTTTCCAATTGCCATAACGATTGAGTATCACCGTAGTTAAAATAAAAGCAAATATAACTTCAGCGCTGAATATTCCCACAGTCATTTTATAACTTAAATAATCATCTATTTGACAATTTTTTTTCTGCTTCGGATTGCATCTTTTGTAATTTTTCCAATGTCATAGATTTTAATGGCATTAGTTTGGGCTTACATAGTATCAGTTGCAGAGATTCCCTATGATGCAATAATCCAACTTTCGGTACAAAATGTTTTATTGATATGGAGTTTTTTAACACTGTTGTATTATTTTCCACTGGTGGTTCAGGAGATGGTTTGTCATCCTGCATACCAACTAAAATGCAAACATAAAAATATCATATAATTATAATTTGTTTTAAATTGTATTTACTTTTTGACTGTTTTGACTAAAAATAATTCAGATTGTAGAAAAAGTTCAACCAAAAATTATAAATATGTATCACTTAAATTACAGGAAAATTAAATTAGGAATTTTTAATGAAATAGATCAATTTTTTGTTTAATTTTCTTAAAAATTTGAAAAATAACTATATTTCAGAATCATTTTTCTCAAATGTATAATCTATATACAAGTAGTCACTAGCTGTTAACGCACTGTGTGATGAGTGAATAATCTGCTTTTTTCTATCCCAAATGCTTGAAAAAACTAACACCAAATTTAAAACTGGTTCATACTTCAATCTTGCCCAGTCTTTAAAACCATTATTTTTAATCGATTTCAAAAATATTTAAATTTTCAACTTACCGGATTATAATGATTAGCAAACCAAATCAGTTAACATAAAAGACAAACACTATAAAATCAGATAGTTGTGTAATTGATATGTGAATAGGACTACTTCAAATGTCTTAAGTCTTTCTCACTTAAAGATATATAAATATATTTTTTTGCATCTATTGATTTCGTAAATAATAAACTTGAAAAAAAAATTCAATTGTATATTCGTATCCAATTGTACGTCTTTCATCGAATTAAATAGACAACAAATAACAATAATATTATTAAGTTCTTATCTATGGACAAATTTCGTACCTACCACACGGGAACTTGATATTTTCTGTTACCAGGAAAGCACTTAAGTTACTAAGTAGCCGTTTTGTTCTGTTTTCTAAATGACACGTTTAGACTTGAGTATTTGATGTTTTCAATTATTAGAGAGCTTGGAATAAGTACCTACCAACATATTGTAATTCCTAAGCTCCTAATAATTAGTCATTCATAACTCCTATTACAATATGTATCACCCATAAAGTTGGCAATATAATTTGCTATTTATCTTATGATAAAAAACCCAAGTTCCACTGTTAACAATATTTGTCATTTGATAACAAGCCCAGTGATTCCCAAACCCTAAACTCTCTCAAAAGCTTAATAACTTAAATAACTTATTATAAAAAAAAAAAATAGAAATTATAATCTGATGAAGTATGAATGGTAATAATGTAGGTAATAGGTACACAATTTTAATACTTTATTTTATAAATATAGAATCAAACACATAAACATTTTACAATCATCTTAGTTCTTAATATTACGGACCACTAAGGTCTATGAGAACTTCGAGAACATAGTTTGATAGATTGTGATCTGCCATTATTCGAGAAAGACCTTTTTTCGCAGATTTTTAGATTGTTTAATAGATTAATAACGAAAACAACGAAAATAAAATAATAAACAAAATAGGTGTTTAATACGTAGTAGAATTCAGGCAATAACTCGTTTTTATACTTGCAATATTAATACGTTATTATGTCTACATCGCTATTTAATTTAAGTCGATAGGGGACGTGCCGGCGTTTAACAATACAAATAGATAAAAAATAATGATATTAATAATATTTTTATTTTTTTATTAGTTTTTATTAGGTATCTAATTTACGATCGCCACATGTATAAGTTTTGAAAATATCGTCTCGTTGTCCCGATTTACTGTAGGTATTCATACTTTTGACAAAAAGGGGTGGAGTAGTATTTTCCGAAGTGTAGAAAGTTCAAAGTTAATGATTTTAAAAAGGAAACATTTGAGCACCGACAATTAAAAAAACTATTAGAATGTATTTGTTGTAGAAACCATGAGTTGAACTTAATGAGCTTTAGTTGTACTGCCTAAAACTATTCATTTATTATGATAATATTTCAATATAATAAATCATAATATTAGGTATTGTTGATTATTATTAAATTCTAAGTCAATAGGTAGGACAGGTTACCGACATAAAATCGTAAAGTATTGGAAAAAATATTTTAATGCGGATATTTTGATCATTAAATAGTTAGTTCGTATTCAATGGATGTTAAGACAAACCTACAATATTAGATAACTATCATAATAGTCAATAGGTTTAGTGTTCACATAGGTAAATTGTTATATTTTATACAATATAATTTCATACTTTCATAGGTACTTACCTATCGGTAAAACAGCAGTAGGTATTGTGTATATGAATAAACTTTAAGAGGACATTTATGTTATATTACATCAAATAAACAATAAAATGAAATTCTGTCTTATAATTTTTCATTATCTTTGTTCTCGGTTAAGACAAAATAATTATTATCTTACTTCTCTCTATAAAGTAGTAGAGAATACAGGAATTCAATATCTATTAGAAATATTATGTCTATGTAGTAAAGACATTACACTACACTAGATGCCATCGCCATGACGTCAATTCTATTATATAGCCTTAATCATCAGGTCGTTGGGTATTCACAAGAATTAAGAATTATAATATGTCTTATATAGCTTTAATTTGTATAATCGAGGGTAGGTATTTGGTACCTACCTAGACACGCGTTAGATGTGAATTTAAAATTATAATCTTGACATCTTGTTCCCCAAAATATGAGAATATGATGAAATCATGTCATCTTATAAATGCCGAATATGTATTTACACTTGACTTATGCCGACCGGAAGCATAATTTAAAATTCAACACATTACTGCCGTAGTCCGTACAGGCGATAGACATATTAATATATTAATTACAAGTGTGGTAGGTAAATTATGTTTACTACCCATCTACATCTACCTATAAATACAAAGCCGTCGCCACCACAAGAGAACTATCAAAGATCTCTAGCCTCTAAAAAGTCTACAGTCTCCGTGTATTTTTATATTACAGTCGTCTACTCATAATTTTTTTTCTTCGTCTCTCGAAGTCGAATACTCGAATTTGAAACCCTACCGGTTGGCGGTCAGCAGCCCCTTCTTGCGTTAAGCAACTGATCGTGATAATAGAGTTCGTGGTTACACTGATTATAAATAGAAACTTTATCACGAGAAAAGGCGCTAAATTCGTACTATCATCAACTACTATAAAATAGGTAAACTCATTATTATTTTGTGATCAAACTATTATATTACATTTTGTTTTATGTTTAGTGTGTTCAAATTTTTGCTTTTAGTTAATATAATAATTAATAAGTAATAACATTGGAAATTTGTGAGACTATAGCCTAAGCTTACTACAAACCCTTAATATTTAGATTATTTATAACAAATTAGTTCCACAAAATCTATACAGATCGTTGAATCGTACTTACATAATATTTTGTATGTCAAGAAATAGTAACAGTTTTTAAATTTCTATAAATTTACCGATAATAAAGACAGCAAATTATTACAATTTTAATTTGAAAATAGGTATGTATTATGACGTATAATAGTTTATATCTTTCACTATACATTTTGTAAAACAGGAAATTATTGAAATGTATTCTTTTTTATTAAACATCTTTTAGTAGTTTAAGGCCATCAATATATATATATATATATATTTAAATCTTGATCCTACTATTATTGTAGACCTTTTTATGGAAATGCAAGGAGGGGCTTTTTAAAGTGTATAGTTACATAAAATTATAAGTCATTAATATTTTTTCATTTTTAATTATAAAATACACATTCGTATCTCAAACCTTTTATTTTATTTGTTTTTAGATAATACATTTCTCGATAAGATGGATGATCTATCAGATTCTCCAATTGTATGGGAAAGTGAACCTTTTGAAGAAGAACAACAAAAATGGTTTGTAAAACAACATATAATGTTTTTAATTGACGCTTCAAAATCAATGTTCAATACTTATAATGACTCGACTTTTTTTGCTACAAGTATTGCACTTTGCAAAAAAGTAGTTCTAAAACTTATAAGGGAGAGTAGAAACGATAAAATAGGCATATTGATATACGGTACAGACGATGATAATAGAAAATGTCCCAAGTATATTAATGTGTTATCTGAACCAATGAAACCTAACATTCAATTAATTAAAAAGCTCGATGATGTACTAACTGGTAAATCTATTCGTACTGGACAATCTCCATTGTCACCACTATCAGACGCAATATGGTATGGTAACTATCTTATAAAAAAATTTAGCGAAAATCAAAGCTGTAGTACTATTATGCTCATTACATGCAATGACCAACCTGAAATTGGTGATTCTAAAAAGCAATTCAATCTAAGAACAAGAATTGATGATGTTATTAAAAATAATATTGATTTTAAACTTATACCTATTGGTACGGCATTTAACATGAACCTTTTCTATGAAAGTCTTCTAAAGAACTTTAACAGTATTTCTAAACCCACCAATGGGTTAGAAAGTATAGATGATATTATGTTGGAAATTAATGACAAATTGAAACATGGTAGAAGTGTATCCAAAATAAAATTCTTTATTAATAATGACTATTATATATCTACATCATTGTATAGATTTTATACAAAATCTAAAATGCCACCAAAAGTTAAGCTAGACAAGAAGACTAATAAACCATTGACTACTACTACTCAAGTATTGAGAATAGACACTGATGAATTAATGTATAAGTCTGATCTAGCCAAATATTTGGTATATGCAAATAAAAATATAATATTTAAAAATGAAGATTTATCAATTTTAAAAGGCGGCATTCTAGAACCAGGTATTAGATTACTTGGTTTTACAAATAAAGAAAATATTATGATATCGTATCATTTTAAAAATTCCATCTTCCTTCGCCCTAATACTGATGTAGAAGAAGGTAGCACACGATTGTTGAATTCTCTTATTGAGTGCTGCTTGGAGAAAAATAAGTATATAATGTGCTTCTTAAAAATTCGAAAAGGAGGAAAGATTCATTTAACTGCTCTGATACCTCAAGATGAAATTATAGATGAAACTGGTATTCAAAACCAGCCATCAGGATTTCATGTTATATTCCTGCCATTTAATGAATGTTTGAAACCAGTAAAATCTGCAGAACCAACAGAAGACAATATAGTTTTAACAAGTACACAAAAATCAATAGGCATGCAAATATGTGAAAGTATGCCTATCAATTATTATCCATCACTGATCAAGAACCCTAAAATAAACTTTCATTGGGCAATGTTGGAATCCTTGGCATTGGAATCAGAAATGCCAGATATTAAAGATGAAACACTTCCAGCAAATAATATTATTGATAAAAATTTAAATGCAATTAAAGATGATATTAATAAAGAAATTTTGCCACATCATGTTT
The DNA here is from genome assembly GCF_020184175.1 of Aphis gossypii. Taxonomy (NCBI): domain Eukaryota; kingdom Metazoa; phylum Arthropoda; class Insecta; order Hemiptera; family Aphididae; genus Aphis; species Aphis gossypii. The sequence goes on from NC_065530.1 coordinate 81,075,165, forward strand.
CTACTCTACCAAAAACAAATAAAAGATCTGACTCGAATAATCAAAATGTTAGCGGAAGAGGAAGAAAAAAACCAAAATTTGGAGCAATGGAAAGTCAAAACAGTAATTATCAATAGAGTTAGGAGTATTAAAACACTAGGATACAATTATTTTTACTGTTATTACCTAGTGATTTTTATATAATACAGTTAAGATGTCATTGAAGTATACTAAAAAAAAATTGTTATAGATATTTTTGTTGTGTATATATAAAAATTACATATTTAAAAATGTTTTTATTTATTTATATACTACTAGAAGTCTTGCGCTTGTAAGGAATCATTATTTTTAAGCATCAATGACATGTTTTAAGTATATAATTTTTTAGTAATGTAAGAAAACACTAAATTTTTTAAATGTTATGTAATTTTATTGTGAGGAATATAATATAAAGTTATAGAACTTACTTAATCTACATTCGACGTAAATAGTATTGGTAATATAGTGAAAAGCTAGAAATTGTTATGAGTAACTATCTTGAATTGGATTGCAACTGTTATTCGTGGAGAATACCTGTTCTGTTTAATTTAGTTTTCTGTCTTATTTTTTTACAATACAAAATAGTTTTAATGCTTAAATTAATTATTTCATGTTTGCTGTTTTGCAATTTTTACGATCAGCTATGACTTAGTTTGAAATTAATCAAACCAGTAAAATACACATCATTGTTTGATACAACACTACAAAATATACCAAAATGATAAAATAACTTATCTTTAAGTGATTTTATTCAAATGTTTATGTTTTGTTGGTATACAGTAAAATCAGGCATTTTCTAAACGCCTAGACAAATAATTAAAGAATTTAATTTATATGTAATTTCACTAGCTGCCTAGGCATTTAAGAGTAGATTATATGCTACGACATATATATTCAATGTTGTTACAAACACATATTTGACTGATATTACATTAAATGATGTCTGTTACTGTATACAAATATTAATCATTAAATCATAATATCATGTTAAATTGAGTACACACTGTATAGTTGATCATTGTGGAAAACTTCCAATAAACTATGAGTAAAATGTAGCTCATTAAATATCGGTTTTAATACAATGTTAAATACTCAATGTCAAATAATATATACAAATGTCTTAAATACATGTTTTTATTAAAGGTATTTTAACAATTTATAAACCAACACATAATTCATTCATCAGTATATTTAATTAAATAAATACAAATTACACAAACATAGGTAAAATATTATTGCCAAATATACTGTTAATATGTAATGACAAAAATATATAATACATATTTTACTCCTCCACATGTTACTCAACAATCATTCAAGTATCAATTTTATAACAACAATAAAGTTTGAAAAAGCGAACAATAAATAAAATTAATGGAATAATGATTATTATAAATAATGTAAATGCGATATTACTTTAATAATTTGCATAATTATAATAAATTAAACACAATTATTGTATAATAATATGTAGTTAAAAAATAAAAGAGCACATATCGTAACCAATTTTTGATGGATTAAATTTATTTGAATAAAGGTAAATTCTTTTTTTTTTTTTTGCTAGTAGCTAATTATAAATGTAAATTTTTATTATTAATAACAGTTATATTGTGCTCATTTGATAGTAAAATATTTGCACTCACATATAAACACAAACAATATAAATGAAATTTATGGTTACTTAAAACTATTTTTATTGCTATTATTTCTAATAAAATTTAATATAGTTTAAGTAAAAAATATAGTAAACACACATTATGAAAAAAATCTTCAAAAAGTCTTCTTTTGTTTTTTACTGAAAATGAAATGGTGAAATAGTTAACAAAAAAAAATTTGTCAGCTTATTTAAATTTGCTGTGACTCAATATTAATTAATAATTTACCTAACAAATACAAAATATTGTAAGGTTTATAATTTATATTAATGAATTAATATAAGAAAAAATAATAAAAATAATTAATATTTTAGCATTTATAATAATAATTTGTATGTGTACAATTATTTTACCTAAGATGAATAAATACTACAAACATTTATTAGAAACATTTTATGAAAGTGTAATACTTCAATTTTTTGGCTTTGTACTTAATCATTTAATTAAATTTAACTTTGGCTTAAAACCAGATGAGTAAAACAATTATTTTAAATGATGTTTGTGTTTAATAGAATATTACAAAACACAGAATAAATAAGAATAGTTTATACTTAAATTGCAATAAAAAGTAATAATTTGCGTTTAAATCAGTTTTTAACATTCATTTGTATATTTAATTAACAATATAAATCGAATACCATTTGTAAGCTCTAAGACATATAACAAAAGTTATCTAGATTTTCATTCGATTAATAATAATAAACAAATAAATATATAAAATGATAGGCCTCTGAGAACACATTAAAATAATCAGTTCGAATCATCAAAATACAATTTGGTCACCAAACATATACAGGAGTAACAGAATAGATGATAAATATAATTAATTATGTAATCAATTTTGTTCTAATCAATAATGTATTATTTTTTAAAAATAATTAACAATTATTTTACCATATATCTAAATTAAAATAATTTTTTTTTTAAATTGATAAGAATAAAAGTTATTACAATAATTTACATCTGTCAGTTCTTTCTGTAACTTCCTGTGTATTATAAATATTACTTATAATTTTGTTGTTGTGACTGAGTTTTAGTTTTTAATAGTGATACATAACACATAATTATACTATCACATAATTTACTGAATTTTTCATTTTTTAAATTAAATTGTAGTTTGTAAGAATATTCTTTAAAAAATACAATACGATTAAATGTAATTTTTAAATAACAACGAAATTGTTTACAATGAGCAAAACTAATAGATACGTGAAAACTGTCAAGTATTTAAATAATTTACAAATATTAAGCTTGGAAGATATATTGAATTAATAAAAATAAATATACTTATATATTAGACAAATAGCAAAAAATATTTACAAGTTGGTTTCAAAGGAACGTTATCACTCAATTGAATTTTATTAAATGTTTAATCGACTTTATTTTCAAAAATAGGTCACTTACGGTAAATTAATAGCACAATTTTTTTTTTTTTTTTTTGTGAAACAATTAAAGAAAATATTGAAATTTAAACTTTAAAATGTGTGTAATATCAATATGTTTTAATCATTTACTTCTTAATTTAACTAACAACACAACTTTACATCCCGTGATGTTTACATTGATTTAATTTCTAAACAACATCTAATAAAATATTAATAAATATACTGTATAAGTACCATGAATATTATCACAAATGATAGGGAATGGGAGAAATGGCCGGATGGGAACAAAAAAATGTACACTATTTAAATTCTAGCTAAATATTTCTTTTATCATAATGCAGTGATTGAGTTTTAACGATCACATTAATAATATTAAATATTTCAAAACTAACAATATTTCATTTTTGTCACTCATAAGGAAAATATGGTTTGGGGCAAATACTTATAATCTGATTATGTAACAACAAATTTGATTAATATCAAATAATATAAATTAAATATTAAATTTATAATAATAATACATACATACAATTTAACTACATAATAAGTCGTACTTAATACTAAGATGAATATTTTAGACTCAAGATAGGATTATATATTATAAAGAACTGTAAAGAAGCGAGAAATGTATTAAACATTGAAATGCAATATAAGTTCAAATTGTAGAAGAATAAGAGTTTAAGCACTGTAAGGAATTAAAAACATATATTATCCATACTTTGCCTACACATTTTGTTTGAAATTCACAGTTTCCGCAAAGATCATTTGTTTTAAAGTTTCTCTAGGTAGATCATCTAACTCAGTAGCAAATCTAAATGGTTCTTCTGCAACAGGCTGTAAAAGGTACAAAAAATTAAATACATTTTCATAATAATAATGAGCACTGGTTCTCAACCTTTTGAAATTTCAATTTTCTAAATGCTACCAAAATTATAAATGACTTTTAATGTAATATCAACACTAAAAAGTCGTTATGAATTATAATTATTATTGCATTAATAACACTAAAGTGCTTTGATAAATTCATTACACTAAAATTCAATCAAAATTTAATAATTTAAGTTTATTTAAAACAAAATTTAAAATATAAATATTTACACTGTTATGATTTGACATCTGGGTTGAGAACCACTGATAAAAAACATTTAAATCAAAATATAACCAATTCCTTAATCAATTATTATTATTATAAGATTTATTTATCTTAAGAGGATTAAGAGGACATCATACCCACATATGTTGTTTCCGTATTACATATATTATGGCAAAGTTGCATTCAACAAAATCTATTTTATGCTGTTAGCTTTAATATTAGTCATTTTACCATTATCAAACTTAAAGGTAAGAACATTATCCATCAAATACGCTTTTATTGATATTTTAATTTTAAAATGAGTAATAGCTATGTAAAAAGATTTAAAACTTTGAAATGCTCTAAATTCATTTTAAAATTAAAATATCAATAAAAACCCATGTGATGCCCTAGATAATATTCTTATCTCTGAGTTTGATAATAGATTAATTGACTCTAATTTTAAAGTAAACAGCATAAAATTGATTCTATTAAACGCAAATTTGCTATGTTTTATATAAGTATGAAGCAGATAACACATGCAAATATGACAACGTCTTAAGAGGATGTGATACCCACATGTGTTGTCTTTGTCTTATATACACGTAATATAGTTGAAAAGTGTTTTGCGCGGGACAACATAACTCCCTCAATATTTATATCAAAATTACCAAAATTTTAAATCACATTGAAAAGAACTTTACTATAATATAGTATTGGTTACTATTATCAAAAAAATAAAAACGCTACATTACAGGTAAAGTTCTTCTCAATGAGATTTAAAATTTTGATCATTTTAATAAAAATATTGAGGGAGTAATGTTATCACGCACAAAACACTTTTTAACTATGTTACGCGTGTATAAGACAGAGACAACACATGTAGGTATCATGTCCTTTTAAGAATATACTATACATTTATATGCATAGGTCTTAGTCTTACTAACATAGCAAAATTGAACATTCTGAAGAATTCATTTAACTCTCTTTATGCTTAATATTACAATAAATTTACATATTTTTAAATTTAAATGCAAGAATATTATTTAAAGAACCTGATAGACTTTTTTAAATATTTTATAACTTTTTAACTTTAAAGCAAGTTATGAACATTTTAAAATGTTTTTAACATTGTAACTCTTTAGTCTTAAATATTAAAATATAAAAATAAAACCTACAAGATTAAATATGAGAATAATATTATTGCTTTTAAATTTGATAATAGATAAATTCACTGTAATATTAAAAATACAATATTTAAATCAATTCTTCAGAATGTATAATTTGCTATATTCCTATATCATGCATTTGTAAGATGGAGATAACGCATACAGGTAGTGCCCTCTTAATATTAATCTTTCATCATTATCAGTAAATAATTTAGCTAATATGCCGTGGTCTATGATTAAATATGAAGCAATGTATATCCTCCAATATCCAACAAGATTAATAATATTTAATTATTATTTATCTTTACTATGTATTTCACAGTATTATCCTATGATTTTTATTATTAAATTGTCTTTATTATATTTCATTATAAAAATTGTAACTGAAACTCTGAAAACTATAATCTGAATAAAGCTATTGGTTTTATTAAAATAATGTGACAATCTACATAATGAAAGTGGTAAACATTTAATAAAAGTTATTCTTAAGTACATTTTCTTAACACGTTGACCGCCAAATGGCCGCCGGCGGTCATATAATAGGTATTTGTTATACGCCAAGCATATATACAGCCAAATTGGTATATAAGTACCAAACATTTGAAAAAAAATTGAAAGAAAAATATATTATATCAAAAAAAATTTTAATGATTCCTGCCAAGCTACGGTCATTATTTCAGTGCATTATTGTAGCGTTATAGAAAAGTTAATATAAAAACAAATTAATTTATGGTCACCGGCGGTCATATGGCAGTTAACGTATTAAGTAACAGAAAGACACATAGGTACTGGTATATATTTTCTTAAAAAAAAAAACTAGTCATATTAATTTTTCAGTAGAAAAGGCTGTGATAATGTTATGATCTATTATTGTGATGAACTGGTAACTATTATTTAACAATGTAACAATAGTATTCTCCTTACAAATTTATAAAGACAATCAGTTTTTTTAATCACAATTATTTATAACAGTTATAACTTATCATTAATTCAAACAAACGTATTGACTTATTTGGCTAATACAGCCATTTGTATCATTCAATAATAGCTGATACATTCATATAGTGGTTATATAGATGCCTATAAATTTAATTGTCAAAAATACAGATACAGCTAATAGAAAAAATGAATCACTTATATTCCATCTAGCGAGAAAATATACCAATTACGCATCACCCTGCTATCGAAACTGGTTCCTCTATAGCAGGGTGTCACGTCTGGAGATGCGCAGAAAAACCGATTTTGGTCGGCCCGCAGTGTTCTTTTGCTGGATAGAGTATACTAATGGATATAGCTAGAACCACTAGAGTGAGCTAATTTAATTAATTTTTTACTTATTACTAATCTATTGCTATGGCAGATATAATTGCTTGTCTGTTAGTCAGACAAAATTTTAATTTCAACTTGTGAGGTTTTACTACCTATCTATCTAGACATTTATATATTAGTATTCATTTTAACAAAGAATATGTAATATAAATAAATATGGTATACCTCATCAGCAGGGTCATAATACTGTTCAAGATACGGATGTGCCAGAGCCTCTTCAACTGTGATTCTATTGTGAGGGTTGAATGTCAGCATTTTATCCAGCAAGTCCAGAGCTTTTGGATCAGCAGTTGGGTAAAGTTTTGAAAATGCTATTTTTGGTTTGAAGGGCAATGATTGTAAGTAACTCCGAGCCTATAAAAACCATAAATTCATCAATTATTCAAGACTTAAAACAACATTTAGAAGTTAAGTACATACTTTATCATTAATAATACACAACAAATCTACTGCAGTTGGTGAACCAAGTATTCCCAATATATGATTTAACTGGTCTAGGTAATGTTTACCAGGAAATATCGGTCTGTTGGAAAGCATTTCAGCTAAAATACAACCAACTGACCACATATCAATTGATTTTGTATAACCCTACAAAATAATTAATAATTAATAATTGTTTAATTATTTATAATTTATTAAAATTAATTTTTACTTTTGAATTCAACATAATTTCAGGAGCACGATACCATCTAGTGGCTACGTATTCTGTAAGAAATCCAGTGTGATCATGATCAGGGTCAGCAACTCTTGCAAGACCAAAATCACATATCTAAAAAAATTAGTTTTTTACATTATCCTAAAAAACTTTGAGTACAATAATTTTAAACCATGCATTAAAGATCATGATATAATATAATTCAATACAAAATATTAAATAAATCATATGTACTTTGAGATCACACGTTGTGTTGAGAAGCAGATTGCTAGGTTTGAGATCACGGTGGAGGACATTTGCTGAATGTATATATTTAAGCCCTCGAAGAATTTGATAAAGGAAATAACAAATATGATCATTGCTCAGTCTCTGTAATATATCAAAAAAGACAAATAATTAATAATCATAATAAAATATATTTTCTTCTGGAATAAAAATATTAATGATTTTTTCAACAACTCTACAATTTAATTTTCTATAAATATGGTTATAATTTATAAACATATTATATTATTTCAATTCACCTGAGTTTTTAAAAGCTTATACAAATCAGTCTCCATCAAGCATTGAACAATGTATACATCTTTCATTTGTTCAATGGTTTCCGCTCGTAAAATATTTCTTATATCAATTATCTATAAAGATAATATACAAATGAGTAATAATATATTTAAATTAGTAATTTCTAAATATAATGATTGATTTTGCTAACGTTTTCATGTTTAAATCGAGTTAATATTTTAATTTCTCGCAATGTTCGTTGACAATATGTTTGATGTTCAAATGGTGAGATTTTTTTTATGGCTACTTTACAATTTGTCTCATTGTCAAAAGCCGACCTATAAAATTAATTAATTATAAATTAGTTATTTTAATACATTAAAATATTTCTAGTAAAAAAGGATAATAGTTATAAATCTTGATATTTCAATAATAATTTAACTACAATTTTTTTGAAAAAATAATATTAACAGATACAATTTTAATCAACAAAATATTTTACTATTCAAAATTATATTCATTATTGACTTGAAATATTCAGTTTATTTATTAATTTTTGCAATTTAAAAATTCAGAGTTGCTTAAATGGTTAATTAATGATGAACTCCATTAACAATGATAAATAATATGAAAGACAATTATTAGTGTAGAGTTTATTTAATGATCATTATATGTTCACATTTTAACAACAAACTTTTGTTTTGGAGCAGAAAAAATTAACAGAAAGTGTACAAAAATATAAGGAAATAGACTGATTTAAATAATTTATTGGAAATACAAAAACGTTAAGTGATTTATTAATTTTAAATTAACCAGTCATCATGACTCAATCAGCTACCATGTAGATATAAGTGACCTACTACAATTAAAACCAACTACCAGAAATACTGAAAATAAAAAGAAACAAATTTGAAGCTTTTGAATTTTTCATCAAAATCAATACACCAAAAAAGTACTGAAAAGTAAAAAGTTTTTGTTTTTTATAAAAATATATAATTTAACTTTTAAAAATAATACAGAAGATAAATCTGTTAAAACAATTTAAACAATAATAATAAATAAAAATAGGGATTTATTTTTTACTACACCAACAGTAGTTGTTATAATTAAGCAATATAAGATATATATTATAGTTACTAAAACATCAATGCAGTAAGTTTTGCTTTATTAAACATGATTTGTTTTTACAATGAATTATTGTAACTACAAAATTGTATTATGATAAATAAAAAGACAGTCGCTTTGCTGAATAGCTTTAAATGAACCTCATCATTGAATGAGTCACTTTAATATAATATGTATTACTCAATGTATTATATGTCAAATTTAAATTCAATGAAGATTGTTTAAAATTATGTCATACTACAAAATCTAAATTGGTATAAATATTTAGTGAAAATGTTTTATGTCTGTTATTAATTTTTAAACTATAATTAATATATATAAAATATATTTTGTCAAAAACTGGTTAGGTTTTTTTTGTCTTCCTAATTTTTTACTTAAACAACGCACTTTCTAAAACTAATTTTTCATCAATAATCAAAGTTATTTTTAGGTCAATTATCCAATTGACTTCAATATTATTGTAATATTAACTCATTTATAGATAAGATTGATAGAGATACAAGACAATATATTTTTCATTTTAAAAAAATATGGAAGTATAAAACAAAAATGTTTGGAAATTGCTGTGATACAGTTAAACTAAATAAAATTATATTCATAGTAGGTATATTATTTATAATGTTATAGTTATATTGAACTTCATTATTATTATTATTTTATATTTAAATTATGAACTCGTGTATTATAAAAAGGAAATCATTTTAAATTACTTTCAACTTTTAAATATATACACAAAATATAAATGTATACTTATTATTGAATAATAAAAAATATTAAATGAATGTATTCTTATCGATAAGATTATATTTTAATATCAATCAACTTCAAACAAAACAAAATAATGCATTATAGAACAATCATATTATTTTTAAAGCTCAGATATTCATGTTAAATTATATAAATTTAATTATTTATGAATGTCATTTTGACACATATAGTTCAAGTAAAAGAATCAAGACAATGTATGTATATAGTATATACCAAGATTATCTTATTCCTATAAGAGTTAAAATGTTACACTTACTCCGGACATACCTAAGAAAAAGAAAAAAACTGAATTTATCAAACATTGTAAGAAACAATGAAAAATATAATCCGATGAATAAAATATTATTAAAGATATTTATATTTTGAAATATGTCGCAATTATTAGTTACTCTTGATGATTATGGTTTATTATAAACATAAAATATTAATACTAATTTTCAAATCATACTATTATCATATAATTTATATTTAGGTATCATTTCTTAATTTTAATCAATTTTTTCTTAGTTAATATGTAGGTAGTCATTAGTGATGTAGTAGGTACATTTTTAAATTAATACAATTACTTGACATAAATTTATTTTAAAATATTTTCATAAACATAAAAAGAAAATGTTATAGAAATATTTAAAATACTTTAACTCTATTGGCATCTATATATACTCAAAAGTGCTTCTCCCATACTTTTGATACTATTTGATTGGTAAAAAAATTTTATAAAAATAATCTATTTGAGCGGTTTTAATAAATGTTTATTAAACCAACTTTATTTTGTAGGAGGTAAAAATAAAAAATAAATAATAATAACACATAATATTATTGTCCAATAATCTTCTTATCAAATAATATTTTAAATAAACAAAAAGTGAAATATTCTAAACTCGGATTAATTATAGGCACAACATAAATATCTATACTCTGAACGCATCAAAAAAGAATATGTTTTAACGGGTAAACAATCGAGATGATTCCGTCTACACGGGTACACGGTGTGTTCAACTCAAAATCCAAAACTGGACGTGACGTACTGTTCCTCACAGGACGAACGTCAGATTTTGACGTGCGCTTAAGCGCAAAAATAAAAACAAAAAAAAAACAAAAACGCAGCTACAGACTCGTACTTACACGACCATTCCGTAAGCTCCCTCGCCGATGTACGAGAGATTCGTGTACCTGGGACCGACGTCGAATATCTGTCCCCTGACCATCTCCGGGTTCGACTGGCCACCGCCGACAGCATTGTCGGATGACATAATATCCACAGCACCCTGTAGACAAGTCAAGTCACAACGCACACCGGTTAGCAGGAAAAATACATTTTGGGACGCGGTACGCGACGCAGACGATCTACAATAAATAAAACTGTCGTCGACTGTGACTGTGACGGTCACGCCAGCAGCAGCAGCAGCAGCACTCACTTGCAAAGGCAGGTAGTAGTAGTACGACGAAAAGCTCGCAGCGCACAAGACGTAAGCTGCTCAAAAGCCAATTTGCGCGTCCGTCAACGTGTGCGTGTGTGTGTACCGTGTGTGTACTGTGGGTCTACTGTGTGTACTCGTGTAAATAGTACTCGCGCGAGTGTGTGCGTCGTGTGTGTGTGCGTGTGTGCGCGCGCGCGCTACTCCGAATACGCTATCGTATGTACCCCGTACGGGAATGGGTGCTGGCGAGTGGTGCGTAAGTCGTCACTTGTGGGTATGTGTGTGGGTATGCGCGCTACGTACGTGTGTGTGTGTGTCTGCGCGCGCGCTCGCGCGTGTGTGTGTGTGTGTGTACGTGAATACGTCGGGAGTGCGAGAGTGTTGATGTGATATCCACGTTTGATTGGACATCAAGAGATAACGCTACTAGGCCTTTTGACGTCACTCCGCACAATTGGTTCTCAAAATCGTCTGCCGCTCGCTGATAACGATACCTTCTGTAATAATAATAATAATAATAATAGTATATGACGGTCCCGTCTCCAAAAGCCAATGGTCTTTATGAAAAAAAAAAAAAAAAAAAACTCCAAACAATGTTCTATAATCGTTTAATTATACGCATTGTACATATTTTGTACACGTATTTAAATCTGATTTTCGAAGGCCTTATCATTTGTCACGAGTTTAAACTTAATATGACTGACACCATATATTTTTATATTCTCGATAGGTACCTACCCAATGTTTGTAATATTTATTAAGTACCTGCCAAACTTTAATGTTTACCACGATGTAGCATAATATTATGTTTATTGCAAAAGTTGATTACGTGTTTATCGGTAAGGTTAGTTAAAATAAACGAAATTTGTTTTTGTTTTTTCAAACATTTTATTAATTAAATTTCTTGGTATACCTAATAACGTTTAGTAAACAAAATTAATGATTCTCCTTTTGAACACTAAATACACAATCGTCAAAACGATGATTTACAATAAACAAAATAGAAAAAAAAATTGTTATGTGATTTTAATGTATAGATCACACTTAAACCTGTGTAGTTTGGAAACTGGAAAGCTACATCTTTGTCTAACACGTGTTCCGAACATTATAATGTCGTGTTGTAAATAGTTTAAATAATATGAAATTCGTTCAAATTTGAAATTCTAGTATTAAAAAAACAAAGTGTAGAAATACTTAGTCCTGAATTATGACTATGTACTTAATATATTATACATCAATATAGCTATAACACCAAATTTTATGAGTTCTTGTATTAAATTTTCAAATTTTTTTATTGAGTGAAACAATTTTGTTCGGCATTTATAAAAATAAAATTTTTATAAGTACATACAAACATTTGTTAAAAAATTTTAATTGCCTACAGTTATGTGTTCAAGAATTACAACAATAAAATATCAAAAACCGATGAGAAGAAATAGTTATTTTACTGATGAATACCAGAATACCTAGTATCTACTGTAAACATTTGAACTTCAAATGAAAATTAAATCGACTCCAGTTTCCGGTAAACTTTTTTTTTATTATATGTTTTTAACAAATAACAACTTATGAAAAATCTTTTATTAAATTTAAATCCTGAAATACAAATAAGTTTACTACAAAATTTGTAAGTACTACAAAATAATTTGCAAATTTTTACGAATGTCGTGAAAATTCTAAGTTTAAGCGTTTATAAAAAAGTGTTTTTGACATTTTGTAACTTTGAGGGAACATTTCAAGTATGTTTTGTTTTACCTTTATGTTTTGTTTGTTTTTCCCTGCAGTTATTTTGAAAATTACAGAGAATTTTTAATTTTGACCTCTTCGGCTCTCCGAGTAGGCCCGTAGCCAGACCAAATTGTCAGGTGGGGTAAAGCAAACTTTGGGGGGGCATTATATATAAAAACAATGTCTTTCTAATATTTTTAGGAGGGCAATGCGGGATGTCTCTAAAGGCTACATCTAATTTTCTATTTCTATCAAAAGCTAATATATACACTTCATTATAAAATAAATATGTTCATCGTTCCACTTAGTAGGTATCTAAAAACATAAGTTTAATAAAGATTATTCAATTATTGTTATTAAATACTTCACTGTTAATATCTTATCTAGTTCAACCAAACATCATAAAACAATTCAAGTCATAATATTACTCAAAACAAATACATTCTTATTGCAAAGTTAATTTTATTTTGCTATGATTCATTTAACATACGTACCTATAGATGAATTAATTTTCCATACTTAGATATTAAATAATATAGCTTTAAAAATACGGATAAACGTAAAATTATATTAAATATTTAAATGTAATAATAATAATATAATATAATATACCTTTAATACAATAATACCTTATAATATAATCTGTAAAAGAAACTTCATTAATTTATTTATAATGTCATAATGGATATTATAATTGTTTATTTTATCAATAGGTACGTTTAACATTTAGCGCGAAACTAACCAACCATTGTTTTAACTGATTAAAGGCAAAACGCGTAGCCTATCAAATTTTGTTCTTATTGTAAGCCACAATATTGAAGTTTTACATTCATGTGCACTGCGAAAAAAATTGGAAAAATCCATATTAATAATAATAAAAAGTGGGAAAATACTAAGTAGGTAGCTGGTAGAACTGATAATCGCTGGAATAATATCTTTTAATAATAGTTTCAACAAAATAATGAGCTCGTTACTTAAATAACATTACCTATACTTCATTTAAACTAAATTAAAAAAGAAAAATTGCGACAATATGATCATTTTGATTTCTGAGTTTCAATAATAATAAATTATGAATAACCTTGTATTTATTTTTAAGTCTTAGGTATATGTATAAAAATTGAAAAATCTTATAATTTTATAACAAAACCTATACGTATTTCGTTTGAAATATTCCTGTTTTCCTAATTGTATTTTATTTTTCCCTAATTATTTTGATGATTACTTGAAGTTTTCATAATTGATCCCCAAAAGTTTGAAATAAAATTCAATTTTTTACCAGAAATCACTCTCAACGTTGAATATGAATGTATATTTTATATTACAAAATATGTACAAACAAAAAATAAATACTTTCCTCAAATGAACACCGCACTGCGCCAACCAATTATATTTGTTTTTTGTTATAACTTTATGAGTTATGACATTTAATAATGATTTAAATTATGATCTAAACATCTAATAAATATGAGGTTAGTTTTTATTATATTTGAAGTAACTTTAAATGACATCTATTATATTATTTTAATTATGCATATAATACGTAAAATGTGTACCTTATTTATTTTATATTAGTTTTTAATCTCTTTGTTTGTAAATACTGGTTTTGATATTTTTAGCTACCTTTCAAAGTTTAGAGTATAAAATCATCATGGTCCTAAGTAATATGATACACAACCACACAGGTGGATAGTGAATGATGAGTAAACTGAGAACTATAGAGTGTAAAAAATGTGTGTATTCATGCATGAAATATCAAACATAATTTTATATTACATTACTTTGTCAGTGTACTATACTACTATATTATGTTAAAAATAAAAACTTATAATTAAGTAACCAGGATACTATTTCAAATAGAAAATACCTAATTTTAACTTACTTTTAAAATTAATTAAATGTATTGTTTTTTTATGAGTTATAAATAAGTAAACTAGATGAATTTAAGTTAGAATTATTTGCTATTACTTATTAGGTATATTGAATTGTGATAATATATGGGCATCATAATTCATCCATCATATTTTCTTAAACTACGTTTCGCAGAACCTCTAGTGTTTGGCTAATAATTTGTAAAAGTTCCAGGAAGGTCTGGAAAAAGTTATTCAAAATTCTTATAACTACAGTAACTATATAATGAAAAAAGCAAAATTATCAATAACGTATCACGCATTTGCTACTCTGATCACTGATGCTATAATACCATAATAAAATAGTTTAATATGTTTTGCTATATTAGTATATATTGTATATTGATATTATGTTATGTTGGATATTAGGAAAAAAAGTCCGAGAAGAAATTATTTGAATATATTATATTAATGGTAGGTACTTTTCAGTTGTCAGTCAATTAGTTAACTATTGAATAAATATGTTTTATTATTAAATAGTCATTTTTACAAATAATATGTTTTAATCGTTTTTATTATACAGACAGTTTTATACTTTTATACACAATGATATCTCAATTAGGGTTAGATACAGAAAAGAAGTAGGAAGTAGTAATAGTTTGTGTTTTAATGTAATAATTTAATATACAAGTAATTTTAAAACAATAGTTGGTTGACTACTTAGTTTAATGAATAATTATATATATAACTAACAAATAATATTTTTATAAATTATATTTTGTTGGGACTTTTTTATTGTTTACCATTTTGTATTGTCATGTTTTGTCTACTTTTTTTTTTCATATGGTGCCCGCATAAAATATTGTTTGGTATAAAAGTGTTTTTTGATCTTAAAACATTTAAGAAACATCCTATTAAATAATTATCATAATAAAATAAATTTTAAGAAAAACTTATTAACTAGCTATCAATGCTATCATGATTATAGTTTTAACAATTTTCCAACCTATGTAATTTAATCGGAAGTCTAGACTAGTAGACTGCCTACTAGTGCCCAGTGCCTATAAAAGAGTATAGAGGATAGAGCCTTAGAGGTACTATTGCAACAACTTTTTTGTCTAAGACTTCTAAGTAAAAAAAATACAGAAGGTTAAGTTGAATAAATTACTACTTATGACTTTATTAATCATATTTTTTTCCAACTCCTTTTAAGGAAGGGATCTCCTTATTACCTTCGATGACCATGAACCACAGCAGTGACTCATTTAAGAGATACATCCTCTGTTGGTGTCATATTAATATATTTCTTTTAATATCGTGGTTTATAGATAGAATAACACCTATAGAAATAGAAGTATAAGAGTGTATTATGTAGTAGATAATTCTGTATTTTTGATATCTATTCGGATTTATAAACATTTTGGAATAAAATAAGTTTTAAGATATGTATTACGCATGACGTATACTAATATAGTAATATGTTATCAATAAATATCGAATATCAAATATATGTATGTATATAATATAATAAATGATCTCATATATATATATATATATAGTAGATATAGGGATATAGGATTATATGCGATGCAAATAAAATACTGGCAACCTTGAAACACTGCCACCATGACAACGAGTAGTAGTACTTATTTAATCGTCGGTTCGCGCAGGATCAATATGATATCATCGTCGTGGTAATAACGGTAAATCACCCAGCTATAATTACCCATTAAAATGTATTTTGCCATTTCTTGCGGTACAGATTTTAAGGTATATATTTAGGTTGACGGTGCTGACGCAGGCACAGTCTCCGCTCAGAACCGTTTTTAATCATATACAATGATGTACCATTGAATTAAAATTTAACACATTCATTTCGGTGACCTACTCAATTACGATGTATATACGACACCTACTGGCTACTATACGATACAGCACAATGACTGTACTAGGTTTTTAAAATTATTTTCCTTAGTAATTATATAATATTCATATTTTTTTTTATTTTAAGACAAATCAATTTTGATCAGCGATGAGTATTTTATATAATATATTTATACACAACTTTTCATAGCACTACTTGTATTTATTAATAACTAATAAGGCATAAATGACTATTATAACAGTTTGGGGCGGAGGAATTTGGAAAGAAAAGTATACCGATAAAAAAATAAAATATGTAATACATTTTTACTAAAAAAAAAAATATTATTTTTAATCATATAATAATAAATAATTAATATGTGTAATATATTACTAATAAATAACTACTAAAAAATAATTTCTATGTAACGATTAACAAGGTTTGTATTGTTGCTGTTTAAAAATCCTTCCATAGTTATCTCTATGTTTTTGAATATTAAAGCCCACCCTCCTATTATTTGTCTGCAGGATTTTCGTCTATAAAGTCATAAGGAAATAATAAACTATAATCTCGAGTTTATTTAAAAAAAAATTAACCCATTTCCATTTAACGAGTTCCATTATACTTACAACTTACAAGTTAGTATTTATATAGTATTTCACATTATTGTGAAATAATTATATACTTGTATAAATTATCTATAAAGTAACTGTTTACATGCATACGTCATTAGATTCCTGGATTAAAAGTTTCTGTTTAAAAAATAAAAATAGTTTTTAAACAAATCAAGATGCAGCAGACGACAAGGTTGATCCAGGCGAAATGCGGAATAGGGAGAAAATAAACGTATTTACTATAGGTAAAATTAATAGGTGACACTAACACAATAAGTCGTTTTAATTCGTTTTTTTTTCACTGAAGTATAAGGATTAGTTTTTATAAATTTGTTCCGAGAAATAATTATATCGAAGCTTATTTATTCCAAGAATTATTTGTTCCAATGACCAATAAGTTGTTATCATTCCATAACAATCTATTTATGTCATTAGCGATTAGCCAATACTTCCAATGTTTTTATTTTCCAAACTATAGTTATTTCAATGTTGGTTTATTTCAAATTGCATTTATACTTATGCATTTATTAGAATAAATATTAGTAGGTAATAGCAATTTATTTTTGGAGTAGCCCGAGTAGCCAAATCAAAATAATTTGGAATAATAATTTATCGAGGTCATTTAAAGCTCTGGATGGGGAAACAAAACAAAACTATTTCAACTCGGTTTACAGAGATAAGACGTACCTATAAATTTCCAATTCATATTTGTGTAATATGTATATTGGAACAAAAATAAACAACGTCCATGTTAAGAAAAAATATAAGCTACGTGACTAGATATGAATAAGAATGACTTATGTCATACTAAACTACTAAAGGTATTAAATATTTTACAATGAATAAATACTATAAACAGAAACGGATCAAGAAATTTGAAAGAGGCAAATGCTAAATTTTTAAATGTATATAGATCATATTATATACATCATTAAATAATTTACATAAACTTTTTGGTATTTTACATACTTTTTTTGTTACTAATTTAAAATGTATGTATGCATAACTCATTAATTTAAATTTAATATTAATACATTGCCTTTGAAAAATTGCATTAACATTTAGTAGGTATTTATTATTGTTTAGGTTATAAATAACAAATTTTAAACGATAGTTTTCTGGATTGAATACATTTTCAATTGTATTTTATAATATTATGTTAATATTTGTACCTTATGAGTTATGGATGTGGTGTCCTCTTCTCGGTTTAAATTGTTTTCAATCGACGTGGAAAGTTGAAAAACTTCGCAATTCGTTCAGTATTTAAACTGCTGAAATTTAAGGTATAATATTATATTTTTAAAAGAAGAATGCTGAATGACAGGATAGGTATTTAGTATTTACTATTTTACGAGAAATAGCACAATTAATATTAAACACCTATATAAAATATACGTATAATATTAGAGCAGTTGTTTCATAAAATACAGGATATAGGATGATGACGACGTGTCTGACAAATGACGATTAATACTTCTCATGATTTAAGATATTTATTGTTGTAAATTTGTAATCATTTAATCTTAAATCATAATAGGTGCTTATTAGAACTGGTATTAAGTACTGTCGGCAGAACTTTTGCTAGCGATTATAGTTTGTATTATCACAACATTTAAAACAATATTATTTTTACAAGTTAGGAATTACTTATTTGTAACAATAAGTGAATAAGATAATATTTTTCAGGTATATGAAAAACTGATAATGTGTACTTCAAACATCATCAATTATTTATTTTGAAACAATGTAATTAAGTTAAGAGGAATTTTGTGTAAAAAAATTGTTAAACAACCGTAGATTTATACGCGTGTTATAAATGCATTAACATATAATATATTACCTATACCTATACGCTTAATATGGTATTAAATCTAACCTATATCTTGTTTTATTTATCTTACATGTCATAATATTATGAATATAGCATTTTCAATTGAGATCATAAAACATTTTCAGTGTTTCCCTTTCATATCCTCTAAAAATCCATAGTCCTTCTGGTAGTATTTGCTGCGTCCAAATTTTGTTTTGCGTCTGTTTCAACGTTTGACGGTGTGAACACGTCCAACCATTTTAACCTCCATAGACCACCATCGTAATGTCGTATGCGACTTCGCGACAAAACTACGATCAGTCAGTTGAATTAATTAGAGTTGTATCAGTTAGCTATAATTATAATATCTAGAAATGGCCGGTTCATTGTCTACAAATTTCTAGTATGTCCTCCAGTATTCCAGTTGTGTTTGACTGAAAGGCTACAATTATTACGTTTTAATTTTTGTATTTATCTATAGTTGTGTATTTTATTTTTGTACTTATCGATTATAGTTGCATGCTTTTTCCCTTTTTATCGCCGTTTATTTCACAGAATATCCACCTATAAATTATAATTACGAGTGTGTCGATTAGTCTTAAACTAATTTTATAAATTATTCATGAGAACTTATTGGTTCTCAATAGTCGCAGGTACGTAGTACACGTTATTCTGTAGTTATGCATTGTCCATTGATTCATGTCTCATGAACAGTCTATTCCTACTATTATTATGTTCATGGTCTATTCTACTCGTATAATCAATAGTTTACCACAATACCACGATGGTTTCGAAAAGTTTGCAGAAATCACTGAGATAGATAAGAATTCTACAACTATAACTTTCGTTTTATGCAGGTTATCTAACCTAGGTTAAGTTCCATAATTCCATATTAACTGGTTTAATCACTGTGGATCATGGAAATTATATTATTCTGAGTAAAATCAATAAAATTAATTTATCAAACAGTATTTTGCTGAAAAATTAGTTAATTATTATACTCAATAATAATTTATTAATTTATGATGAAACTTCAAATACAAACGATACAATTCAAAACAATGCAGTTGCATATATTACCATATAGACACATTCGAACACAATATATCTATTGTGAAGAGGAATGTGAACAGATCACAGATTTAAACAAGTTTTCTATGTAATAATATTATAGAATTACAATTAAAGTTGAAAACTGGAAAAATAAGGTAAGCATTGAAACCAAAGTGTTGTTCGTAAAAATCTTTCTTGGAAAAATATCCAGGATTTAAGAATATTAAATTTAATTAAAGAAGACCTGTTAAGTGTAAGTATGTTATTTGTGAAATAGCATTATTAAAAAATAATAAATCTTCATTCGAATCAAGTCATGATAAACTTTTATTAAACACCTAGTACATGTTCTGCTGACTCGTTATTATTTGTAATAACAATTAACAGTACCTAGGTAAAAGGTATAAAACGCTAAACTTGAAGTAAACACTACCATCAATTTTTATCGAACACAACAAATAAAACTACTAAAGTTTTATTAGAAATTATTATTGGGGTTAATAACAGACTACAGACGAATAGACGATAGACCCACTAAAGAGATCTACAGAAATAAATTTTATTTGTTGGCTCTCCGTTTCATAAATCAAATAAAACGGTTGACTGAAGATATTACTTTGTCTGATATAGGAGACACAAAAACACAGTAACAGCAATTTCAATGTGTCCAAAGTTGCTCGAATCGCCTTTATTTTAACCATTAGATCGCTGTAAAAATAATTTATGTTTTAATTCTAAAGAAAAGAAAATCTGAAGGAACTAGGTATAATTGTATTTTCTGTCATTGATGAGCAAATTAACTTACAAAATTACAATTAGAAATACCTAGACATTATTTATGCCTTTAACAAATTTACGTGTATCTATGAATTATTGTAACCATGAAAGAAAAGTAATTCTAAAAACGAATAGGTAGTCAAATAAATGTGGAAGTCTTATACCTAGTCTTATCATTACCTAACTGTAAATAATTTTGAAAAAAAAATATAAAAATTAATCTATTACCTACCTAATCTAAGTCAATGAATATATATTATATATATGTATATTAAATTTGATGTCATACTAATTATTATTGTAGAAACAATCTAAATAATAAGTACCTACACGTTGAGTCGTTCACCATATATATTTACAATACAGCAGTCTAAGGTTAGTCTAAGCTGAGAAATGAGTGAGGATACATATATAGGTAGGTACATCGTACATACCAATTTTAAAAAATAAAGATAAGAAATACTTTTAGTATTTCCTTAAAAATCTATAAAAAAAATTCTCGGATAATTGATTAGGTTTGCATAGCCAACAGTTATTATTTCACAATAACACTTTTTTTTTTAATAGTACCCTAACCAGTAGGACGTAAATTCGTAATTAATATTATTTAGTATTTACCATAATAATATAGGGAAACTTGTGGCTTTAATAAATATTATGTAAATATATAATACATTAGTATATCATTTTTTTAATTATATAGGTATTCTCAAGAGTTGTACTGAAGATCATAGTATATCATGAGAGTATCTTAATATAATATGCGTGTTGTACAAATATGAAATAGGTACATTTTTTAATCTATTTATGTATGTATTATTCTATTCTGTAGTATTACAATACAATGGTACAATTTTTTATTATTTTCCTATAAGCGATAAGGTAAGTTATTATAAACTAATAGTAAATCGATTTAAAATGTATTAACTTAAAAATGTAGATTTGACTGTTTTAAATCTCTACATTACAATCCTAAGACTACTATAGTTTTAGACCTTATAGTATATACTGACTATTTCAATTTCCAATAACATATACATTATACAATTGTACGTTAAGTGCATTATTGAGTTACTGTGTTCTGTTCGTTGTGTTAGTGTACTTGTGTTTATTAGCAAATTCCAAATTCACTGCAGCGTATTCGATGTATATAATGAGTCAATAATCTGTTATTCGTTATAGTATACTAAACGAGTAAGCATTTTTTTTTTATCTATTGATTAATATAATTTCAAACACTTAATAATGAATAATTATAGTATCACTTGCAAATTTACAAATTTTTTTTTTAATTGTAGGTATATTATTTTAAATAAAATTTTTAAATTTCGTCAAAAACTTATAAATAATATTGTATTAATTTTTAAATGTTATTAGTGTTAAGAGTAAAAATTAAGAACTTTTAACAGTATTATAATTTACACATTTTCGTGATTTTGAAAGATTTCATAAAAATTTGAATTTAACGCTTATAAACAAAAAATTGTAACTATGTTTTTTAAATATTTTCCAACTGTGATAAAATTAACTTGGGTATTGCAAACCTTGTAATTTGTAAGTATTCAATTTTCAAGCTCTTTTAATTATAAATATAAATATTATAATTTATAATACATAAATCAAATGTAAAAATCTAATCTAAAATGTTAAATGAGTAAAAAAAAATCTAATGTCTTTTAATAGCACAAATAAATCCAAAATATTTTTAAAATTATATTTATATCATATTAAGAAAATGCTTAGAATATAGATATTTACAGAGACGTATTTAGGAATTTTGCGCCCTAGGTTATCTGAGTGCCATTACTTTTTTTTTATCACCTAAATGACCTAGGTATACCGTATTATAGCAAAATGCTCTCAAAACCGCCCCTAAAAATTTATCACCCGGGACCCAAGCCCCCCCTAAATACGTCACTGGATATTTGATAAATAATATATTATAAGTCTCTATAATCTATACAGTTATTCAATCGAAAGTCAAGAAAGAAGTAAAAATTGGAATATTTTAAATAACACATAATATACCCAATCAGTAATCACTCTGTATGATATGCAATGAATTATGATATAAACGTTACAAAAATATAGGTATTAAAATAAAAAAAGTAAAAAAAAAAATTAAATACATTTTTATCGCTTTAACTTAATATTTTGAGCTATAGCTTTTAAGAAATCGTTAAGTTTTATTTTATTTTCCCTAAAACGAGTGCATAATATATCATACAGAGTGATTATAGGTAGGTATATGTGTTATTCAAAATATTCCAATTTGTACTATTTTTCCTCTGAAACTTTTTTCTGTTCCCCCATCTTCTAATCGATTTTGTAAAAAAGTTCCGTTTTTCAAATTTTTTTTTAAGAATTTTTGTTAAAAAAGATAGTAAGAAATACTAATTTTTTTGTTTTAACGCCACAAAAGTAACAACTAAATCCAATTTACTACTAGAAACAAAACAAATCTACCCTTTAAATTTAAGACCCAAGCATTTTTTTACCTACCTACACGATTAAACGCGTAAAAAAAAATTTTATACCTAAGTAATGAATCGCTACTCATCTGCTCTGAATTTAAAAGTACAAAATACCTACAAGTATTGTATAATGTATTATTATTAGGTATAATAATTAAATTATGTAAGTAAATAAATGCCTGTTATCAGCTGTTTATTATCTAAGTTTCATGAAGATCGACCATTTAGATCAGCTGTTGGGTTGCAATTCGATTATACTTATCTATACCTATGCGTTTTTTTATACTTACTGGCTACTGTCTACTAGTTCGTGCTCGACACCTATGTCGTCACTCATCTTCATATTGTTGTTTATCACGATCACGATTTACATTTAAATTAATATTTTTCAATTGTCTTATCTACGAATTTTATCTTTTTATTATCTAACTCAGTACCTACTCACAATCGATCGGTTACAACTTGCAATGGTAATGGTAGTAGGTACACAATACTTAAAATATCCAATGTCCATTTAAAATAAATATAAATGTTTATTTTATTTTACTTAATACTTATTGCGAGTTAATTATTATTTTTTACAGTTATTATTATAAAAAAAAATTTTGTCCAGTACTAACTGTCATCAACATTGCTATAACCCAAAACAATTTAATGATTTGTGATAGTATTATATTTCTACGAGGACAAAAATGAACGATACATCAGAAAGCAGTAAGCTATAGACAAAATTATAATTAATAGACATTCCCAGTTTCCACCTTAAAACCATCCAACATGATCATGTACATATTTTGTTTTAATTGTTTTTATGGGTATGAGTATTTAGTGTTCAGTATTATTGCTTACATGTTACATAATATATTATGTTATTTTGCAACTATAGAATTATTATAGAATATTTTTAGTGTTTAAAGTGTCTTTATGGCTCTATAAATATTAGACAGTAATATACTAATATATTGAATTATAATTTTTAGATAAAATTACAACTTTTAATGGTTTACTTTTAAATTTTTTATAAATACCATAGGTAAACAGTTAGCAATTTATTTTAGTTTCTATGGCTCAGAGTTTAATTATAGACTTAATTACTTCATATAATGTCATTATACCTACTTTCTATTAAAAAAAAAAAAAAAAACTAAAAATGTGGTTTAAAGAATATTATAAATTAAGGTATAAAATATTTTTTTTATGTGTACATCCTCCTGCAATAAAATAAAACAATAGTTGATACCTAATTACTTTTTATCAATAATTTAAATTAAAATAAATATTAATACTATCATTAATTATAAATTGGGAATATTTTTGTTGTATTGATTAGATTATGAAATGCTTCAAGCATTATACGATTACAAAGATACCTCTTCAGAAAGAACATTGGATTTCAAAATGTATGATGAGTTTTTCATTTATCGAGATGTTGCTGATAAAAAGAGTTGGTGTTTAGTTATCAACGATACTGGTGATTTAGGATACGTTCCATATAATTATGTCAAAACCATTTATGTAAGTAAATTAAACTATTATTAATAATATATTTAATTGACTATTTAAATGGTTTCAGGTAAAGGATACTCATGTATTAAATTTTTTAGACAAATGTCTGTCAACAGTTCAACAAAAACTTGATGTAAATGATAATTTTTCTGCTAAATATAAGTTGTATGAATCATTATTGAGACGACAAAAGAAATTTAAACAAAAACTTTCTTATAATACACTGGATACTCCTATAGAATGTAAAACTGTTGATAAGGTATTACTTTGAATATTAATGTTTTTTTAAGTTTATACATTTATAAATTTAATTAGGTATTTAAATAATGTGGGTTAAAGGTTTAACTCTGGTACTTATCTATGTATTATTGTAAATTATGAGATTTATAAACACAAGTTTTTTATTATGTTTTTAGGGTAATCAATCTGAAGTATTTGACCAAATATTAGATGAAACTAAAAATAGTATAGGTGTCTCAAATAAATCAAAGGAGATAACTATTCCAGATGTTTATGAAGTAGTGCAGCAAGTACGAATTAATGTTAAACATTTAATTGTTGGGTATTTATTTCTACATAATATAAACTATTAAACTAATATGAAACAGTATCTACAACATCAATATTTATATTCATTGATACAAATGTTAAAACTTAAGTTATAATACTATCATGTATTAAAAAAAAAAAATCCAAAGACAAAATTATAAAAATTAACATTGTGTGCAATATAATAATATTTAGTAATTGTTAGTTTAAGGGGTTTAAACAAATTGTTATGTTTCAAAATTCCTTGAAAAAATTTTAATTACTAATAAAAAAAAATTTTCAGGTAAGAAATCATACAGGATTGTCTTACAATTTTTCTCAAGTAGCTGTTTCTGTTGTGATACAATATCTGTCTGATCTAGTTGATGAATCTGCAAGATCTAGTCTCAATGGTATACGTGAAATTATCGATGCTTTTCCTCCTACAAGTGCAACATTGCCAGTAAAATGTTTGGAAAATACCAAAGATGGAAAATGCATGCAACAGTTATTGGAATACTTAACAGCAATTAAAGAAGATTCACAACAACGTTCATGGCAAATCTTTGACGATCATGTTCAAATTGAAGACTGTTTAATACAGCTCACGAGTATCTTGGTAATGAATTATTCTTATTTATTTATTAAATTGAGTATATTGTATAATGTTAATATTATATCAGTTGAACATTAAAAAAAATAATTTTACGATTTGTGTTGATTACATATTTTACATTTATTCCAATAAGTAATTTTTTTTTATAATATATTTATGATAGTTGTATAATATTTATGATTTATTTTTATTAAAGATCATATTAAGCAAAATATGTTTTTATAATATTCAATATTTTTTTAATATTTAAATTAAAATTAAAATTTTTATTATCCGATTTAATTAATTTATTATCTTAAAAATCAGGATATTAGAGTATGAACCTATTGATTTTGTAAAATTTATTTTTGTATCGGCATATAAAAGTATTTAAAAAAGTTCCGAGTTAGAATAAACATTTTTCATTTTACATTTTGAAATAAAAATTTGGAATGATTGGAATCCTAGCAATGACAAAATTAACAGTGTACCTACCTATATTCTTTTATAATATAATTATTCTTATTATATTTTTTTTTTATTATAGAAAAATGCAGATCCAATGGTCATCAATCATATTTTAAAAATTGATCAATATACATCAATTGATAGTTTATTAGAATATTACCAAATGGAATTACGATGGGCGATTAAAAAACAGTTGCTTAACATATTTTCAGAACTATGTAAACTCAACTTTGTTGTGGTTGAAATTATAATTAATTCCATATTACCAATGGAATTAGCAAGGTATTTGTTATTTAATTATTTTATTTTTTAGTAAATATTTAAAACCTACTTAAATAATTTAATACCTATTTATGACTATGCATTAGTTTATTTTTAACTAATAATTAATTGTTTTTATTGAACTATATTTGTACGGGAATTTGTTTGCATGCTCATACTCAGTGGAATTAAAAAAAAAACTTATTAAATAATTTTACCATAACTGTCCATAACCATAAGTATTTGACCTCACATTCAAATTTAAAATATTATTGATCTTTTTTGACTTATGTACACCTAAAACACTTCATTATTTTCTTAATATTTTTTTAATAATATGGCTTGGCTTACAGTATTAAAATTAAAATCTAAAACATTAATCAAATATTGTAAAATATTTGAACTTTTTACTACATTATTAAGGCTAATATAATATATTGGCGATGTTTTAGCATTGTTAATGAAAATGTATTATTTAATATTTATGTATTGCTTATTTTTATTATAAACATTTTGTATACTTACTGATTTATGTTAAAAATTTTTATTTGGAATGAAATATGTTTAGAGATATACAAAATAACAATGATGATTTAAACAAACAAGTCATTCTTGCTGAATTTCTAACACTCATTTTATCAGTTGGAGAAAATTTACCTATTTCTTGCTTTGGTAAAACATTTAATTTAGATTCATCTACAAAGCTTCTAATAAATAATTATTAATTTTTCAGAATATATGAATGTGGACTTTGTCACAAAAATACTAAGTGATATAGAAGACAATGAACTGAAATCTCCTAATGATGAAAAAAAGACTGAATGCTTGATAAATTTATTGTTGTCTTATAATCTTCAATTTTCAAAAATTGAATCAAACACCACTTTAAAAGGATTAGCTCAGAGAAACAATGCTAAAGTACTTACTGAAAATTTGTTGATTTTATTAAATACGGAAAGTAAGTATAACAATTTTCTAACAATGGCAGATATATGTTAACCACATAAATTTAATAACACTATTGATAGATACGTAACATCAATCCAATAGAATTGTCTACTTACAATGTTATTTAATTTATGATTAAATATATATATATATATTTATACAATATACATTTTAATAGAAGATCCTGTACAAGTTTTAAAATTGAAGAAAAAGCCAAAAAATTCTGTTGAAAAAATGTTAAATGATATTCTTGCTGACTCAAAAACTGCTAAACTATTTTACATTAATGATATAGAAGTTTTAATTGATATTATTATACGTCAATTATTGAATATTCCGTCTGAAGAAAAGGTAATGAATTGAAATTTTTTGTTTTTAACTATGTACATAATTGTCAGTCAATAATTCATAATTGTTTTGTTTTATCACGTCAAGGCCCGTACTTCATACTTGGAACTTTGTAAGAATGTAATTTTTAATACAGAATATTTAGACCGAAAACATAAATTATCAGATCTGAATAATTGCCTTCAAGAAATTCTTGCAGATGACAGTTCATGCACAAAAGACCAAGATGTTTGTATTATTAAGGAAATTTATTTAAAATATCCAGAATTGTTGAAATAAAACTGTCTAAAAATATATTTATTACTAAAATATAATAGTCTGCTTACTTACTATGTTGAGTATTAATCAAAATGCTAAATGTGCTTGCAACAATGTTGTGATAATTATTCCTATATGATGTTATTTATATGTGCCAAATATTCTCTTAAACCTTTTTATTAATATTAAAATTTAGATTTTTCTTCTTTTAGCTTATAGCTTTATTGTAAGTTACAATAAATTTTAATATTTTAAAATTTTGTTTCATATTTAAATATTTTATTATATTAAATATAATATATTATTTATTAATATTATACCTTTTATGTATTCACGTTTGTTAAATTTACCTTTTACTTATATTGAATATATATATATAATATATGTATTTGTTTTGTATTACTTATTAAAGATTTTAGTTTATCAATAAAAAAAATTTCCGTGTCTGATATTACATATTTTATAAAAAAAATGGACTGAATAATAACAAAAACATTAAGCATTATATACAGCAGCTCTCATTTATTCAATAAGTGTTCTAAAAATGAGAATGGTTAATCAGATGACAAGCCACAAGTACATAATGATGATTGATGATGCTAACAACTCACATAGGGAAATTTGAATAGTTAGATATTTAGATATTTATACATAATTTTTACCACCCACCATTTTATACCAAATGTTTTTTTGTTTTACCTACTTATTTTTTCCTGATAAGAACCACTACTTTTTCTTGTTAATTTTTGGCAGATAATTTTTTGAAAACTTTGATTTAGACGTACCTATATAAATTAGAATACTATCAAATAGTTGTTGAGATAGATATTTAACTTTGTGTAGGTTTAAACAATATAGAGGCTATAATTTGAACATTAATGTAATTATGATTAATCAACCAACATTTTATAATTCATTAAAAATTGCCCAAGTATAATAACTACTAGATTAAATATTACATAATATGTTATAGATGTTATAGTATTTTAAAACTTCTTTAATGAATATTATTAATTTAATAATTTTGAAATCACTAGTTCAAATTATGATTTAGATTCATTAATATTTTCAAAAAAATCATCTGCTTAACAATTTACCGTAAAATAGATTTTTTGTTATTTGTATAAAATAAAGTTTGTATAATATTGTATCAACATAAGGTACTAGGTACTAAGAAATACAAATTTATAAAATTTCAATTTTCAAGTACAATTAAAATCTAAAGATCAAAATTTAAAAGAATATAAAATATTATTTATCATGGTTATAGCTATGAAAGTATGAATCGAATACTATCAGATTTTATACTAAATTTTGGTAAAAAGAAAAATAGTCTAGTTTTTAAAATGCAATTGTAAATTAGGCTTAGGCAATTCGACATTAGTAGACCAATAAGTCATAAGTCATATTATCATAACTCATAAGCACGATTAAGGTAGACTATCTGTAATCGTGGTCATATGCAATAATTAAGTTAAGTTTAAGTAGCAATAATTATATTTTAGGCCCACTCAAGATGGATATAATATTATATATCCATCTTGGGCCCACTGATAATTTCTTATCACGGATAGTTGATTTTTGTTGAATTCTAATCACGATTGTAGATAATTCTGTAGTATTCATTTTTCACTTTTCAGATATTTTCTATAAACACTTTAAACAGTATAAACAAAATACCTAGAATAATATAACTACCTGTTATAAGATTCTATTTGTTACTATGTTAAAGTAATTTGTATTTACGTTAATTTAAATTTGTCATAATTTGTATTTACCTATCTGAAAGATTTGTTTATGTTGTCCAGAAATTGTATTCGTCTTCTCTGAATTATGGTAAGTCAATCATCACAGGACTGTTTGTGGATTAATACACTTTTTGATAAATTTATATTGGTTCCAATTATCATGTATAATATAATAATCCAATAAGCGTAATATTGTATATTGCAGTATTGTACAGTCCTTTAAAATAATGTACTAATAAGAGTAACTGAAAATAATCCAAAGACTGATTGTATTTATTTTATGATTTTATTTTATTTTGTAATCATTGTATTTCAGTCTGTAACCTTACATACAGATGTCGGTGATATAAAAATTGAAGTATTCTGTGAAGAATGTCCTAAAACTGCGGAGGTAAATAAATATATTATGTATTTTGATACTTATTAATGTTTAAATATTTTTTTAATTAATATTATTGTTGGAAATTAGAACTTTTTAGCGTTATGTGCCAGTGATTATTATAATGGCTGTTTGTTTCACCGTAACATTAAAGGATTCATTGTTCAAACTGGCGATCCAACACATACGGGTAAAGGTGGTTCATCAATTTGGGGTCGGAAGTTTGAAGATGAATTCAAAGAAAATTTGAAAGTAATTATACTTCAATTTGTATGTTTATTATCTTAATAAATAATAATAATTAATAATATTTTATTAAAATCTTAGCATAAAGAACGAGGAACTATATCAATGGCCAATAATGGGCCTAACACTAATGGTAGCCAGTTTTTTATTACATATGCTGCTCAACCAAACCTGGATTTAAAATATACAGTTTTTGGAAGGTAATACAAAATTTAATAAAAATTGTTCTCTAGACTTAATCTAATATTATAATTTTCTTAGGGTAATCGATGGATTTGAAGCTATAGATGAACTAGAAAAACTGCCAGTGAATTCAAAAAATTTTAAACCTTTAACTGATGTGAAAATACAATATATTTCAATTCATGCAAATCCTTTGGCAACATAAATATTACATTAAACATTATAATGATATTAAAGTGTAATTACTAAAATTATTAATACAATTATTTTTAATACAAATTGTATAAGTAAAGTTTTTATAATAAACTGCATGGACTGATTAGTAAATCGTATACATATTTTGATTTTGTAGACAGACCAAAATTATTTTTAAATATTTGGATTTTGGATGGAATTTCAGACACTTTTAATTACTATCTATGTTCGAAAATAGCAAATTATCCTATTTTAATTTATTACTAATTGTAGTTAATTTATAACTTAACTTAACCTAGTGATAAGTGAAGGTGGTCATTCATTTTTGATTTACCATTAAATATTGAGATAATAAAGAGTATGAATAATTTTCATACTTCTTTATTTCTTGATTAATTCCAAAATATAAATTGCTAGTCTGTAAATTGAGTTTTGGTTACAAATATGCTAACATACCAAGTAGTAACTTGGGTGTTTTTATTAAGTACTTGTGTACTTCGTGTACAACCCTTACAATATACTTTAAGTTTACTGAGAAGTCAACAGCCTACTTTGAATACCTTTTGTGCATGTTATGCCAATAACTGAAAATACTACTAGGCGCATATACAAGGGGGGTTTTAGGGTTTCACCCTCCCCCCTTGAAATTTCAGGAAATAAGTTTTGTTAAATATTAGTTTGGATTATTTAATTGCCGCATTTGCAAATTAGATTTTATATTATAAAAATACACGTTTTTAAAGATAATTAAAACTTTTTTTTTAATAATGGCATATTTTATGAGAAATAAATAGTACTATAATTGAAATTGTGTAAAATTCTTGTTAGGTTGGTTTATATAAGTATGAAAATATACAAACCTCCCTGACAAAAAAAATATATATACATATAAATAATTTTTTTTGTGTACACTGTACGCACTTGGATACTACCATTAAATTGTATGAAATATATTTAATAAAGAATTGCAAGAATGAAGAATATTATAAACAAAGTATAAAGTATCTGGACTACTTTGTAAATTGAATTGCCACATCACCTATAAGTAATTTATATTGCAATAAATAATAATAAAACATAAAATAATTTTTTAAACCTACTAGGTACTAAAAAAGTCATTTTAGATTATGATTACAGTGATGAATGTATTGAATTACAAATGAGTTTTTATTTTTATATTTTATACCTATGTGTCAATATGTCATCATTATTTGACACTTAAATTTATAACTTTGAGAGTGGTTATTGCTACACAATTTAATTTATTTGTTATTTTAGGTGGTCAAAACTCAAAATTATAAAATGTTTGATAAAATTAGAAAAACTGCATAATTTAGTCTGTAGTTGCTGTTGTAATTTAAAAAGGAATGATCATACAGACTTTAAATTTTCACAAAATATTGAAATAAGTATTTTTTTATTTATAATTTAATTCAAAAAATATTTAGTCTCTTTTTGTGCTATTTACAGACAACTTAAATTTTAGTTTTGTTTTTAGATTTCTTCTTTTTACAATCCTTAAATTGGTTCAATGACTTCGGCGGATTTCCATTGGTATCGTCCATCACCGCTATCTACTTTTGATAGTTTTTCCTATATCTTCAACGATTATTTGTTCCATAAACGGTGTTCTTGGTCCACCTACTTCTTCTCTTTCTTTTTTCTTTCAAAAATGTTCTTTTTCTCGGTAAAAATGCTCGGAAATTGTCTAAAATAATACCTATGATATATATAATATAGTCCCAAGTACCTACTCCCAACTATTGTTCCAAATAGCTAGTTATTGATTTTTTTTTTTTTTATCCTATTATAATATACCTATTCGTTTAGTTTGACAGGTTTTTCTTTCCCGCCGCCGCACGCTGCGATCCGTGTTCAAAAGCGTGCTTTTACACACTCCACAACAGTAGTAGTCGTGTACCTACCGCACACTAACTCGGCACAGTATGGTACACGAGGGGCGTCCCTCGACCAGTTCAAAACTTTTACAAGCCACCCCCGGGGAGTGTTTACCGCGAAAAACATTTCCGCCAATCATAATAATAATTTAGAATATTAATATGATTATGCGAATCGTGTCGGTCGGGTTATCATCACCGCGTCAGCGACTTCTTTCCCGCTCGCGAATCGCGTGTACACAGGCCGCCGTTTCTCTAATTAAAAACACCGCCGACCGTGTTTTGTGCATTTGTTCGTTTTTATTCGTTCCCGTGGGACGGTTCTGGTCGGCACTCTGCCACTCCATCGGCAGACTTTAATTCCGGACATAAATATGTGTAATAAAATAGGTGTATATTATACAGGGTGGTTTTCCGTGCTGAAAGTCACTGCAGTCCACTTCGTCGTATACCGGTAAACGCGGGGTCGAAAAAGTGTTTTTTAGATAGTCTTACATGTTAAATATGTATAGCCACGTTGCCATATAGTTGACCGAGAAAAAATTTCTGATGTGGTTTTTTTTTTTTTTTACGAACATTTCAAATGAAATATATCGAGAATTTGAGCAACAACGTAGACTATCCGATAACTACCCTGTATAACGTGTATTTATATTTTGTTTCAATTATCTCATGCAGTCGAGTACAGTTGTATAGGCATACACAGGTAGTATACTGGTAGTAGATGTATATTCGCCGTCGAGTTACTCTCGATTATTCGACACAATTTATTATTGTTTAATATTCATTTCCCGACTAATAAACTAATAATTTTTTGATTATAATAAAGTTTTTTAGTCTATAAATATGCAAACTCGAGTAGGTAAGTGAAATCATCTACGTTGGCAAGTTTATATATAATATAATAAATAATAATCATTTGAAACGACCCACATTCTGTCGTTTATTTATCGTGCCTGTATAATGTTTTAAGTTTTTCATTTTCTTAATAGTTTTTTTAATGTACTATTTTGAGCTGCCTCCGTAAGTTATGGGACTTAAAAATGTAAATCTTTAAGTCTTACACTGTTGATATAGCTATGAGCATTGAGCGCTCAGCGCTGTTATTCCGACAACGATTTTTTTAACACAATTCCAGTCGAATATTGAATTATTTAACGGCTTAACGCTACGTTCATTTCGATTTTTTTTATATTTTAAATTAAGGTTAGGTATTATATTATTTGTGCTTATAGCAAAAGATATTATGGGAGTTTTAAAACTTCAAAAATGTTTTTTCCACAGTATCTTTACTTGTCTTGCAATCAAATTTTAAATTGAATATATTAAGTTATTTATATTTTATATTTTAGGCTTAATAAAACTTAGACTTGGGAGTTGGGAGTAAACATTTCAATTTGATTTTGATCTATGTAGTGTGACAAAAATTGAAAGAAAATTAGCATTTTATATATTTACATAATTTCTGTTTGAATTGAGTAATACGAGTATCTCACTTAACATAAATTTATATGAAAATTGTTTAGCATTCTTTATAGTTTTTACTTCAAATAAAAGTGGTGATATAGGTATGTGATGGATGCCCCCCATGGGCCATGACCTCTTTTTATATTATTTTACATCTCAAGAAATATATGTTCATAAATGAGTATTTCTATAATACAGAAAAATTACGCTGTATTGTTGCAGTACTTGGGAACTATTACTGTTTTCGTCGATAAGTGACGTCAATAATTTCAATAATATTTAATGCTCATATCATTAATAATGCCCAAGAATCAACATTCTGAGAAAATAAACATGAGCTGTTCTTAATATTTATACTATGTGTTATAGAATAGTCTGTAATCATATAGGTACTTACTGTTTAACGGTTATAATAAATAATAATTATACCTAATAGCTATTGCCTATTAGCTCTAGTGTATATGTAGAAGTCTATCTAGCCTATATTACTTTACAAGTAACCGAGGCCCTAAATGCCCAATTAGTATCATCAATCACCATTCATTCATAACACTATAGATGAAGTCATTGAGAAACTGAATTTCAAAAAAAGGAAATTAGATTTTGTGTTACCTTTATGGATGTAAAATTTTAAATATTTATTATTACCTAATACCTATACTAGTATATTTGATAATAAAATTTTAAAATATTTTTAAAAATACATAAAATAAATAACATACATGTTATACATTTGTAATTGGTAAGTATTAGATATTCAATTTTTATAATGTATTTTATATTTAAAATGTTAATAAGTTATTATATTTCAAGGAAACTTAAGAGATGAAGGGTTGGAGCTCCCCTCAAGTTCGGTATTACCACTGAATAAATCCGCTAATCCCCTTCCTAAGACAAAATCCTGAATACACCACTGTACCTACTATTTATATATATTTGTTATTTTGAGTATTCCATATAAACTTAATAAACTTGAATAAATTATATAATAGGAAGGTACTAAAAATTGTAAGTACCTACATAAAATAAAGTAAATTGTTTTAAAATAATAGAAACTTAAAATTATGGCGATATTCATATTCATGCCCGTCAAGTTGACATCGGAAGTTAATGCTTATAAAAAAAAAACATTTTGTTACGAATTTGCTATATATTTTGTTACGCCATTTTCAAAATTGCTTTTGCTTGTTTTTGCTACAAAAATGCATACTACGCTTTCATACTATAGCATATTGTTCTATAATTTTGAAATGAGTATTCAAATTTTTGTGTGAAATTTTTAGAGTTAAATTTAACAAATATTCTTTTTCTCTGAATTCATCTTTAATTTATCTTGAGCGTACCAATGTATCCTTTGCAGAAAATGCGTAGTTGGAAATATAGGGGGACTGAGTCCTTTTTTCCAAACTTCAAAAACGTTAATAGATTGTTTAAGAATATTGGTAAAATTGTAATTGTAATTGTAATATAGGTATTATGTAATATGATTTGATGCAATAATTATTTGTATGTTGTATTTTATAAATTATAATAAGTACCTAATTCAGTCATTATTATTATATAGTGGACACTGCAGATCAGATATAAATAAATGTCTAATTTTGGATGTGTACCTAATCATATTAAGTTATAACTTAACATTTAATAAATAAATAGTGAGTTAATAATTTTTTAAACCTAACTTGTGATTGGTCCATTAAAATAATCCATTTTGCATGCAGCCCGGCATAAAACATTTATAATTAATAATTATTGTCTATGCAGATTACATTTCTAGTAGGTATAGCCGTTATTAACGTTTAGTTAAGACAAAATTAACTATAGTTTACTACGGGTGCCTGATGCTTAGGTAAGTATATTAATGACGAATTTTCGAAGTTAATTACAAAATATGTTTATTCGCATGACCTAAATACTTATTACATGTATATTGTATATGTATAGTTTTAATTCCAGAGACTATACTGTATATAGTATATAATATAATGTAATGTGTATAATTAAACGTGTACATTTTAATCACTTTATTATTATTTTCTGTAGTTAAAAATGTTTTATTTATGATAATAATTAAAACATGATACCACGATAGATAATAAATAATTCTTAATCCGATACAAACTATATGAATGAAATACAGTTTTGTAGAAAAAAACATAATTTGCGAGATTAATGGTTGTTTGTAGAATTTATTTTTTAATAATGTATATACCAGATCACTAGAAGTATACAATGTGTTTCTCGAGTAAATATAATTCGCTTTGTATTATTAGGTAGAATTTATTTATTTGAGTATGGTATTATAGCACATTATGTGTAAAAGGGTACATATAATTGGTGAAATATCGTTCAATTAAAAGTAAGTGAGACAGAGGTACAGAGAGTCAAAGGGTAAATTGCCGTGCTTGTAGCTTTTAACTAAAACGGAGTTAGTTAAACGGATTAACTTAAGCACTTTAACAAGGAATTTCGTTTTCATTATAGATTTTAAACTTCCTATGTAATAGTAATATAGTATATAAAAGTGGAATCTGTATAGGGTAAGAGAATACCCTGCTAATTAATTATAAAATATAGGTATTAATCTAAAGTATTTTTCTTGACCAAACCAAGCTTGAAATTTGAATTTTTATTTCTAAATATACATTTTGAGAAATCTTTAAGTCATCGTTATTTCTACAATAGAATACTCGAATATAAAACAATTTAAAATAACTTTTGTAATTTTATTTTTATATGAATTTGAAGTAGAAAGTATAGGATAGTTCATAATAAAATCATAAAATCTAAAAATTTTTTAAAAAATTATTTTGTACAGACATTTTAAATTTATATTCGGACAAAATTACTATTATTTAACCGATAAATAACAATTTTTCATTATTTTTTTTATAATTTGAAAACATTATTCGTGGTCCGTGGAACTAAAATTTTTACATATTATATCATATGATTATGAATTTTATACCTACGCAATGACATATTTTATATTATATTTTAAGATAATATTATCTATTTATTTTACATTAATAAGTATGAACCTATTTTTATTGTTTTTCGGTATTTACAGAAAGATAATATTAATTTTCGAGTTATATACGTGTTTAAATTATTAAATTAGAGTATAAATATATATCATTGTAATAATTAAATACTAATAATATAATAAATATTTTCGGAAAAAATTATATCAATACTACTTACCGTAATACCTACTCAAAGTAAAATGAAGAATTTTAAAAGCTATACCAAAAAAAATATATCAAGATACAAAAAAATATAGGTATTTTGTGATATAGGCTGATAGGCTGTTTCTATTCAGAATCGTTTTTCGTATATAATGATAGGTATATCTTTAAGTTTAAATTTAACATGCATTTTAATACTATAATAGTGACTCACTTGGCCTCCAATGTACAGCAGAGTTATACCACAGAATAGAATAATGAGTAATTATAATTGGAAGTACCAAATTACCTACCTCATAATCATAGTCTCATAGACAACTAGACAAGTACCTTTTTATAATTTATAACATTTCTTATAACTAATTAAGTTATGAGGTATCTATATATTGGTAAAAAATAGTTGGATATTTCAAAGCGTATTCTATGTTATCAACATAAATTATTTTTTGTAAACTAATAAAATGGTTTCAACATTCAGTTTTGATACACAAAACAAAAACCAACACTTTTAAACTTAAAACAATAAAACTCATTCAAATAAACATTAATAAGTAGGTACCTATAGTATTTCATAAATCAATAATCTTAAGTCGTTACTTAAAAATATAAAATGTACCTAATTATATTATAATTTATAAGTATCTACTTAATCAAATTAACATTTTATTCAACGATTTTAAAAATGCTTAAAGTTAATTGTAATATTTTAAATGTTAATAGTTTATACGTTAATGTAATAGTGAAATTAAAATTTTAACTTTCATTTGTATTAAATACTAAATCACGCATAAAAACCGTATAATGTCCATAATTATGTATCTATCTATTATAAATACCTATGGGCTTAAATATTTTTTTATACATATTTAAAAACAAAGCTTATAATCAAGGATGATGATAGTTCCATACTTTCACACTTATATAAGCTTAATACAATTATATATACAGGTCATCAGACTACATTTTCATTTTATTCAACAGAATAGATAGCAACACATAATTTACGAATTATCCTACCTACCTACTTACTACGCATATTATACTCATATTGTTCTATAATCTATGCCTATTCTCCAAGTATTCGGTGCACCTTCACTACACATATTATCTATATAGTAGGTATATTGTACGTATACGTGTATAATGTACCTACTTATTATTTACATATTACTTATAATAGTAACTACATAACATTTATATCAGCTATTAGTTATATGCTTATTTCTCCAATGCATTATCAATGGTAATGCATAGTGCATAAGCATAATATATCTATATATTCAATATATAGCGATAGACTTGGTATATAAAGTATATATATATAACATACATTATATGTGGACTATGTCGTGGATATATACTTGTCTAAGTTTAATTAAATGTTATAATTTTAAACTTAAATTTGAAAATCATGTATTATTATTACATTGTTTTATCTACGTCTAAATTTTTTTATCAAGATAGTTTAAATTATTTTGATTTGTTTATTCCATTAATAGCTAGCTGCATCTATAATCTATATGAATATATGTATTAATGGTCGTAATGGGCAATAGCTGAATAGTAGTAATTTAATAATAATTAATATATTTAAAAATGAAATAAAATATAATAAATTTATAATAAGACATTTATTGAATAACCTATTTGACATTTTCTCAAGATGGGTCTATAAAGATTCAACAGTAATATATATAAATTACTATAATAGATGATTTAGATGTAATTAATAATTATATTCCCATCTGGCATAAGGTAATCAAATGATATGCGTAAGTTCATAATTAACAATAATTAAATATCAAATTAGGAAATACATTAACGCCATTAACCTGTTTTAATTTAGTAAATACATTTTTTTTTAAATTATTCTAGTCATTACTTATCGCGACTACAATTTACTGCCAATTACAAAGTCAATAAAATTAAAACAATAGTTTAAGTAATTAAACCATAATAAAACTTTTATCTGGAGATTTGAGAAAACAATTATTTTAAATAGGAAAGTGGTAAGAGCAGATATTATTATTATAATACGCTTATTATACATAGGTACATCTAAATATCTAATGTGTGAATTAAGTGTAGAGCAATAAAGTAATAAAGTATAATAATGGAGAGATGAGACACAAAAAATGGAAATAAAATAACATTATACCCAACTTACCGGCTACCAGAATATCTGAATATCCGATATTATAACGAATATTGAATCTGTAGATATTACCCATATAAAATATCGTGTCTGGATATTCAGCCACTGTCGTGAACAAAGTACAAACCGGCTCGGCCCACACATCCGAATCGGTGCGCGCGCCGGTCACACTGTGCCCGGCTACGTTGTCGTCGGGGAATTTTTTTCTTTCACTGCCGTAACATAATACACTATTATACACATATGTATTGTTATTTATTATTATTTTTTCATTATCACCTTATCATGACCTGTTGATCGGGGTACCATACGCAAAACTTCGGGTCGTTTTATCGTTGTTATTATTATT
This sequence comes from Aphis gossypii, assembly GCF_020184175.1. Taxonomy (NCBI): domain Eukaryota; kingdom Metazoa; phylum Arthropoda; class Insecta; order Hemiptera; family Aphididae; genus Aphis; species Aphis gossypii. The sequence goes on from NC_065530.1 coordinate 81,115,153, forward strand.
GCTATTGTAAATTGTAATGTTATTGTCGGCGACCGTCTCGAATACAAATTCCGGCGGTTGTCGGTTATATTTAAAAACAAAAAAAAAAAGAAATCGTAGTTAAGTAAATAAAGTTTTGTTCGTTTTAAAAATCTTACATCGTGATATTCGTTTTTCGTGCTGTTCCGTGTTCCGTTCAAACTGTTCACCAGCGAGAACAAAATACAACTGTGACGTGTTTTCGCGTTGGCCATTAGGCATACTCATGTGAACCCTATAATCAAAATATGGTGAGTGCATATTTGTCATAGGATTCAAATTGTAATACTTACATCTTTACGTGATCGTGTTATCATCATATTTGTATAGTATTAAACTATCTATACCACTATATTATATTATTATATTGATCGTTTCTCTGGTATTTAGCTTGCGGACGAAAATATGGCCGATGATTGTGCTGCGGATAACGAAGAACAGAGACCGGTTGCCGCTGCGGGCTCTTCTTATATGCTGGTGAGTACATCTAATTATTTTTCATGATGTTTGCAGCAATATAACTATATTCATTTAGTTATGTGTTGTTACTTGTTGAGTATATGTTTTAGATAATTTTTATTTGTCAGTTTTTTGTATTTATAATAAGAAATTAGTTTCTAACTTTCATATTGTATTATACATTTGCCAGTATGTCACAACGATATTTAATGACTACCTCTATAATATACTATTTGATAGGTATGACTTTATTGATAAATAGTTAATTATTTTAATACTCTTAAATTTAATTATAGTTAATTTCTTAATAGACTTCTAAAGACTTATTACAAAATCTTAATTATTGATAAAGAAAAACTATTGGTTTGTTTATCAATGTATAATGACATTTATAATATAAGGTTAATTAAATATGTCATAATATATTTTGTATAACTATATTATTTTTTAACAGTCAAAGTAATTATTTAGGTACTTATATTGAATACATTTTTTTTAAATACATTTTCCTATGAAGTATTTAAAGATACTTGGTAACCGAATACTAATGCTTCTAGAATTATTATAGTATTGTTTGAGGAACCTAGGTACTGTTGGATTTTATAATTTTTCATTCCATTGAAATAATAAAAATATTGTCATATTATGAATTTAAATATAATATTATTAAAAATATATATGTTATATGATGAGTAAAATATCTATTTAGGTATTTTAAATTTTAATTCATTTTTTTTTTTTTGAATGTACCTATACATGATTTTTTATAAAACCATTTGAGTATTTCATATTGAAATGATACTATTTTATTAGTTAGAAATCTAATGTTAAAGAAGTTAAAAGAACAATTTATTAGTGAAGCGTATCAATCCGTGTAACATAATGGAATTGAATCTTAATATTTTTCTTCTTAAAAATCTTGATACTATTGGCTAAAATGTCTATTGACATTTTTATTTGTGTTATTAATATTTCTTAGTTTTTCTAATTATATTATTTTTATATCAATGTGATCTGGTTTTATAGTGAAACAAAATTATAATCATATCTATGTAAATATTAATATTAATGCGAGAAATGCAAAGCTTATCATAGGGAAAAGACTAAAAAGCACACAATGTTGGTATAATATAATCATTTAAATTACATTTTCATTTAACTTTTTTTTATTTGCTGAATGGTTTGAGGCAAGGTTCTTTAAAGCTAAATAAATTGAAAGTATACTCTAATAAGAAAAAAAAACTTAAAATATTAAAAAATATACTAAATAAAATTTAGCATACTTTTATTATAAATAAAATTTGGGGTTATTTTATTGACTTTGTTTACCTATTTATTTATATTTTTAAAAAGTTTTTATTTGACATTGATATTTATCGAATAAAAGTTCCTAAGTCCCCAGTAATGAGTAATATATAAAATACAACTTATCTATGTATAATTTTATGTAGATAGACATACATTTTATTTTGTAGGTGATTTTTTTTAATAGCTATTTAATTTGAGTTTTTAAAATTACTATTTTAATTTTGTTATTTAAACACATTTGTTCAAAAAAATCTTAATCATTTTTTATATTTCAAACTCAGTACTCAAGCCAAGATAAGTGCTTAAAAACTATTCTGTTATGTTTATTTTTAATGTTTTTAATTTTATTACTGAACAATGAAAATATTGTTTATATTTTTCAAATTAATCATTTGTTGTAAAATTGGTCTATGCATCTAAAACAATATGATCAAAATATTAATCAATTAAGTAGGTAATTACAACCTAGGTTAATAAAAACATTGTGAGATGTTAAATAATATCATATAAAACTTCAATTTATTAGGTATACTTAATGAAATCATCTAATAGTATAATAGTATAGTATTAAAATTTTGTCAATAAACTTTGAAAACAATGTGGCTGATGAATTTTTTTTTGTATAACATTATAATATTATTTTGACTAACGTTAATATTAATATTAATTTTAATTTTTAACTTAAAAATATTAATTATTATTCATGATCACATTTCTAAGATTAATTCAGGATTAATTTCAAGAACTATGATTCAATTTTGTTAAAATTAAAAAGATGACGAATCCCATTTGTAACTTATGATGACGTTTTCATTTTAGTCAGTACGTGTTGATACTTTAATCTTTGATAATATGCCAGTATTTCTAGAAGTAGATTTCTAAAACTATATAAATCCAGTTACGTTTATAGTATTTGTCCCTCCCTTATTTAATTAATTTGAAATTTAGTTTTTTGAATCATTTTAATGATAAGTTATTCAGCGTAAATTTGGACGAAATTCAAGAATTTATTTAAACATGACATACTGTAAGCTTCCTTGATATTTATATACCTACTCAAGTTGTGTAAAATATAAATATTTTCGTAAAAAATATTTTTTAAAGTATAATTGTTTTTAAAAAACATGAATCGTGGTGTTTTTGTTTTGAGTATGTGTAAATTAAACTAACATTCAAATAAAAGAAAAATATTTTGAAATAGGTAATTTGAGAAAAATGTAACATTAAATATTATGCACAACTTAAATTTTTTATTTGTCCTTCACAAACCTTGAAAGATTATACATTATATATAATTCACTGTCGTATTTTATGACTTAACAATACATTATATTTTCTATGAACGATTTGGTCTTTATGTAATGAAATAATTTTGGTAAAAACTAAAAAGCAAATGTTTAATAGTCACAAAAATGTGTACTTATAAATTTATATATTATCAGCTATTTGATTACTCCACGACGCACGCGAGTAATTACTAATTTGTTTGATTGTATAGTAAATGTTAACCACAATGGTTATTAATATTCCAAAAAAGGGTAGGGTTTTTTCTCATTTACTTGAAATTCATTTAAGGTTGACTGGACAGCTTGTCGTAATCGATTTTTAAACGCCATTTCTATGTAAATTAACATCTGTGTATAACCCGACATCTGATCCTGGCTGTTTCGCATATTTATTTATAATTATTAATTTAGGTATTTAGCCTAAACTCGGATACTAAAAAATTAATATGCTACTGATGTGTAGTAATTATGGATGACTAATTTATTTTAAAAATATTTTGACCAAAAATATTGTATTAAAAATAATTTAGCCTTTGACGCTTCTGTAATTCCGATTATATATTATCCTCCGATATAATTGTTGTTATTGTAAGAGGTTGTTTAAGTTTGATTCGTTTTTAATTGTTCCCGTCGTTTAATACCAATAATGATTCTAGGATAGGGTTTTTTATAACGTTGCAGATAGTACACATTCGTCTATGTATACATGTCTATTGTCTATATTTATCTACGTCACTATGTATGTATCACATAGTCATGGTACAGAAATTATAATTACGAGACTTTGTATATAAATTGCATGACGTACATAAACTGGATGCTGATTAAAAATAATTTGGTAATCATAAATATTTGTCTTAAAGTTGTTTTTATTTACCAAAAAATAAAAATTGTTTGGTTTGATTTCATGATTTTACGTTATTTATATTTATAGATAAAAATTAAAATGTATTGTTAGATTTTGAATTTAAATCTTATGAAACGTTGTTCTTTAAACGATAAAAGAAGAGTTTACAATTTTTAATCAAGTATGGCAAGGATAAGTGGATGAATTGTAAAACAAATTGAGAAACTGAAGAGTTCTTTTATTTGTTTGAAAACGTTTTTTAAAATCGTATCTATTGTTTCATACATTTAAATTAAAACATGGTTCATAGAATCATTTATAAAATAGTAATCAGTAATCGATATTATATTTTTATTTTCGAAAAAAAAATAATTAATTTGGGTAACATATGTTTTAGTTTTCCAGTTCAATTCATTAAAAAAAAAAAAAACTTTAATTCGAAGTTTGATTGTACATTATGTTATTATAATAATGGTCTTAAAAATTGTGTTATTTTTGTAACGTAAATTATTATTTAATTTAATTAATATTTAAATACATTACCTCAAAGTTATTGAGTTAAAAAATTTAGGTTTTACGTCTATTCATATACAATTATCTTGTACAACTTTTTATATCTGTCATATTATGTATCAATTCTCGATCAAATAATTTTAGCATCGTCGATCGCTAGTGTGAATTTATATAGGAGTGTGCACTGTGCAGTGTGATTACATTTTAGCAAGATAAGTCTTGTTATGTTTTTATGTTTGAGTTTTATGTTTGAGAGTCTCATCATTTCTGGTCGAACGAGACACGTCTCTCATTTTCTGATGATAATGAGACAAAGGGTGGAGCATGAAACACATGTTTTTCATCTATATTCTTTATTAGTTTCTTGTACGGATTTATATATAATTATTAGAAAATGAGATAGGAAAAGGTTTAATAAAAATTAGGTTATATAATAATATTTATAATTATAATAATTTTGAACGCAGTTGGTATATTCATATAAAAACAGCCAGGGACACACATATAAAAGTAATGTCTGGGGCAATAGCTTACTTTCATAATTACCTATATATGCCTTACGATTAATTTGTTAATAATGATATAAGTAATTTTAATGATTTAAACATAATTTTCTTAAACAATATTAAAATGTATTAGCTTTCTTTTTATAATTATTTGATAGAACTACAGAATTATGTATATTTTATTAAAACACTAAATAGAGTACCTTTAACAACGTTGTATAAATAAAAAAAATTTAATCACCTGCTAAATATTTGTATAATATTAATTAGTGCATATAAGGTAATATTGTACCTATGAAATTTCGTTTAAATTATTCAATTGTAGGTGCCTATTTGATACGTTATGGTAAAAGTAGGTATATACATACATCAGTTAAATCTATAGATGATAGGAATTATTACTTATATTACTTTATCATTAGGTCATAGACACATCTAAGTCTAAGTTATGTTGACCGAAGATAGTACGTTTTAATTTTGTGACTTTTAAGACCTATATAATTAATTATATTTACTTAGAACTTTTTAATTATTTAAAAAATTCAAAAATAATTACGAGATATGAATATCTAGAATTTAAATTCTACATTTTACATGAAAAGTAATTTATGTATATTTTTTATATTAATTTAAACTTACTGAAAAAACAGTTGAAGATAATACAATTATAATTTTTGAATTGTAGCTAGTGAGTATGAAATGTATATTACCTCGACATTATAGGGGCATGAAGTGGCGCTCACATATTTGTAATACCTACGTGTTAGAAACATTTTACAGCGTCTGGAGATAAATACATTGGTTTTTTGAATTTGATTTACTTCGTTGGAAAGAATGTTAGTGTGTGCAATTTCAATGTGAAATATTGTTAAATTTCTTCATATAAAAGGGGAAACAGCGTGTGAAGACAAATTAGGCTTATCTTCGAACTGGAAAGGAGCAATACGTTTTGTCCAGGTTTCGCTAATATTGCCTCTTTCTACTCTGATCATTCCCTTCGTCGTCAGTTTGTTCATAATATACAAAACGACCTGCGTTTGCTAATAGCGATTTATAAAGTTCCAGTTGTGCGAATTTATCCCCTGAATTCAGGCGAAATCCATTCCGAGTGCATACCGTAAGGCCATCGGTCTTTGGCTACGTGTTTTTCCCCCTTTTGGCGTCTGTGAAAATATACAGTCACCAAGCGAGTGGTACTCAAGAATAACGACCTTTTTGAGAGCACGTAAAAGCATCTTGTGGTGGTTTAGTTTAGAGTGTTAACTGAAGAGTCATAATTAAATTAAACATTTAGTTTAAAATTATATTAAATACAATAATTTTACCAAGAAAAATATGTACAATAACATTTAAATATAGTAAGATACTAAAAATTTGTTTTACATATTATATTTTGACGAATTATGTAGATTTATTTAGTCTAACATATGTATCATATTATATGTAACATATATAATATTTTTTATCATTAAATACTATAATATTGTACAAAATGTTTATATTCATTATAATTTACTATCTATAAATTTATATATAGGTACTCGTATATATTCGTATAGTACTATATAATATAGTGCATATGCATTTATGAAATTTTTTCGTTTAAAACTTTATGATAATTAAGGTATTATCAATTTAAAAACTAAGAAAAAATATATTTTAAATCAAATACGATATAATATTTTGTTATATGATAAATTGATGGTAGAAGAATAACATATTTTTATAATTCTATAATATTAAAATTTCTTTGCCTGTTTTCTATATAATGTTTTTAAATTTACATTGTTTTATTTTTCATTACTTTTCTAAAATTTTATTTCTTAGTAAATATGGTTTATTATAATACACATTAATTTTTTGCTATTTTAAATATCTAGTTGAACTCATAATATGTAATTGTTAGAGAATGCACTCATTTAAGTAGTTAATAATAAAAATAAAAAATGTTGATTTTAATTAATAATCCAACATTGTTAAGACCTGCACGTGGAGCTTAAATATTGTATATCTATTGTGCATATTTTAGACTGTTTGGAGTGAATAGAATTTTAAAACAATAATAAATAGATATAATATGTATACAATGATATACATATTATATGTCATATATTGTATCATATATGCTGTTTATTTTTTTCATACAGTCTAATATTCAAATCACATTATGTTTATTATTTACAAAGCATAATAATAATTATTATTACAGGCTTAATGTTTTATTCTTTTAATGATGGGATAAGGGAGGGATTAACTATTGTTGTAATATTTCTATAATGATGAGTCGACTTACAAGGGGAAAAACCAAATCATTATTTGTATCTTATTTAAAAAGGGAGACGAGAGACTATCGTTTTCAAAATATTCGTATAAACATTGTACTCTACCGTTTACATAGCCTGAAGGTCCAAATACATCAGCCTACCCTCGAAGACATTAAAAAAAATATATATACTGAAATATATTTTATCCATTTGGTAGAAATTATTTTCAAGACAAGTAATGCTTGATGTATTATTATTTTTTGTGATTTATTGTACTAGATTTTAGATAGAATCTTCGTTAAAATACATTGTTTATTCTTTTGTCAAATGTTTAAACAATTCAGTCAGGTCGATTTCTAGAACAAAAAAAAAATGCTTTGTTAAAATTTGTTGATTACTAAAACCTATTGATTATTGTTATTTAAAGAAAGTGACATACTTTTATGTTTATCAAAGAAAAAAATAATGTATTCGATGTATTCTCAGTGATATGAGTCCTTAGAAGTTATTTTTACAGTAATCTAAATATATCAAAAATACATGGTCACGATTTTATCTTTATACGCATATGATGTTTAATTATTGACAATATTTTCAACAATCACGACAATTTGCAAACAATTTTGTAATTAAAATGTTGTTAAGTTTTAATTGTGATACTTAAAAATGGCTTACAATTGATAACAATAGGTTTCTTATAAGAAATTAAAAAAAGGAACTTTAGTGAAAAGTTATCACATGTAATAAAACCTTAGAATATCTCAAATCATTAAAATAAGATAAATTATATTTTACAAAATAGATTTTTTCGCTTAGATATTATGCAATATATATGATTTTCACGTATTTAATATTAATATAAAAATAAATCTCGGTCGTAGTATATGATTTATGTGCTGTGGCTGGTATGTCGTTATTGTATATATAATATATATATATATATATATAAATGTGTACATATGTATTATACATACGTCATACATAATATGTGTGTGTGTGTGTGTGCGTATTTCAGATTTTTTGCAGGTGCAATATCACGTATATAATATGCGAAAGTATTTCGTTTATTCAATTCTCTTTTGGTCCGCCTTAAGATAACTTCCGTGATCTTAGCATATTTTTCGCGTTTAACTTGAAACGAGGTATCATAACCGCCGCCCTTGCATTTCCCTGATATTTACATATTTGCCTACCCCCTATGTACTTATACATTTATATAAAATAATAGTAGGTAGCTGTAGTGGTGGTGGTTTTCTTTATGATTTCTCTCACACCAAAACAAATCTCTTCCGCACATCCACGGTTATAGTAATATTCCATCAACAACAGCACGGTACCGTCAAGAAGGGATTTCGTTGATTTTGTTTCGCATTTACATAAACGACTCTCCGTTGCCGTATCCCTCGTTAAAACAAAAATTCTGAAAATAGATTTTGCTAACAAACTTTATTCATGGAAATAAAATTATTTTCAAAACAAGGACGTGTATTTTTTTTTTATAATATCGTTAACAATAAATATATTTTTATTCAACAGTAGTTGCTGTAGTGATCACATTTATAAAATAAAAAAACAGGACACGAAAAAAATATACACCCGGTTATCGATAGCACTTCTTTTACTTCGCTTAATATTATGCATGGTACGTTGTGTATTATTAATATATATTTTAAAATAAATGATAACTTATCATACCCCAAAAAAAACTTCAAGTAGATCTCAGTAACAACTGCACTTACTCATATATTTGTTTTTGTAAATTAAAATGTAGTCTTTCATTTACTTAAGTAAGTAAAAAAAGAAGATATTTCTAATAATAGTTACAATCCCAATTTATTGGTTAGAAATATTTGAATCACTTGATATTCTTTATACTTATTTAAAATGGGTAAAAAAAAACATGCAAGCAAGCAATTTATGGTATAATATTAATAGGTAATATATGAATGATGAATTGTCGAAAGAGAAACTAAATATTATTTCCTTTATAATTTTGTTTATAATCTATAAATGTTAATTATACATTTTTCAAAAGAATTTTCATTCAAATTTATACTTCTTTGATATATTTTCTAATTTTAAAGTTTTGATTATAGTCTTGTTCAGTATTAATTTATATCTATATGACTATATCATCCTTTCTTTTTTACTAAATAAAATATTTTATTATACGTTTGTCTTAGGTATAGGTTTATAAAATTCATTTTCATTATATTATACAACGCTTGTGTGTATATATTGTTAAACTAAACTCCTAAGATATAAAATAATCGGATTCGACTGTCAGCCAGAAAACATCATTTCGTAGAAGCATCGAAATGGAAAAATACATTTAAGAGAAACACAAACAAATAGTTATAAGTCCTGAAGTTCCCTTGTATTATTTTAATCAAACTATAACTATAAATAATAGTAAAATGTAAGAAAAATATAATGTATAAAGCTAATGGCCCCTGTTGTCGAAGCCAAAGGTCAATAATTTAAAAAATAAAATAAAAATAAATTCCAAAGTTTATTGAAAAATCGTTCTGGGGATGAATTGTATTATTTACAATGTCTTCAATTAAATTGTCTTGTTCGTTCAAAATTGCAGTAGGAACTACTGACGTTAATGAAAACTGCAATCTCGACAATGCACATGAAACGTAATTGAATCGTATATTGTGTATATTCTTTCCCCCAATGATAGCTGTTTTTTTACACATCGCGTGAATTACGTTTTTGTGACGTATTGTAGCAAAAGCCTTTTTCTCCCAGTCTCCCAAGAGTCGGTCATGTGTAGCTTTCACATTCTGTTTTTTATTTTTATATTCAAGACTCGTGTAAAGTTACATCGGGGGCTTGAAAGCCAAATGACATGCGATCCGGTTTGAACATTTTTTTCTTAGACAAGCAGCTTAAACAGTCGGTGACAATTTCTCTTTGCGTGACACCTAGCATTTCCGAGAAAAATCGATTGAGTTGTCTTGTCTATATGTATTAAATTATTGTATTCCATTGATTGGGTTTTCTGACATTTTTACTGTCATTTAATACACATGTGTGTAGTAAAAATATGAAATGAATAAACTTTAATAATGTTTCTTGTATTTTATAATATGCAAAAATGGTTAGCTTTTGCATAAAAAGAACTAAAACTTAAAAAGAAACATTATAATTCATAAAATATTCATTTAAAATAAACAATGTAAAATCTTAGTAAAATAAATTGTTAATAAATTAAATTAAACTTTCGTGGTATTAATAATAAATTAAAGTAAGCATATTTGTATCTATACTTACCTATTTCGTTAAAAAAATCAACTGTTTAAATTCAAATCGGTAATCGGTTTAGTCAACTTAATTTAATCATCCAATTTATCATAAAATATTTAGTAAAATTTAAATATTTCTTGTAAATTTTTTTGATAATATTATTATTGCAAATTAATCTGACCTTAAAATCAACATAGTGCTTCATAAATTATATTAAAACTTTTATTTATATTATATGAAATAGTCATATATTATGTTATGAATGTAAAAGAAAATAACGTTATCCTATTAGGAGAAGTTATAAAAAGATAAAATCGTAAAGAATTGTTTTATATATCGAAAAACTAATATCATCCCTTCATAAATAACTTTTCCAATTTAGTAAAGTTTCTATATTAACAATTTTTCGTTACTAAATATATATAATTATTAGGTACATATTATATGGCATTAAAAATACTCGTTGTAGATAGTACGAATGACAATATCGTATGTGTACACCGTACAATTAAAGTTAAATAAGTATAAGTTGTATGTACGTCATTGAAGATACAATCAGTACATGGTGGAATATGCACCTAATTTAAAACTTAAGTTTATTTAAATAAATAAAAATGTGAAAAATACTATAGTAGCAGTATTATTATAATAGTGATTAATGATTATTCTGTGTTATATTAATTGTAAAAAAAAAAAAAAAAACAATATTACAGATAATTTTTGATTAATGATAATTTAAAATATAAGCATTAGTAGTATATATTTGAGAGCCATTTTATAAAAAAATTTTAGTTTTAAAATTATATAAATGATTAAATTATGTGAATGTTAGAATATTTAAAAAATGTATATTGTAAATTTTATGTATTTGTCGTAGGCATAGTCAAAGAATTCAATTTTTATATTTCACAATCTGCCTAAACATTTAGTCAAATGACTATTTCAATCTAGGCAAATAATAAAAATGAAATATTTTGTATTATTTTAAACATTTAACTGTATTTCCTATTAATTATTGTTTTATATTAAAACTGCGTATTATTTATTAATATGTAAAACACATGGGTATATGGGTGTATGAAATATGTTTAATTTCGTGTACATCGGTACTATTATTTTAAAACTTAAATCATAAATATCTATAGGTAGTTACTAATTATAATTAGTACATCTATAGATATGAGAGTATGAGTATAAAAACGATTAAAAAGGTTATATTGTAATAATTACAAATGTTTGTTAGTTTTTATTTACTACTTGTTTTTTATCTAACCTTTGCATTTGCTGGAATATTTAATATTCTTTTTTTAAAAAATAACCCACAACTTAATATATATAAGGTTCTCATACAACCAAGTACCTAAGTGCCTATGTTAATTTTCCAAGGTGAAACCAATGGAACTTTTATTTAATAAGAATATATAGCACCTACTCACTACTCAGTGTTCGTACTATATAAGACTATTGGGTATATAATATACTCGTACTATCATCTACAATATACATCTATCATACTTAATTAGTAATTACCTATATATATTTATGATTTAAGTCTAAAGACAATTGTACCAATTAATACGAAATTAAACATATTTCATATAACTACGTGTTTTATATATTAATAAAAAATACATTGTTTTTTTTTATATATAAAATAGCAATAAATAATTAATAGAAAATATAGTTAAATGTTTAAAATAATACAAAATGTTTCATTTTCATTATTTGCCTGGCTTGAAATAGATATTTGATTAAATACTAGGGCTTAGATTCTAGGCGGATTGTGAAATTGCATAAAAATTAAATTCTTTGTTTATACATGCGACATGCCTATAGGCATTTAGTAAAATGCCTGATTTGACTATATGCCTACGATATTTATAATATGTATCCATTTATCAATAAGTATAAAACATAAATTGATACTCTCTTATATTAATTATAATTTAAATGTATTTTAAATAATACTTTGATCATTCTTTTTAATAGTTTGAAAATTCAAAAATGACTAGTCGTATATTATTATGATGTGTTTATTTAGTTCTACATAAATAAATTTCTGGTATACAAATTATATGTTTTTACAGTTATATAATTTTAAGATAAAAGTATTTAAACGGAAATCTTTAAATATAACTTATAAAATGAGTAGTTAAAGTTTCCTGTATAGTTCGAAAAATGTTTTATTTTTTGTAAGTTCAATGAAATTAAAATATTGTACTTAGTTTTTATTGTTACAACCACCGGCCACTGGGGTTAAAATCGATGGTCGTCGGAGTTGTACAATCGAAAATTAAGAAATTTTTTATTATACTTAAATAGAATGAACATTTATTAAATATAATAATGATAGCACGAACAAAATAACATTCTTAATACAATATTTTTTCGTGAAAGCTATAGCCGAAAGAATTTTTTTTTTTTAAATATAGAAAAACAAATGAGTACCTTTATAAAAAGTAATTCATAAACAATACCATTAGAATTATATTATACAGTACCGTATGCGGAATTTTCCCAGTTACCATGACTACTCTTTGTTGCAAACATTAGAGCACTTAATTCTTGATGTTTTTCTTCTACTTTTACGCTTTACATTTGTGTTACAGTTGTTGAGTGCTGTTGCCAATGATCTGGACTACATGCTTACAGACCTTTACGATTCGCCACCCACTACGTTAAACAGGTAAGATACATAGTTATATAATATTTATGAAATATAAGGTAACTTAATAATAAATAAAAGTGTATGGTAAATTTTTTAATATTTAATACTCGGTGAAGTAAATAAAATTATGAATAAATTGCATTCGGTTCGATGCGCGTTGTTGAAATAATATTGTTAATGCGTATACTGTATATTTAACTCACGTTCAATGGATATTAGATTATATTCGTTGTCGTTGTCATTGTCGTGGTAGATGAAACATGTTTGTCGCTACCGACGGTTGCTATTCTGTTCGTCGTGCACGTACGCTTCTCGTGAGTAGTGGTATACTTATCCTAAATAACAATAATTTATCAATAGATAGGTACGGCGACAGTGTTAAACTGAGTTTAAAGGTATGGCAGTGGTTTGACATGTGTAAACAATATAAATAAAGGTATTTGTTACGCCTATTTTGTTGGTGAAAATTAAGTTTTAGAAACCGACATTTTCACGAACTCCTATTAAATTAAAAAATCAATATATTTTTGCTTTATTGGAATCACTCGTCCAGATTTTATTATTTGCTGCAAACTATATATTGCGTGATGCAGTTACATATACTAAATACTAATAATATACATTTATAAACCTTCTTAGTTGCAATAATTATCTTTTAACAATAGACATTTGAGATATAATTTTAACTTTTTATTTAGTGTTAAATATCAATAGCACCGGTACGTTGTTCACCTACTGATTTTAAACATTATTTTTCCCGATTTCGATGAAGGGGTATTCCAAATGCTTTCTTTATTCATGCTCATTTATACAGTTTGTTTGTTCCGGAAAACCGATTTATCGTTTTATTCTGATTCAAATATACCTCCCTATAGCATGTAACGCCTTAGTACCAGAAACGAATTATTCTCAGTACACGGGATATAGTGTCCGTCCGGTTCAAATGCTGTTATTTAGGGTGTATAAGATCTATATTTCTCGGACCCTCCATAAATATTGTCGAGCTTTCGACAAAAGCTTTTTTCCGTTTTATTTTCCGTAGTAGATTTATGTAATAAATAAAATAAACACATTTACATTTAGATTTAAATATTTGAATTATTTTTCTAAAGGATTGGCATTAAATTGTTAACATTTTTGGGCTGTTTTTTTTTTATACAAATATATAATATAATATTGTATATGAGGCAATTACAAAAAAATATAAAATATTTTCTATTATAATATTTAAAAATAAATCCTCATCAAGTTATGACTTCTAATGGAGTTACTTATTTTATTTTTAAAATCCATTAGAGATAAATTTTGTCCTTGGATTTTGTATTTATATGTATAAGCTTTTAATGTCTTTTATATGCAAAAAATTAATTGGGTTGATAATTGTCTATCTTTAAGTCGTACTAAACAAGAAAACACAAAACTCATTTATGTATAATGTATATATTTAATATTTAATATATTTTTACAATTTTATATACAGGGTATTTCATAAAGAACGCAGTTTTTAATTTTGTTATAAATCAATTTTATTTTATAAGAAATACATTATTAATAGTACATATTATTTCACTATGACTTGAGGTTTAAGTGCATATGACCCTTTCTAATCGCTCGACACGCAGTGACTTTGTTATCACTCCACGTCTCCACTTGCCCAAAAGCTTCACCAAATGGTTTCTCGCTGTGGAATGTGGATGCATTTATTTTTCCACGCTTGCTCTTAGGTTCTCATTTCCCCAAATTTGACAATTTTGTTTATTGACATATCCACATAAGTAGAAAAGTAGAAATGCGCCTCATCACTAAAGATGATTTTTTTTTCACAAAATCAACAGGACGTTGATTCATTAAAATCCAATTATAGAATTCAATTGTTTACTGCTGCATGACGACAAATAAACAAAATTACTATCACTAAACACAATCAATAAAAACCTCAACAATCATAAATGACAGAAATTATAAAAATAATGCCACCGACCTAACAACAACAAATTACCCAGCATTTTAAAAACTGCGTTCTTTAATTCATGAAACACTATATATACATTATACATAAGTGCATATGAGTGTATAGAGTTTATACACACTGCATTATAAACATAAATATAATTAAAATATACTTCATTTCATACAATCATACTCATCGATGATAGTATGACAGTATTTTTGTAGCTGTTACATTGTTTATTGGTGAAATATTATTTGTATTTATTTAATAGTAAGGTATCATTCATTTTTATTTATTTTGACTTGGGTTACATATTACATTTAATTCTGAATTGGACCTTTAAAAACTGCGTAAATAATGGTAATAATTTTGTAGGGAGACTATATATAAAGGGGTGTTATGTGATTTTTAGACCGTTTGTATTCAGAGAACACCGTTCAGCAGATGGTGCTTGACCCACGTTTTGACAAATTATTATTTTATTCGTGTAATCTTATTATAAAATATAACTCAATGCTAACGGTATCGATAGAGTAGCGATTCTGCGTTGTAACTCAGCATAAAGTTTTAAAACGATTAAACAATTTTTAAATTAAAATTAGAGTTTTATGATTTTTTTGAAAATTATAATGACTAAAGCCAATTATATAATATTTATTATTATTATTATTATTATATTATAAATAATTTTATGATATTAATATAGTTTATACTTCTATTGATATACGTCTTTGATATATAAAACTTGACTATTTGTTAGAATATGTGATATTTGTCTCTTGTGTGTCTACAACAAAATTACTCTATGTCCAAAATTATTATACCTGTAAAGTTTTGAGTGGTATTTGTGTTCTGTTGTTTTAATATTAGTTTGTAAGAGTTCTTTATTAATTCTATCTTTTTACACATGGTGTACAATTTATTATTTTGATCTTAATGTTCATTCATGTGGTATTTAATTTTAAAATTGTTAACGAACATACAGTTTAACTGTTATTTGTTAGCACAAAAGTTATTGTAGGTACTTACTCGTGTACTATAAAATTTAATACGTATAAAAAATACATTTTTAAAATTATTTTTCCCATATGCACGTTAATGGTCCATATTTTTGAAAATTAAATTTCCCCTCTAGTTCAAAACCTAAACCCTTGTTTTATGTACCGTAAGAGATAAGCATTCCGTTGTTGCATGTCCTCTTCGGTGATTTATGCTGTTAAAATAATTGTTGTTTTTGGTTATGATTCCGCCGTGGTCTGCATTCCATGATCACATTCCTGGGGCATCCCTTTTGTTAATCCGAAACTAATAACGACAGTGGCCAGCAGAGGGTGGTTACAACTAAAGCTTTAAGGTTGGCCACAACACTATCATTGCGAAATGTAAAAGGGAGAGAGTAAAAACGGGATTTTTCCCCTTTTCACTGCTGAAAGGATGAAAAAAACTTGCTCACATCCTTGAGTGTCTGGACCATAATATACTCTTGAAGTCGCAAATTCATGTTATACTTCGTTTTATGTCACACGTACTGTTTTGAAATGAGATACCATAACTACGTATAAGGATATTTCGACAATTGGATTTTCGTTTTTAGTCTCCCAATTTGCCGTTAAACAATGATTACATTGTAAAAATTGTTTAACATTTACTCGTCGAAGCCTCTTACAAATATAATAGTTATTATTTTAGTATAGTGTTAGTATATGGTATAACTTTCAACTAAAGCTCTTTTAGAATTGAACCAACCAAGTTTAACAATAATAATAATTTACAATAAAACAATATTATTGCGTGTACTTCTGCTGAAGATTTTATTTTTTTTATTTTACTTTTTTAATATGGTATCCACTTATATGATATTTTATACAGTTATTTTTTCTTTAGTACATAATATTATAATTAATTTAACAATACTCAATATGAATTCCATAAAACAAAAGGAGTGTATTATATTTTTTGCAATAAAAATCAGTTCGCCTTACGATATTGTAAACTTTGGTATGTTTGTTGATCTTTTATTATTAGAGTACAAAGTACAAAATACTAGTATTCGTATATTATTTCGATATCTTTTTTTTTGTATATCATAAATAACTTAAGTGTAATGAAATCTAGATTTACGAGTATTTAACTGATGAAATATTTTTGTCAATTTATTCATAAGTGTTTTCTATCTATCATTATATAAATTACTTTATTGATTTTATTTATATAAATCTTTAATTTGGTTTTTTGCTATTTTACCATCATATTCTCCTACCATGGTTCATAAATGAAGTGTTATTGCCTACCTAAAACGCCGTCTTTATATATTATATTTTAAACGGTACCTACAACCTGATTCGTGTTTTGGTCTATTTCATTTTCTGAATGTCTAGAATCGTTAAATAGACCCATATTTCTTGTAAGTTAAAAATAAATTACCGGACAAAAGTTGCAACTTTCTCTGCAGTCAAATATAATTTCAGATTTCATAAAAGTCGATCTGTCCAATAACTCTGACAACTTTATATTTTATTACATTTGTACAGGTCATTTATCATTGCACAAGATATAAGAAGTATTCCATCACAAGTGACATATTATCCAGAACCATTAGTTAGTATTAATTTCGATTTCACGTCACTACGTTGATAAGTTAGGATATTTGAAAAAAATATATTGTTAAAAATAACAGATCGATGTAAGAGAAAAATCTTTTTTGAGGTATATTTACGGTTTTGAAATGGAGAGTTTTTATTTTTTACCCAAAGCCAAAGAGGGTTGTTCTCAAAGATTTCCATTCAGACACACAGCTGTCACATTCCCATATTAACGTTTCATCTGTTTGCCTCAAGCGACTGAAATCAAAAGGCGGAAACGGAAGTAAATAGAAATGGAAAATGCAAAGAAATAGCCGTTTTACATACTTGGATATTCATATTTTCATGTAAACAAATAGAGAAGTTATATCTCAGTGTATATTTTTAGTTGCATTATCAATCTGTGATTTAATATATAATATATATTATACTTTATACCTACCCACCTTATTAATATTTTTAATGAATTAAGTTATATTTTGTTAATTATACTCGTATGTATAAATTTATCATTTTAGTTGTTTATTTTGTTTCATAAATATTAAAAATAAATATTTACAGTATTTATTTATAATTTTAAGTTTTTGTTAGATAATAGGTATAAAAATAAAAAAAAATATTAGTTTTGTATAAAAATCTTGAAATTCATAGAATTCATTGATTTTATACTTATCCTAGCTACTTCTTATTTTTTATAAATAAAAAAATCTTTAAATTCTAAAAGTAGGTTTTTTTTGCAAACAGCAAAGATTGTTTAAAATTTCATATAAAATAATAAAAATGGCTATTTAAATTGTGAACGAGGTCCTCTTCATTGTTTTCACTATATAGCGAAGTGCTGTATTCCCTACTTTAGGTGTTGGGTAGTGCTTTGCAGTTTTTTATGTTAGTAAGATTTACTGTCCCAAGTTCTTTCGTATATTTTTGCCTAGGCCTTAGACCTTTCCAGCTCCCTAAGGACTGCAGGAATAGTTCCGTGTAAATAACAGCCTAGCTGGTCATTCTTATTTGTTTCTATTACGGGGCTTAAATGCGTCTATACGACATTCTTGCGGCCACAATAAAACGCATACCGGACTTGATCATAAATCGCTTTTATGGGAATTCCCATGGCGAATTTACAGGGGAGAAAATCTATACACTTTTCCACTATCTGCAGAGTACCAGAAAACTGAAAAGTTGAACAATTGTTATTGAAAGCACACCGAGTCAAACATTAAACTAAGAATAATAACACAAAAAAAGTTATAGAATCGATGTCGTTTGAATGTAATTTTATTTAAAGTTATTTATTTTAAATTATATGTTTCAGAAAATAGTTTTAATTTTTAAATTAGCTTACATATTTTTGAAAAGCGTTTGTGTGCTTGTATTCTTGTGTAAATAATACATAAGTATATTATTGTCTAGAATGATTTTTTTTAAATTTAGAACCTTTTTAAGTTAGTTTCGATCAACAGACTACAATCCTTTTACAAATTTATTTTGTAATACACTTAGTCTGGCCCTTGGGGTGTTAAAATTGATTTAATATATTTTGGGATTAGATATTTTTATTGTTTAACGTTATTATTGTAAAGTGTATTACATTATTAAAGATAAAATTAATTCAAAATTCAAAATTTGTAAGGTTCTCATGAATTAAATATGTGTTAAAAGAGAAATGTTCTTTGTTATAGTTTAAATTGGTAGCACAAGTTTCAATTTCGGTAGTACTGTACATTTATTCATTAGCTAATTTACACAGTTATAAAATAAAAGTAAATCGAATTCAGTGTATAATAATTTTAATTCAATTTTTTTAGAATAATAAAATTGATATTTAAAGCTATTGTTAGCTATCTTCACCATATAAATCTTACTTTTATACATATTTATAATTGTCAAAATGTTAAAAACGTCAATACAATTTTTCTAGTTTCTTATTATTTTATTTTTGTTGTGTGTAGTATTTAATTAATATACATAATTATGTATGTGATGAATAATATAAATTTGGACGTATTAGGGAGGATACAGAGTATTATTTATAATGTGAATAAAGTATTTTTGTTTCCATATTTAGTTCATATTAAACTATAATTTAAAACTATTTGTTAATTATTTGATAATCAATGTTATACTTACAATATTTGAAAAATATTTCACTTAGGTTATGACATTAAAAATCTAGTTTTAAAAGTTTATATTAAAACATTTTAATATCATAATATTTTATGAAATAACAAGTTTTATTTTTTTTTCAGGGATAGGCATAATGTTTTAAGTTTTAAATTTACATAAAATTATACTTTTTAGAGTGTTCTCTGGTAAAATGATTACTCTGTTCTTTTAATATTGAATTATATTATTAAAATTGATTAAACTAAGATTATTATGACAATAATGGATTTTATAACTTGTGTTCTCCGTTTGTAGATTCTCAACATTTTTAGAAAAACACATACCTATTGCAATGGACTCCTTATATAGTTTTGAGTTTTGAATTTATTTAAGTCATATATAATCTTGTTATATTATGTAGGTAATTTTTTTCATGTATATATGATATTTTTTTTTTATAAAATTGGTAAAAACATAAATAAAACTGATAATCCCTATTAATATGTCAAATAATAATTTCCCCTTATATAATATATAACCTATATTAAATGCTCCAGTACCTCGAACGATAGTCGATGTATTTTATACTCGGGTCCAGTTGCAACTGACGTTTTTTCTAAATTTTTATCACTATATATCTACATGCAAACAATAATGAATTGTTATTATAATTGCGGTTCATACCTATACATAGTGGTGCTGTAAGGGTGGCAGTAGAGGCGCTCCTGTCGTCAAGATGTTAATTTATGGCTTCATTACGAACATCCCGTGCCTTCCCCTATCGTGTGTGCGATAAATTTTACAATGCATGTAATATAACATTTTTGAACCATAATCCGACAGACGAGTATGAAGTGGTGGTAGAGGGATGACCATTATTATATTTCATTCGAATATTGGAGGGGAGAAACAAAATATCGATGGGATTATTGCCTTAGAATGTTGTTTTAACGGCCGCTCAGTTGGATCATAAAACCGTGCCTGTGGACAATTAGCTACCGCAGCAGCCCCGATTATGACCGGTCATTTCGCATAAATCTACTAATAATTATTATATATTCCATGCTTAGTTCACTCTACCCTGATTCCTTGCTGAAGGTCCAATGCTGGGGTTGTGTGTCTAGACTCGTAATTGGCTTATTATACCAGCTTAATAGATTTTCGTAAACTACGTCAAAGCCCATTATGGATAACGACGATAGATTCCGTAAAAGCTTTTATAGACAAAATATGTTGTTTTTTCTTTTTCCCAGTTGAACTTTGATAATTAAACGGGTGATACAGTTTAGACTTGAAAATTGTTTCCCTCGAAATCGAAACTCTGTTTTCAAATTCACAAATTAACGTTTTCAATCATTTTTTTAATATTATGTAGGTATATAATATGTTTATATACATACAATATACAAATTACCCAAATTACCTGCGTTGATTATACGTATAAGTTTTTTTATTTAAGCAACATAATTCATTCATTATATTGTCTATTTTTAATCCGATTCTGTTGTTCTGCTACAGAAAAATAGAATTGAATGTGTTGGTTGTAAATTTCATTACCATATACTCATTAAGTATTATACTGTACTTGTTGACATTTTGAATACCTATTATATAACTGTCTCTATGATAAATACTAACAAAAGATAAGTAAAAAGAAAATATAATTATAATTTTATCACAATTTTATGAATCCTACAAATTATTTTAATAAGGAAGACTTTTAATATTAAACTTTTTTTGTAATTATTTTTTCTTAAAATGGCATACTTTTACTTCAATCATAATTATTAACTATTATAATGGTATAATTTATTTTTACGAAATGTTCGATCTATTAGTAGTAGTCTTATAATAGTGTCTATGTGTGTAGGTATATAATCTAATATATAATGTAATATTTTAGTTTATAATATCTACATCAAATACTTCTCGGAATTAAATAAAATATATATAGAGATTTTTATGATAATATATATTTATAAATATATGCGTAAAACTTAATTTAAATTAATTGTGAATAATAATGATTTAAATTATATGTATAATAATTATACTTTGTATTAACTGACAATTGTTTATTAAATGAGTAAGTTTGTTTTATGATTTTATTGAATTGTATGATAGGGAGTACAATATATTTAATATATTAATTATTACTATTCAAAGAAATAGTTTTAGGAATTATAGTTCAAAATTTATCAGTAAATCTGCAAAAAATGTTCTTACTTTGAAATATTTAAATATATAAAATCTTAAGGAAAAAAACCGAAACGGACACAAACTTCATTAACACTTTATTACTAACTAAGTAATACTTAGTGATGAAACTTTAGTTGGAAATTTACCAAATAAAAAATCTTGATTTATATCTGTAAGACGATTAAACTACAGAAAACGGATGCTTATAGATAATGGTTCAGTTATATTATTTGTATGTTTGTATTAAAGTTTTTTTTTTAAATAATTTATAAGTAGATAAATTATTTATCATTATTTTTGGTGCTATATTTTCATTAAAAGTGGATGGACGTACTTAGTACTTATATGGGTGTATAAATTAAAACAAAATATTATCAATGTAGCAATAAATAATAATAATAATAAAAAAGATATTATACTAAAACAAATTTATGTATTTAGGGTACATTTCCACGACCTATGTTTATTATAGCTACTGTATAAACTATAAGGTAACACGTAAACAACATTCAGTCAAGTGCTTTTTGCTATCATACGTATAAGTAAACATCGTTATCATTGTAGCAGTGCCTCTCTAGTACTTATACCTTTCGACCATCTTGGACACTTTTGCTGCTGTTATGTCGGCACTTAAATAAATTGAGGTTTCCGAAAAGGTTTCTAACTGAAAACAGTCATAAAACCTTTTGAATATTTCCGACATATTTTTTTACAGTCACTTAGTATAGCAATTCAAATATAGACATCAAACTACCAGTACATTTTAAACTGTAATAAAAATATACTTACCTACTCTGTACACACCTGATCCACGATGCTAAAAAACCCTTACCTGCTCGTATTTCATTATGCTAAAGTGCGAAGGAATTACCCCCAACCAGCGTAAATCATACAATATACTACCATTGTTTATTATTACGACAAAGACTTTTTCGGGGTTAAAACTGGTGGCTTATAGGACTTAGCGATGTAAGATGTGTTTCTTTAAACTTTTGACAACACATAAATAACTGGGTTTTCAATCCAACTTTTATCAACACGCTTGTATACCGTTGGGGCGATGGAAAAAAGCGTGAGCCGTGAACTTCTCGCATATTGTGGTGTATTACTAGTGCGATGAATTTGATTAATGTACAATCGTGAGTTTGGCGTGTGCGTGAGTATGTCTTAAAAATAGAGATAAAATGTATGAAATCATAATAATAATAATAAGATTGTGTGATTTTCTCTTTGCACGTAGTTACTAGTCATTGGATATAGGCTTACCAAGAGTGTTCACTTATATTGAAAATTTCAATTCCATAACTCTTCTCGCGTGTAGATGTGTCGTTTTCTATAAGTAGGTACTATACTATTCTATCTTGTTTACCCCGTATTCATTGTATAATTTATTTTATTTTTTATTTACCAACACAGTATTTAATATTCTTTTTTTTTTTTTTTGTTAAATAAAATGTTATTTGGTACTTCTGTAATACGCTCATAGTTGCTTTATGGTTTAAGTAATTAAAATATAATTAAAATTAATTACATTTGAAGGTTTAGTTTCTTTAGCGTAAAATTTGCTAAGTGGTTTTCGTAATAATATAATTAGAAACTGGCAAAATAACAATTACACCTACAATAATATCCCTACATCTCTTCTATACATTTTAGTTAATATGTGTATTAAATCATCTTTAATTATTTTGTTTATCAATTAATTTGCGTAAGTTAATATTAAAAAAATATTTTTTTAACACCATATATTTCTGGTATACAAAAAAATAAGTATTTATTCCCAGTGTATGTTATTTATATTACCATAACGCAACTTATATTAATTATTTTATCTGTTGTAAAAAAGTAATTTTTGTTATGAATTCCATTTTTAAAGTTATTTTAAAAGGCTTTTTTTATTCCACTTAGTATTCCTGAACCGTGAATAATATTGACTTAATTTCATTTTTTTTATACAAAACTATATTATTCGATTTCATTGATAATAATTAATAACAATATTTATATTCTGCTATGTACTATATATATATATTATATGTATAAATAAATGTAAATACTAAATAACTACTCGTAATAATAAATGTTTCAAGTTGGAAAAGTCATAGAATTCATATTTTATATTATTTATTATTTATTTTTGTACACACGAATTGAACATAAAATGTTTAACATACCATCTGTACTAAAAATACAATATATTTTAAGATATTGTTGAATATATATATATATATACGTATGTATATATATGTATAAAAATAAATAAAAGTTCTCGGTTGGTATGTTAAAAAAAAATGAAGAAATGATTTACGCTTCTATTTACAACGGGAAAACGTTTAATTTTTATTTTGATAAAGTTTAGGAGAGAGCACACAAAAGGCTTTTGGCCAAACTTTGGTTATAACATTGTATTCTATTAACCACACATTTTCACATAAATCTAAAGCCCATTATCACCCAGTGCCATTATGCGGCTAGTTCGTAATTAAAATTTCCTATACGTTCCTAACACAATGTTGTAAATCGCGTTTTATCGGTCTCAGCCCTTTCCTTCGAAATATTCACAACAAGGAAGATATTCGTGTTAGTTGCTTCCCTGCATGCCTGTTTCCTGAACATTATACTCACACATAAACACGTATGGCGTAATGCAATACCCGCGGTGGGCCATATTATACAAAACCCGTGTATACTCAGTCTCACTCTCCCTTACTCTCACCAAGTTTCTACTTAAGAGTATATACCCTGCATGTTAATGGAAATCGCACTATCGAAAGCTTTTTCAACCCACTCACCCACCCCATTTGGCTGTACATATAAGTGTTAAGCGTTTAAGTATCGAAATCCTTCTAACATTATACGATATTCCAGTTGTGTTTTAACACCCGAGACAGTTTTATGTTATGACACAGGCCTCAGCTATCCGTTCACGACGAGTACTATGTGATTGCTGTGTTTAATGGTGTTATGATATCTTGATATTAATTAAATACTAGTATTTAATAGTATCATATATTAGCATATTGTAATATCTAAACATACTTACGATGACGGTTTAACAACGTTATAGATCTGTTTTAAAATAGTCACACATTAAATGTCAGCATGTCGGTTATGCTTTATGATAGGTTTATTCGTATAATAACTTATAGTTTAAGTGTATGTCACGAAGTTTCTTTAAATTTATAGTAAGCTGAATGGTTACATTCATACTTATATATTTATTTTAAATTTATGTTTTTAATACATATGACAATAGGTAAGTGCGATCGAGTTCATCTAAAATTATAAAACTTTATTTAATTTAAGAACGAGTAGTTGTTAAAATTGGACGTCCTGACACTTAAAACGTTCCTTTCTTTTAATCTAACTGCCCATTTTACGACCTATTATTTTAATTGAATAATTTTAATAATAAAATAAAATAATAATTTTAGTGTAGCATAAAAATTTAATATAAATATTCGTATTTGTATTTTAGAATTTTATTGTTAGCTTACTACAAACTTTAATTACTGTTTGAATTTAAAATAAATTGATGACTTATAAATATTTTAAATTAACCATCTAGAACCTAATAATATAAAATACTAGCATTAAAAAAAAAAGTTCTAGAAA
The DNA here is from genome assembly GCF_020184175.1 of Aphis gossypii. Classification (NCBI taxonomy): domain Eukaryota; kingdom Metazoa; phylum Arthropoda; class Insecta; order Hemiptera; family Aphididae; genus Aphis; species Aphis gossypii. The sequence goes on from NC_065530.1 coordinate 81,140,727, forward strand.
TTAAATAAAAAAATAACAACACTATTTTATTAATTTTATAGCAAGTCTGATTGATTTTTCAGTGTAGTTTTAAATTTAACTTTACGATATCTATCGCATAAAATATAACCATTATAACTCTACATCTTTAGGTACTTAAATTATTAATTTACAAAACGAATTTTACAAACGTATTTTTTAGAGATGCTAAAAACCACACTTATCTTCTAAAGTACTTTTTGCAAAGTAATTTTATATTTATAGGCGTAGAAAGTTAAAGGGATCCGTATGTGCGTAAATTTTTTTTTTTTGGTAATATTATAGGTACATTACGTATAGGAAGTGAACGCCTATAAGGCTATAACATTGTACGCCTGCTGTTTTTGAGTTGTATCTACCATTAATCGCGGCGGCGGGGGAATGTTGAAAAAGTTGCCAGGGTTGCACCTACACCTCTGCCCTCACCTGGATGAGACCCAATATCGTTTGAAGTTTTCTCATTTCGCAAAGAGTCCCCTGAAATGCCCTAGACCCCATGCTGAGCAGCGTTTTATTTATAGGCTTCTGCAGTTTGGTTTTTAATTTCTTGTGTAGTCTCTCTTACTACGTAAAGTGAATAAAGCCCTTGGTTTATTTTATTTAACAATGGCATTTTCGTTTTAATAAAAATAATTATATTTTTCATTTTTTTTCTATTATGAATAAACAAATAATCGAGAAAATTGTACGTTTAACATTTTAATAACATTTTTATTGTTATTGAATATTATGTGTTTTTTTAAAAAATGATTGAATTCGATAAATAATAATGGTTTAAAAATAATTATATTTTTATTTTTATTTACGTTTATTATTTTACTTGGTATATTTGAGTTATGTTCAATTATTTTAAATTACATTTTATTTTTACTGTTTTATTAAAGTTTATAAATTATATATTTATTATCAAATTTATCGTAAAAATATATAAGTGGTATCATAGAAAAATTAAATTAAAATTTAAAAGGTTCTATTTAGTTAATAATCTAATTCTCACATTATGTGCCATAAATGTTATTTGTGAATTGTTATAGCTTTTTGAATTACAGCTAACCCGTCGTTTTATAGATTCTCTGGAGACTGGAATTTAAGAGTCTTCTTTCCTGTTCGTATATAAAGCAGTTATCGGAAGTAAATAACACACTTTTTTGCTTTCGGAAACCGAGTAGTTGGCTAAGTGTCGGATGTCTCGCACATAATGAAACCCCAGAGAGTAATACTCTAAGGATTCAGTCCATTATTATATATTTATGACTACAACGTGGGTGACTGTCCGAATATATCTGATCAGACACGGTGGAAGGCTTTTTGAGATTGCATTTTATTCGCATTTTATATGCTCAACCCAACAGTCATGGGGTTGAAACCACCACGCCACGTTTTGAAAATAAAGAATTTTCTCTTTTCCACTACACTATATAGTATTATATCCGCAACTACACGATACAGCTGTTTTTTCAAAACGTAATTCAGTGTCTTATTCTGACTTATTCAAAATATTGAAATATTAAATTGACCAAGTTGTACAGCACTGTTTGTTATTAGTAGTTCTATAGAACTACTAAAAGAGTTTGGTTGCTATAAAGCCCACGTACTATTCAAAACTTTATATCCTTAATATTTTTATTTTTATTATATTTTGAATTATTCGTCGGACTCATCGACTATGACAGTTGAAATTCATGGTTTTATAATCGAAAAAATATTTTGATTTAGATATATTTTCTCATGTTTATCATCCTACACATTACGCATTTTAAAATCAAACAAAACGTGGATGTGTGCGTATGTGAACAGTATTATGATTTAGGTTCAAGTGTCCCCCCAATAGTAAAACAGTACACGTGTCAGACCGCAGCAACCACACGCGTCGTCAAACACAAATGACACTCCTTAAAAAAAAATATGAAATAAAAGAAATACGCTAAACTGTAAATTATAATTCAGTTTTACGACTGCTGTACAGTGCTGTTAGTAACCTAACCTCTCCATGGAGAAAAAATGAATGCCAAGTATTAGGCCCATCTACAATGGTGTAAATATAATTATACAAAGTATTGTTGATAAACATATGTTTGCAGATACATCAAATATGCATTCCAAAATTATTTACATCAAAAGCTCGTTAAAACGTCGTATACCGTTGCCGCAAATTATCGCTCTAATAAATTCGGTTGATTTAATTGAAATTGTATTTAAATTTGTGAAATTGAACATAAAATGGAATTTGACTATTATAAAAAACACCACTTTATACACTGCATAATGGATACATTTTAATGATATAAAGAGGGTGTCGGAGAATAGTAGGATCGTAATCGCAAACAAACCGGTTTATTTGGTTGGTTATTACTTCGAACGCAAATCGTTTCTTGTTGTTGAAAAAAATATAAACACAAAATTTAATGGTAAACCCATCGACGTTATTACGCATTGCGTGCTAGTAACGGGAGGGCACACGAACAAACTTACATAAATCTGAATTTCTAAAAGGGTGACTCCACCCCATAAGTCGATCCCGATGACCCTTTTGCATACACAATAAGTACACATGTAACGCTATGGATTTAGAAGGTTGGATTTTGTACGAATACGTTAAAGTAGCGAGCGTATATATTTTATTATTAATTCATTCTTTGCATACATTAAAATAAAATAAAAATTATTTTTTATAATATTTTGTTAATGTTTATTATCTACTATAGTCTAATTTTATTAATGTAAAAACATAATTTTAGTATCAAATAGGTAGTGCTAACTTTTATAATAAAAGTATGATAATTTAAATTCTCATTTCAATAATTGGTATAAATTATTTTGAGATTATTAATATATAACTACTATTAGATATATTGTTTACAATTGTTTACAATCATTATTTATTTTGAACCTAAAATACAATATATCATATTGCGAACATAGTGATAATACTTATTGTTTTACGAAACTCCGGGATAGGTGTTTCAAAAGTAGTTTATATTCCTATTCAATATTTTATATCCTTGTTTTACCAACATAATTTTACTATAATAACAACCTCTATTGTTATCATAATTTCGACGGGATGCATATGACACATATTGTACTAAAACAAATACCTATTGGAGCCATCAACTTTAAGTTCACCGCCGTATACCCGCAACCGTCCCTATCCACTTTACTGCGGTCTAAAAAACGTCGGATTCTCGTACGCGTTTCCCACTATTATCATATAATATACGTGTGTCGCATTGTTCTTAAAACCGTCATTTATCGTTACCTGCATAGGGCACCACGCGCTATTGTCGAGTTCATCGCGGACATTTCAACTGTGGCGAAACAAAAAAAAAAAAAAAAAAATATAAATAAACAAAACTGACTAAAAAAAAAAAGTAACCCGCATAACTCACGACAGCAGGACCTCCTCTCTGGGTCGTTGTCGTCGTGTTCGTATACGCGCTAAACGCCTGGGTCGCGCGACGGCACAATCGGTGCAGCACGACGCACGTGTAAACACACACACACATACTCGGCGCACATTCATACTTACGGTATTATTATTATTATTATTCGGGTGATTATCCGGTTATTGTGCCACCTATAATAAGAGTGATACTGGCGGCGCGTTCGTCTCTCCAGGTATATAATATATATACCTGTACGGCGGCTTTAACCTCTTCGGTCGCAACTGTTAAAAAACATAGGTACTTATGCGTATAGGTACACGTATATTATAGTATTATACACAGATCTTCGTCATCCGATGTTGAGCACGCATAATGAATAGTACGCGGTCGGTTATTTATATTACGCTTTCGTAATGAGGGGGGGGGAGGGTGCGTGTGTGCGAGTTGTCATGTGTGTATATATTATATTTGACGGGGAGGGGGGTGGGGAACGGGTGGGCGGGCGGCGCGCGCCTACGTATGCGTTTAAAGAAGGGCCTCGCCGCGTATCGATCGGCCGGTCAACCGGTTAGTCGGTGCGTGCGTGTGTTCCGCGGCGTATTATACTTATATCTTATTATTATGGGCACTCGTATGTACGATATAATATTATAAATATATATACATAAGTACGCCGTATACAGTGTCGGTCGTGTGTCGCGTGTGTGCCCGTCGTGGCACAAGTATTACGGACGCCCAAGCGCAGTATTCGACCGGGCTCGGAGTTCGGTGTTTTGTGTTTCCGTCGTTCGTTCAGTGTAGTTTTGGTCGAATAATTTTTGGCGATTTTTTGTTTGTTTTGTGTTACAACACGTGTTTGCTGTCCGCCGTCGATGTCTGATTAAAATGGTAATCGATATCAATTGTAGCACATACGGTCGAGTACGAAACGGGTAATACGCAATGAATCAAAAAAAAAAAATATCAAAAAAATAACCGTTGACTTTAAACACTGATGGTCGTTTACTTTCTTTTAATTTTTTTTTTACGTTGTTTTTTTCGGGTTTCCAACCGAGATGATATATATTATATATTTTTTTAGCATTGATTTTCCATTTAATATTGCCAGTTTTAATACAACGTATGGTTTTCTCAACGTTATTAATCTCTTCACTTATTTAAGCTTTTTAATAATTATAAAACCGCAATAACTGAAAGTTATTAGTTATTACTGTCAATCAACATAATTAACGTTTTTTCCTCGTCCAATTATACGTATTATATAATTAGAAAAGTTAGAGAACTGATTTAAAATTACTTTAAAATTACTCTACACTGTGTACAGTTTAACGTGTTTAGAACATTTACTAAAACTCGCTCTTGCCACATAATTTAACGATTAAAAAAAGAAATGATATCCTACATTTACACATATCACCAATTCGTTGTAAATTGATCAATGAACAAAATTTTAAGTATATGTACCAATAGGTATTCTATAAATCGTCAAAAATCGAGTAAAAACACTTTCATCTGTATGTTTTTTATCATTTTTTTTCACCAAATTGCTTAATATAAACCAATATTTAACCGTTCTAAATCAAATATAACCGTTTGCTTATGAGGGTCTGGCGTCGATACGTGTTAAAGTCTTTGTTTTCACGATAACATATTATGATGTTTATACTGATAAGCCATTATCTTTAGTGTCCCTTCAACCCGCCATAAACTTTAAACCGTTTCGATACCGACCGCAATGCATTAAAATCCATCGTTTTTTGTGTACAAAATCTATGTTTAAATTTTATATATGCCTTATGTGTGTGTATATTAAATGTGTGTTTGTGTATCCTACGCAGTACCCATGAAGGCGATACTACCATGCTGATAACCCGTTACACTTCTGTGTTAATAAAGAGCACAGGAAATACTATGGTATCTCCCACGTACGTGCCTCCTCATAGGTGAGTCAACTTTTCGATTTTTATTCGTATGTTATGACGCTTGATAACTATTAGGTATAACTTATATATAAGCCTAACAGTTGTTCCGTATAATATCTTGTTTCGGTGCTGCAAAGAAACTGATTATAATATAGTGTCATCCACTTCAATCGAATTAATAACAATTCGACGGTTGATATTACAATGTTTGAACAATAATTGTTTAACTGTACCATCTGTATAAACAATTATTTTGTAATAAAATGTTTATGATATTTAAAATATATAGATTTGAAATTTTCTATACTGAATATATGTATGTTTATATATTTTATTATTGCACTTATAATTTGCAAAAATTTAGATATTACGCGAATTAATAATGAGAAAGTAATTTTGAAAAGTTTAACATATTAAAATTTAATATCTTTACATGTTATAATTTCGAACAAATTAATTACAATTATGTAGAAGATCGTCGTTTTAAACTGGTGAAAATTATATCCGAAAACAAGATAGTAATTAATTGTGCTTATTCTGGAGATAATTGAAAATTAAATTTCAATTTTGACACATTATATGCAATTTTCATCAGAATAGTATAGCTCGTGCGGTGTTTTCATTGGCTACTTTTCACGCACCGGTGGCTGTTTGCGGCGGCGCCTCGCTCGAGTGAAAAGGCACACACGTGCATAATATATATATATATATTATATCATATTTTATATATATATAGTAATAATTTATACAGTCTCGTGTCCGTAACAGATGTTCTGTCGCCGTCGTCGGTCAGCGACAGGGCTGGGTAAAATGCGGGAGATTAAGTTGCGCGCCCTATTGTTCGCGTGCGTGCCCTGCACAACACCCAACACCTAATTAATCAACTACACCTCGTGCACAAACAGTTCATACATATATGTATATATCGGGGGTAGGTATTATTTAATATTGCGTTTGCGGCGAACAGCTCTTGTGCGCGGCCAAAATGAATTTTCGGAAACATACCAATTCCCGCGCCCCCTCATCCACTTGACCGCTGTATAGTACGGTGTTGGCGTGTCGAAATTCAACAAAAATAATGATAACTAAGCCAACGTGTTCGTAAACCACGGACTGCAGTGATGATTTCGTATGTAGGAATTCGGGCTATGCAAGCTGGATTTAATTTCGAATGTGAACCCAGACATAGTCGTTCATTGAGTGTAGAGACCTGCAATGGAATCTCACGAAATCGTTACGGCGATGATCACGTGCAGTAATGAAGTTGCACATGTTATTGTGGCAGACTTCTAGTTATAGGTCTAGCAGGTTTTGTATCCAACATGAATATCGTTGTTTTGTTGTTATAACAAAATCAGTTATTGCGAATATAAACATTTTAAAAATCATATTATTTATATTATATTTTGCATAATCTGTTAGTGCAAGAAATCATGTATAATATTATATTATACATTATTTTGCTTATTTATTAAGGACAACCATTTTTTAATATTTATTTTTGCACCAAAACTTTATTTAGTCACCAAATTTCATTGGAAAAAAATTGATAGCTTTTGAAGTGAATCGTTGTTTGTAATTTTAAATTTGACTTGATACTATATGTATTACAACACTTAAAATACACTAAATATAATAAACTACATTAATCTACTTGCGTCATTCTTGCTATTGTTAGAACCAAATATAAACTTGTCTGTATAGTAACAATAATAATTAGGCTTCTGTAATCAATGTTTTGAAAGGCGACGTTGTATAGCAAGGTCGACCCAAGCCGTATATAGTATATATGCCGTAGGCGAGTTAGTGTTGACGAAGACGTTTATTTTCCTCTTACCCTTTTATATATTTATTTTATATAGTCTGTTAACCATACAATCGTCTTGTGTGTTTAGGGATCCAAGCTTCCGGTTTTGTGTCGATGTTCTAAAAACAAATTTATTTTATGATTAGGAAAGAAAATAAAATGCGCAAAGATTACAAATGGGTTTTTATTGTTAAACTGGAAAGTGAATGTTACATATTTTATTATGCATTATATGATAGCAATCATTTAATACCTCAAACAGTCAAAACCTATACTCGCTATCTAATTATTATGTAAATATTTTGACAATGAATAGAATAATGAACTATAGGGTAGGAAAATAGTTGTGGGAGGAACCTTAGAATAGTTTGACTGTTATATATCTTTTTATAAGTGACTCGGTCATTGTCGTTTAAACAGTATGCCGATATGGTGCAATCATCTTCACAATAAACTGCAGCGTTCTCGCTTTACTGCCGATCTTGATTATACACATTCATTGTTGTGGTGTATAAGCTTCGACGTAGCGTACACCTCATGCATGTGTTCAGGAAATTAGGTCGTTGACAAAGACGTTCTCCCGTGCTGACAATCTCCAGAATTGGCCATTGTTTTTTTCTCCAAGTTACACGAATATATTTACGTTATATTGTATTCTTGATGGTATCCGGTCCGGTTCGATGGTGCTAGTGATATTTTTAAAGTAATGCTATTGGTTGTTCCAAAAAAAAAAAATTGATATATGACAAGTATACATATTTGTGGTTTATTACGTGAATCATACACTATAATCGAGGTCGGCTAGTTACATAAATTTGTCATTTCCCACGATACATATTCTCAGTTTATTGTATATAGTTAAGTCGTCACTGCAGATATATATGCATAGATACATTCACACTTATAAATTATTATTTCTTGATAAAAAAGTTTAGTGTTTTTTTCAAAAAAATAATTACCGTTTACGACAGTTAAGCCATTAATAAAACAGGTTGACGAGAATAATACGCCGACATACATAACAAAACAACAATCATGTTCTATTTCATCTAATTTTTCTTCGAAAATATATGTGTATAGATAATATATAAATTTGCAGTAATTAAACTAAATATTCAGTTGCTACTTTTTTGTTCTGCCCCTTGTAAAAGTCCGTTCATTAATAATTTTGGCTGATTCATTGTCTTAACTGTACTTACATGATATATAATATATTATGCTGTGTGTTGATTTTATATAAATATTAATTCTTTTATAATATTTAGATAAAACGAATGTTAAGTTAAATAAAATTAATTATAGGCAGTACTCTAGATTTATATAGTCAATGTCTAATTAAATTAGTTACTTGGTTATTAAATAGATATAATCACATACCTAATATATAATTTTAAAACATGGGTAATTCAAAATTAAACTAACTTAATTGCATTTTTTTTAAGATTATCACTCCTATAAGTAAAATATAGTTAGAGGTAAAACTATATGTAATTATTGCATTATTGGATTATTATGAAATTTAAATTAAAATATTGATTTGGATATTAAGATGCGATAATTGTCGATTATTTTTGTCTAATAAGCCTTTTTAAATTGTTTTAATATTACATAAATTATAGTTGGTAATTATACATATTTAATAAACTATAATTATTCTGCGTTATTACATAATATATGCACTTGTTCACTGGCCTATACTGGATCATTTTTTTAACATTTGATGGATTATTATCAATGATATTGTTGGTATTAATCGTTGTTCTATAATATGTTATAATTTATTCGATTTTTTTTTAATAATTTGTTATACTTGTAACAAATATCATTTTTTCCTTAATTATAGTTTATGTTTATAGTGTATACACAGTACTCATCTAAAATTAAGATACTGCGATTTTATTAAATATTATGTGCATACTGTACAATGCATGGATTACAAAGCTGCAGGACAATGGCGTTATCAAAAATAATAAACGATTGTGGTTTCTTAGTCCTTGAAAACGGCGGAAGCAGGCGAAGTCGGTTTTTGCCATCGTGATGTCTTATAATATGCATCTATATTACTGATGATCTCATATTTAATAGGATTGGACGTATTATAATTTTCTCACTCTCTCTTTCTCTCTCTATCTCCCTCTTCATCTTCCTTTACCACTCTCTATATCTGTTCACACAATGACAATCTCTAATCACGTTCGTTGGGCTTTTGACTTAGTCATTATTTCAATATAATAAGATGTATATATAATTTTTTTATTATGTTATGTTTATTATTTTTTTTTTCGTAATGAGTTTGCATAATGTTAATTCTATCGTTTCGTCTTATAAGTAATGTTACATTACGCATATGGTTCGTGAGCTGATTTTATAATAATCAAAACGCATTTCCCAGTAGTAATAGTAGGTACAGTAGTATTGTAGTAATATTATTGTAGTCACTATATCCGATCATCGTTGAGTTGTTGAGTATGTAAATCATTATCGTACCTCTACTCCAGACATCCTCTCGACATAGAAAACTTGTTTATGCGGTTTTGTATTTTTTGTATTTTTTTTTTTTTTTTATCATAATTCGAAAGTAATTCAAAACAAAATTAAAACGTTAAAACAATACTCTTACATAAACTTCGTCGATCTAGAAACTTACTGTTGTATAAAAGTATATTATCATCAAAACTATTGTCTATGTTCTATATGAATCCTAGACCTATTGATATTTAACACGTTTTAAATGCATGCTAGATGCATCTTATAGATTCAATATAATTTTTCTGGTGCAACTTGAGATTGCTTATAGGTAAATGGTATTTCCTATACACGGACTCAATGTTTTACAAATTGATTAACCTTCTACGAGTTATTTTAATATTTAATTTATTACGGTATTTTTGTTTACGCCTATTTATTGTACCTTATACAATTTGTATAGATCGTCCGTGATAATTTAAATTTATGACTTACAATAATTAATAATTATTAAATTATTATTGTAATGTTTAAAAATATCATTAAATTTGTTTAATTAATAATTTTTAAAATACAAGTCAATAATTTATGTGTTAGTTGTTACTTATTATTATTGAGTTTGGTGAATTGGACAATAATACGTATGTACGTGATCGTAGGTCACGTAATTTGTTATTTTAATGAATGCGCAGTAAAACTTGAAGTTATTTAAATAATTTTTTGTATTCACTATTTTTTTTTTTGTTTGACTCATTGGACTTGTAATATTACGTTAAATTTCGATTCCGCTAATAATTTTCGTATTTTGTGCATTCGACGTTTGTTTTGTTAAAAAAAAAAATTACAACTAACCGAACACATTGTAACACATTTCAGTTTTTTAGTTGGATGTTGTATTTTTATACTCTGCCACCACCAACCGACGTGTGCGGGTCGTCAAGAGTATTTTTTCTCTCCTTATTTGTTGGTCCCCTAAGAGACCATCTGTAACCGAGATGGGCCCGTGCTCGGAGTACTCAAATATTCAGGCGATTTTTTCCCCGTTTAAAAGCAATCACTAGCAACCGGCAGGTCAACCGAACCAGACTTGAATACCTAAACAGACGCATCAACATGTGCCCAGGGGGAATAAATGGTATTGGATGTGTTATTCGTGCGCCCCGTGTAAACGACGGATGATTTAAAATGTCGCTGTGCCGATTGCTTCTGTCAATGTGTGTGCTTGCCTCACCTTTCACGGTTGGATTTATTTATTATTATTTTTTATTTTACTCACTACGTTGAATATTTCATCAATCAAAAGACGAGATTAAAAGGTCAGGTAAAATGTCTGACGCCAGTAACCCGAAGGTCGCGTGTGATTGAAAAGTGTGTCTAAGAATATTCAAATCGTAAACGAAGAAAAAAATGTAACTGTAGTTCCAGTTATTTATTCTTAAACACGTCGCCACTTTGTGATTAATATATAACTTGAAATGATCTTAAGACATTAATTGTGTTAACATTTTTATTGATTATGTATTTTTTATTTAAAAAAAACCTTTTGCCTTGGTTTCTTAATGTTTGCTAATCGCCTATAATTAGGACTTATGTTTATTATTCATCAATATGCGTTAGAGTCAATTAATGGTTAATGATAGTAATCCTATACAAATTTAGCAAAACGTGATATTTCATTTCTGATAGTATGTTTTATGTAAACCGGTGACGTGTAATATATTAAATTTGTAATTCAAATATTTACATACCTGTAAATCAAGAAAAATGTGTATATGATATGAAAAATCAAATGTATAATTTATAATACAATGGTTCTTGCTTTAAAATGCATTATTTTGTTTAAGAGTGTTACGATATTGAGAATATAATTAGTTCGTCTTATATTCAAAATAATGCGAAGTCGTCATGAATGATGAAGTAGCTACTTATGAATAAATCTGTTTTTGCTTGGTAAATCGTATAACTTTACAGTATAATTTATAAGTACGTGTATATATGATACCTCTACGTATACACATAATATATCTGTATACACTGTTAACGGTTAGTCATTTTTCATAGGCGATTTACAATTTAATTTTATAATTGATGTTATTATTTTATAGTTTATATCGAAGACTGAATTTTAATTTTTGTGTTAATATTTTTTTTTGCCTTGTTTTGACTGAATATTTTGAAATCTGTTCCATTCCCTATTTCTATCTATTTAAGTTTCAAATTAAAAATTCAAAAATGATTTATTACTTACATGTATTATATATTTATATAACTCTGTTATATATATTGTTTTGATATTTGTGCATGCCATTAACTGATCACATATTATGTTGTAGACGCTTATATAACCTTGGTCACGGTTTAAAATTATTATGGATTAAAAGGTGATACATATAGATATATTAATGGCACTTGCACTTTGCAATCTTAATCGTTGTCGGTTAATACTTTACTGCATTGTCGACCTTTAGCTATATCGTTCATGCGGAAAAAATACCCACCAATGAGCGCATATAATATTATATAGTGTGCGACGCGTTCGCTGAGTTTGGTATAGTATATTTTTGTGGTCGAGGGACTTAGTGCGTTTTGATGTTAGCGAAAGTTTATTCCAACCACTAGTTTCACTAGTTTGGCGTATCTTAGCCCCTTGGCTTCAGTTCCAATTCATATAATGTCTTCGAGCATGTGTATCTTGGTCTCATCTCGAATACTACTTGCTCGGAATAGGGAAATGAAGCTGACGGCTATAATTAATATTAAACTACGATTTGTACGATCCTTTGTTTAAATTTGTATTATTATTACGATTATCCTAAATAGAATTATACGTACGATAAATTACGGTTGGAAACTTTATGCGTAAGACGTATTACGAATGCAAAATGTTCATGTCATTAAATTTATGTTTTACCGAAGAAGTATAGTGTTACGAGTTCGTTAGTCTTATATACAATGGTATGTGTGTGCATACACACTGTGCATTTAAAAAAAAATAAAAAAATTATCCCATTAGATTTGATTATTATTATAGTTTGTTAAAGATTACATACAGATTTCGAATTGTTAGTCATTTAATAAAATTATTGATCTGTAAACAGATTAATGAAATAATATTAGGCTTTGAAGTATAAATAGTATACTTTTTTATATTATTTAGGTATATGCTGTTGTAGAGATCTATTTGATATATTAAAATACAAATGTTCAATGTTCATGTTATACTTTCAAGCATATTTTGTGGTTTAAACATCTAAAATATTTGTGGTTATATTACACTTAAATAAAAAAACACCATAACGTATTTTCTTAAAAATATTTCATTGAACTTCGATTTGAATTTATTAAAAGAAATATTATTTTAATATATCTACGTGTAATATGTATAGGTACCCATAATTTAGAAGTATTTTTCAAGCGTTCCACGCAACACCAATTTCATCTGCTCTATAATAGTGGTTCCGTGTTTTTTTTTTGTTTTTGTTATTTTTATACATTGGAATTTCATTGTAATGAGCTGAAAAAATTTATTTAACATTTTTTTTTTACCTATATATAGGTACACTAATTTCCGTAACAACTACGATAACATTCCCAAATGACCTTACACCGATAATAATCCGTGAAAATATTTGGTTTCTATGCTGTAAGCTGGCACACGTTATTGTATCAAGCTCTGTTGTTATTCAAAATGAAAATTATGTATAAATATGGATGTATGGATAAAATAATATTTTAAATAAAAATGACTATAATATTTTTATATGATATTTTCTCAAATATTTTTCTTCTTTTTGTACACCACAGGATATGTACCATAAATTGTACATTTCATAACGATTTGCATGTATTTTGAGAATAATTTCAGGATTTAAATTTTGGAAAATATATATGATAATATAATATTCTATTACAAAAGTCAATGTGTTCATAACATATGTTGAATGATTCAAAACTTGGACGAAATGTAATATTTGAGAATTTTCTGTGGAATTAATTTAAATACATATATAGTAGGTAAACTAGTTTTTCATCTAATAGTTAATAACATATTTTAAATAGTTTCGATGGACACCCTCTTCATCTCCTAAGCCGGTTCTGTTTTTGTATATTTCTTGTATTATATAAATATATTACTATAGTATTATAATAGCTGCATGCAGATTATAAATATTTATTGTCTAAAAAAAATTACTACCTATTCAAAATATGTTTATAATTCTATTATCGTTATATGAATGTCAAAATATGACGTATTCGAAGATTTTCAGTAGACTGTAGATTGAATGTTTTCCCTATTTTCTAGAACTGATTGTTGCATAAAATAAAAAATTTGAATGTACGAGTATGCTTGATTATTTTTTTTTGTTTTTGGAAAAATTTAAAATTAAAACGTTTTACCCGAGAGCAGCATCATAATATTTCTAATTTAGCTGTTACTAATTACTAGGTTTCACCGTAACTATTATACGTCTTGCATGAACTGTAAAATGAAAAATGTATTTCGTTTGAAACAAAAACGCATGTATCCTAATGCCCTATGGAAATAGAAAACAATGCAGGTACCTTTATTCCGTTTCACCATCATTTCCTGTCGTCGTACTCGAGGCAGTTTGGAAAAACTGTGTATGTATATTGTATATATATATATATATAACTTCGGTGAATTTGTCCTTGGGAAAATATATAGCAAACAATGTAATTTCGAATGGAATGTCAACTGTTTTTTTACGGTATCGAATCTTCATCATAGATAATAACAATAGTAATTCACTCAACTTCTTAAAATATAAATGTGAATTTATAATATTATATACGTAACGTATATATGCTGTATACATATATCGTCATACGTATGTTGGATGTGCTTATATATAGTGATCCATTTAATGTAATAAAACACTCATTATTTTAGAAAATTTTAATGATTTAAAAAATATTTGTTTTATATAGTTACAACTTACAATAGTCATTTACCAAACAAAAGTTTTAAATACAATTATATTTTTACTACTTTCTTGTCGTTATTATTTTTTTAAAGTTTTTTTTTACAGTTTTTGTATTTTATTTTAATTTTATATTCTAAAGTAAAATATTATTATTTCTATCTACAAAAATCATATTTTGAAGAAGCAGTTTGTTAGTTATAAGTTATAACTAATAATGTCTTTAAAATTTTCACGAGTAGAGTAGTGGACTAAAAAAATATTTTGCTTTACAATAAGGAATAAAAAATGTTATTTTGTCATTAAAAAAGATTAACAAGCTGACTATAAAAATTAGTAAAAATATAATTTATTAGAAAAATGTTATTTATTAATAATTTAAAATTATGTACGTTTATAGTTTTTGAAATAATGATTGTCTTGCACGGATAACCCGGTAGCTGCCTATTTAAAATTCAATTAGATACGTATAGTTATAAACCATATATAGTTTATGTTCTTAAAATGTTAGTACGATATAATTATTATACGTGTTTTGATTTTGTCAAAAGAAATCTGTACGTTAACGTTAAGTGCAAACGCCGTAAAATTATTCTTTAACGATTGGAGCCTCTGGAACTGGAAATGTTATTCAAGACAAATGTGCATATAATTTAGTAATTTCACGGAGTACGGTTTCCGTCAAAGCCCACCCACTATAATGACTGTGTATTATGTTTAAATATCACTGTTGGAACGCAACGCGCAAATATGAGTTGACAATATCGCATAATAACATTTGTTTGGCCATTTATTTGGGTAACGTCAATTTTCATCGTCAAACCGGTTCCAGTTTTAGGTACTGTCAGTACCGTTTTTTTTATAGTTAATTTGAAAAGCAATTCCCATTTTCTTTGAAATTAGTGTACACTGTACATATACTCGGAAACAGTTTCAACCTTTTTCTTCTTATTAAAACTAGTATTTACTCGCCATAATATTATACTCAAACGAATCCCCTTTTCGTTTATGAAGTTTAATGTTTCACAAACCTACATGATTTGTTCCATGTGTAAACACCCTTACCCATAAAAACACTATATTGTTATAGTTTCGCATGTACATAGAATATAAAAGTGTTTTATCGATCGCTGTATTGAAACTCGGCGCTCACATAAATATTAAACACAAAATTTAAAATGCATCCTATAATTTAAATGAATTATTTTTTACTACTGAACGAAATAAATTTATGCACCCGTAATATAATATATTTTATTTGCTCGTGGATTTATGATTTATTGATTCATAAATTTTACCTATTCATTTTTACTGGTACAATTAATTGTATTAATTGTTTTGTTCTATGCATTTCACTTTAAAAATTATTTTTGTATTACACAATAATTGTGTGAAAAAATATGTAAAACGTTTGGATCTATAAACAATGTATTTTAGTGCAGTAATTTTAAAAATGTATAAGTGAGAAAGTACGAATATGCATAATGTATGTTCGTATCCGTAGATTTAGCTTGTTGAGCAACAAATAATATTGCACGTATAACGTTAAGGTAAATATAAAACAAAATTAAAAGTAAATATTTACTGTACAAATAGATATTCATTATTTAAGTAAACGACAAGAATATGGGTTGTACTCGACAAGCACGTACAGGTGTTAACTGCAGGCTATAATAATATGCCGCTTTATTTGCCTATGTAATAAAATAAAAGAAAAATTTGATGGTTGAACGTTGTTATAAAATTGAATTGAATCTCTATATCGTAGGTTACGTAGTAAACATTAACGGATTGAAAACGTCAAAGCACAGTTGTGTTCCAATTGATTAATAACCATTTGTGTGATGTTTACTGATAACAAATATGTTGGTGGTGATGTTTTAATTTTGATATACATTATACATATTATATTATATGATATATTATTGCTGTATCGGTTTAAATGTATAACAGAATTATGTGGTTGTAACGAAACCCTTTCGACCCGTTTAACGTTTAGCGGGAGTGTACTTGTCACGGTGTGAATGATTTGTGCGCATTTCAAAAATCATTAACGGGCCCGTTACCGGAAATTTGATTTCGGATTGGAAATCCAAAACCACCGACTTGGGGTGGGCTAGAGGAAGGATCGCACCCGCGGCCGATTTCAATTTTCATTCTCACACACACAAACACACATACACATATGAACCTACAAATTTAAACAAGTTTGTATGGTTTTCCGACGCGTTATATACATAGTATATATATATGTATATTCGCGATAAATCTCGCGTTTTCAATCATATTTTTTTGGTGTCGAGAAGAAGAGACTCGCATAAAACCCGACTGCGGGTGCGGGATATCACAATGGGACGCTCTTATATAATATATTATAATGTTTCTTAATCTCGTTACGATGACACGGCGATGCCGACCGTTCCTCACACAATTGCGCTTCGGTTGCTCGGAGACGCTCGGTATAAATGGATTTCAATGTCGTTGAATTAATAATCGGATTCCATAAATCACCGAGATCTTGTTTTTTTCTCTTTTTTTTAGTAACGTCGACGATAGGATGTCGGTGTCTTATTGTTGTTGCGACGTTCGGCTTTTTACGCGCGCCGAATACATATGAGTACATGATCGTTCAGCGCGCCTGTCCGAAACGTTAACTTTATATTTATTTTTATCGGGGTGTGGGGAGAGGGGCCATGTTCAGCTATAACAGATGCTATATACTGTCACTATACGAGTGTATAATAATAATAATAATAATCTCTGAATTTAAATAATACAAAAAATAAAGCCATATCGTATACGAAGAATTAAGTGTTAGCAATAATATTATGGTCTCGTTGCCCGTTGAAAATTGGATGAAAACAATTGTTGAAACGTCTCCCCGTATCAGACTTGTCTTCTCTGACAAGATATATTATGGTTTATATTATCCGCTGTCGGCGTTTGAATCGAAAATTGTCTTCTCCGTATTGTCGTCAAGCTGTTATTTACCCTGTGGTTATTTTCAAAATGATTCAATAAGACAATAATACGTACCGTATTGCAGTAAAGCGTTAAATCTCTCTGATATTCCCAACAAAATATATCTTTTTATTTCAACCGTATTTTATCTACGTATATATAACATGTCAATGTAATTTTATCATATACTGTTTAATGAAAATCCAGTAGGTACCTACCGTTTAATTAAAATAATATAGTATACCTAATATAATTGAAGATATTATAAAAATTGATTAAAATCATGCATAACACTCAATTTTATTTTATTTCTTTTGTTTTTTGATTTACCAAGTACTATGTGTCACGAGCATTAAGTATAATATTTCTAAAACTTAACATATAATGCATTGTATCACATAATTGTTTTACATTTATTATTTGATTTTCATATTTTTATTTAATGTATTAATAATATTATTATAGATATATATTATGTTTAAAATGTTCATTTTTATTACATAATATTCTATTGATATTTTAGAATTATATTATGCCCATTAGTTATAATTGAATGATGTTTAATAAATAATGTATTTAAAAATTCATTATAATTCGAAAAAAAATATTGAAAGTATAAATTTAATGAGATAGTATTATTGGTCCCAATAGTGAAATCTTTTAAAATAATTTGTAAGTTTATAAGTGAACTCCCCAAAACTTTAAAAAAGACATCATTAAAATTCAAATAAAAGTTACTTTTAGCATTAAATTTTTACTTTTTACACGGATTTAAATAATATAAAAAAATAATTTTAAATAAATAATATTAGCTATGTTTTCCTTTGTTTGAAATTAATTTTATGAAATATAATTATTTTGTTTACTGCAGTTTTTTTCATGTATAAAATTAAAATAAGATTGATAATTATTATGACTGATAATTTCTCAAAAAAAAAAAAATAATATTATATTTATTAAATATTTTTTTGTTAAATTATGTATTTAGTTAAATACTGTTATGATGTTTTTCGTAACGTATTTAAGTGACATTTCATGTCAAAAATAATTAAATCTGCTGGGTTTGGTTGTAATAATAAACCAACAAACTGGTGACAAAAGTTTAATATTACCATTTCGTGGAAATTAACGAGATTCTAATGTTTGAGAGCTTTCATAAAACAGTAGATTTCTCAAAGGACTAGAAGACTTAAGACGAAGATACATTTTCACGGTTGGGATTTATGGAGGTGGGGAACACGTGAGCCTACTTAAGTCGTCTTTTTTTAATTGTCGACTGTTTCTTATATATACTTTCTGCATTTCCCCTGGGATCAGCTGTGTAAACGGTCTTTATTTTAATTTTGCGTAAAATATTTCATTTTTGCCGTAGTGCCGGTTGCAAACAAAAACGCCGACCCCCTCGTATCCATAGCAGCAGAGACAATAACAAATTTGACCCGGCTTATTGTTTGTGTGTTGCACGTAAAAATAATGAAATATAATTTTTAACAAAAGTTTTATATTTATTAATATTTTTTTTATTGTTATCAATTTTAAACAATAAACATATTCGGTGCTTAGTGTTTTAAATGATAAAAATATATTACGTATATATAGCATGTCTATACGACTATACGCTACGGTGATTACTTCATATTATAATATGTGATCCATTAATTCGATTGTAGGTGTATAAACTATTTATATTTTTTGTGATCATGACTAAAATGTTAATCTGCAAATGATGTTTTAATGTTAAAGGAAATATATATATATTTTTGTAATAGGTACCCACATAATCTTTTTTTTGGCAAATATGTTAACTCTGTAAAGTTTGACCTTACGTAAATGTTACATTAAGTTTTGTGAGTTATTGGTATTACCCTTCCTAAAACATTTCTATGTGGATTTCTTGTAAATATTGTATTACACTAAAGCGATCTCCTAGGAATTTCTTTACAGTCCAATACGAATTATTGGCTATAGGCCAGGTCTTGTGTAATTCAAAGATTACGCATGTGACTTGTATCGTATCTCGCACACTTAGCTATTTCCTTATTATTATTTCCGACAAACCACTTTAGAGAACGGATATTGTTCTTTCAATTTTTCAGTTTTTACAATAGTTTTTTTTCCATAAGAAAATCACGAATCCAACAAATCGTTTTTAAACACATATTTTTGTCCTATACTAAAGAAAAAATAAATCAAACAGTATTCAATAGATTTTTTATGGACAATTTATTCTATTGTATAACTAACATTAAAATCGACCTTTTTCCTCGGTATGGACGTATTTTGACCGCAAATTGATTTTATAGGAACAATAAAAACTCTAGAACGTTGCTCGCGGACTAAAATTGCTTTAACGTCCAATCATTTCCCTAGTGACCGGCAAGCAATTATGCCATTATGGCATTCCCAGATGATTATTTTGTATAACTTGCTTTTATAAAAATCGAGTGTGGTTATACTACACATACAGCCAATTTTTATCTGATACAATAATTTTTCACGTGGAAAGTTGTTCACGAGAGTTTTATTTTTATGTTCGTTTCCCGGCCACCACATATAGTACATACATTCTCTACCCCAATCATGTTCTTCACCGCTCTTTCGTTTTGTTCAGAATATTGTCTGCTTTTGTTAAGTTTTCCGTGTATACGTTTTATTTATTCGCACTGTCTATATCGATGTAACGTAAAACTTTGTAAACTCTTATAACATATTACTAACATATTAGTATGGTTTTTATGTAACTTGTTTGTCTCGATTCATGGTGGCTTATAAAAATTGTTTGA
The DNA here is from genome assembly GCF_020184175.1 of Aphis gossypii. Taxonomy (NCBI): domain Eukaryota; kingdom Metazoa; phylum Arthropoda; class Insecta; order Hemiptera; family Aphididae; genus Aphis; species Aphis gossypii. The sequence goes on from NC_065530.1 coordinate 81,161,013, forward strand.
GCGCACATTTTCAATCATAAATCGTACGAAAAATAATATAACGTATACCTTTGTATATCACGATTTATGATTACGGTGAACGTTTTTAATATCACATCAGCTCGTTTTATTAAATTGTCGAATCGATTTTAAACACACATACACAGATATATATCATATATGTTTCAGAATTTTTACGCCACATGTTGTGAAAAATCCAAATCACATTAATTTCGCATTTATGAATAATATTAGCTGATACAGCACAGTAATCAATATAGATAATATACTATAATACATGTTACTGTTTCATCGCGCTAAGAAGTAAATTAAAAGAACGAAATGTGTGATTAATAAACGTATAAACGTTATATAAACAATAAAGATATTTTTTTCTTAAATTTATGTGAACGTCGTATATATATTATTAATTTAAACTCATCGCTGTGATCTTGATTATGCATTATTATAGCGGAGCATCGTTATTTAAACAATGAAGTCTGGCATGTTTTTCGTAATTGTTAAAACTCATTTTCGTCTTTATTGAAGAGAATAAAACAAATTTGAATTTGAGTTGATTAATCTATGTATAATGTGTATATATATAATAAATATAATAGAGTAGTTATTTCTATTGATGCTTATTAATTTGCATAGTCAATGAAAACAAAAATAGCACACAAAGATTAAACGGAAACGAGGCGTATAACATTGAGAGAAAAGCACGTAGGCTGTCAATTATTTTTATTAATTTCAATTTTTTTTTTTAAACTACGGCCATCGATGTTATATTTATACTATGTATACATAAAATGTCTATCCCAAACCATACATTATGACCTTAATCCACGGTCGCTTATTGTGCGTGTATTGCACGGTCAAATGGATATGATTTCGAACAAAACACTGTTTTAAGCCGTCGGACATTTTTCGCCGGATTAAAAGCTTCGGTCCAGGCTCGGTGGGATCATTGTGGCGCGCGCGATGCCGTTGAATCGTTGAAAGGTTTCCACGGTGGGTATGGGCGGGCAAAAAAAAAATATTAATGACTCGCGTGTTTCAACACATCGTATACGTTAGTATACATAGAGATTATTTACCGTGGACCGAGTGAGAAGGGAGTGATGAGAATAGTGCCGTATATTTATATACATTATATGGAACGTAATCCGACAAACAGAGGGCTTTCGACCGTCTGTATATATAATAACCGACGCACATATAATATACACGCGTATAGTTATTGTTGTAGACAAAACGCGCGTCCGATAGTGAATAATCGCGAAATGTTCATTTCGGTTGCAGCCCGTTTTGCGATGGCGCTGGTAAAAGGCAATACGCTAGTTTCCGAGATAAAACGGCGTTTTGTTAATTATTTTCGCTTTGATAAAGTTTCTCTTTGATATATTACGGCATTCAAAACGGTGGCGTACGTACGTATTAAGGCATATTATACGGATTTCTGTGAAACTCTGTTGCTGTGCATCTATGCGTTACCGTGCCCACAGATAAATATTTTCCTAGAAAGCCTTAAAAGCTTTTCTTTCCCGGCTTTTGCGTCACGTCTTGTTGTTTTTGTTGGCGTGGAAGTCCGACGATAGATGCAGTAACGGCCCGGTAAGAAATAGAATAACGTCACGGGGAGTGAATGTTATTTTAATAGTTTTCCCGTTTGACTAATGCCACTTGACTTTAATTGCGTTTATATAATATAAAAGTACAACGTCCAACGCTGTCGTATAGTCTTAGTTTATATTTGGAAAACGAAAAACAAAAATCGTCGACGTTCATCTACCATGTAAGGTATATTATTATTTTTTTATATATTCACTCGATCGACAGGGAAATAGAACGATATCGATTAACTGTGATTGTGAAAATGAAGAACTGCAGACATCAAAAGGTTTAAATGTTGCAATAATTATATTATATCTTAGATCGTGAATTTATACGAACAATAAACAGCATAACATCATCATATACCAAAACGTACGAGTATCGAATACAAGTGCAAATTCATTACATTATATTATAAACGTACGTTTGATGAATACGTTGTTATGGTTATAGTTGTTATATGATGTGTAGACATAATATTATGTATTATGCGAAATTATGAACACATTTGGTTAATGGTTCGGTGGTTTTCGGGGCTGCTTCACCCCGTATTTTGCGGGTGACATGCATTACTTTTATCTGATGGAATCTATATATATATATTTATATACAGCACGGTGTCTACATATACGTGTATGTCTGTAGGTATATATACTTTCCCCCAAGTCGTCGTCCGGAAATGTTTATCAATAGCTGTCTGCGTGACCACAGTCGATTTAGATGGTGCGACGACGATATAATAATACGAGTATAAAGACGTGCCGTCGTCGGCACACCCCTGCACTGCCATCACCACTGATGCATCAAAGGGTGTATGTTCACCGAAATCGTCGGACTACTGGTGCACGTGGGGAGAAGCTTCCGAAACCGACTGCTGTTTAATAGCGTCGCTGATGGACCTGGCTTCCGCGGTGTAAATCAATTGCTGCTATATTTTATATGTACTGCACACTCATATTATCCTCGTTTATTGTTAAGTCGGGCGATTTTCGACCGACTATTGCGTTGTTAGGTATTATTATCGTGTTTTACTCGCGCTAACCGATTCCTTCTGCAATGGGGTGTAAAACATAATAATATATAATTTAATCGTGTGATTAGTGATGGCATTCAACGATTGGGTTATATATACGTCGGCACCGCGGTTGACACTTCGTACAGGGCCTCCTGAAACGCACAATGATATTATATCGATGTATAAATTAATCGACTCGCGTGTGTGGCGCGTGTAGGAATGTACGCGTTGCACTCCAGACAACAACAACAATAATTAAACATCGCTGAAGTTCGTGTACCGGACTGTATTTCACAAAACCTATATCCATACAGGCATAGTAAATAAATGTTTTGTTTTTCTGCAATTGGACTTAAGCCAATAATACGTCGGCTATTATAATATTACCAAAATAATTCGTGACACATGACGAATATCGAATAATATTTTACGACCGGAGTGAATATGTCACTGTCCCCTATATGTGGGTCCAATTTATTGTGGTTAATTAGATGGACGACCGTTTTGGGACTTAATATCATGTCCCCTCTGAGAAGACGTCCAAAAACCGATGACGACGGTTTTATTGTTTAAGTGCTTTTTTATGTATTTTTCGTCACAAAGTTAGCATTGTCAAGTTTATTGAATGTGTCGATGAAATAACTTGTTTCCAATTCACAAGTTCAATGTTAACTGAAGTGTTCATCTGATTAAAGATTATCATAAACTATTTAAAAAAAAAAAAATAGTTAAATATTTTATTTGGTAGGTAGGTACATATTTCGAGTTAAATTTATTTACAAATATAATAATGTTCATATTAAATTAATAGTCCTAATAAGTAACATCGTAACATTAGAACCTGTAGTGATTTAATATATTATTATTAATTATAATGTATAATATCTATACACTATTATTAATTGTATAACTTCAATAATTAGCTCTTAATTGTATTTTTTAATTTATAAATTAAACATAATATGTGCTTATTTAATCATTTATCTTGATAACGTTTATCTAAGTATCATATAATTAATATAAGTAGGTAAATAAGCAATTATTTGATTCTCTTATATTACTTTTCAATCCAGCAATAAATGCGTGTTTAATATTTTTGTACATTTGTTTGAGAAGTGTTTGGTTCGTTAAACTAATTTCGTATAGTGAAAATCGTAACAATCATATGGAACCGGAACAAGAAGTTACTTTGTTGATTCGTTTCCTCCTGTCCGACTGATATGTTCTATTTGCACGATTTCGTTAAATCCCACATGGGACGTGTCTGCCCTAGCGTTTCTTACCGATCTCTTTGGCAATAAAAGTCAATTTAGAACTAACCCTTAGAAATTATCGAAAAATCCTCTACAATTTGATAAAATTCAAACTGAGGGATCGTTAATGACTCCATAAGGCCTCAACTTGTTCACAAAATATGACATTAACCCCGCCATGTTTGAAATAGTTATAACTTTTAACTATTCTGCAACTATAGACGTCTTCAAATGCCAAAAATCTATATTCCGATAATTATTTTGTTTTTTAAAAAAACCCAATAACAATCATGATCGATTCTTATAATTTTCTTCGCATTATCAAAGTTTTTTGGAAAGTGGTTTTTATATCATTGCTACCGAGATTCACACGTACTTTATAATATTTTATCTAACAAAATATCATTGAAATTAATTTTATTCATATAAATATTTTATATTGATAAGATATGCATGATTTAATGCGTGTTATATTTCTGATCTTTGTATGTAGCTATTATATAACATAAATATCAATAGTAATTTATTAATCATCGGAGTAAACAGTACCTAATGAATTGTGTTAAATGTTAAAGCACGGAAACTAATTTTGTTCAAACATACTTGAGATTTTACTCTATTTGACTTAATCTAGCTTAATAAATTAATGAATTACTTCGTGTGTGTATATTAATTTTGTAAAGTGGCATTTATATCAAGTTCAAAACATTACTGTAAAATGTAATGACCTAGTGTCTTCTCACGTAGGTATATACGATAATAATATTATAATGTTATAATGTAATATGTTGAATAATACACCTATAATCATAATAATACGCCAACTAGATTTTTTTTTATATATTTTTATATTATAATAATAATATATTAATGTCATTACTTATGACAGTTATAACGTAGTTGTTCGGACGATAGAAAGATAATTTTTTTAATTAACTGATTCAGTTACACTATGGATATATATTACACTCAAATTTATATTATTATTTATTGGTTTAGGATAGGAGGTTGTTGGGGTCACTATTAACGACATTACGGTTTAAACAAAATACATTATGCATCTAAGTATATTTTTAGATTCAACCGAGGTACATACATAACATACATAATTTATGCATAATATGCAACATAATATGCCTTACTTATGGCACTTACCTATGGAGGTAGCTTATAATATAGATCTGCTACTACTTAAGTCTGTTCGATAAAAGTTTGATTTAAAGGAGGAAAAAGGTCAAACGAAATGTACTGGTTATCATCGTTCAGCGAAACGATTGATTCGGTGCACTTTGGAGTGTAGGAAAAAAGGGTTGTAGGCGGAAGAGAGGCGGCGCTGCTGCCGGTCTCGGTCTCGCTGTTTTTTTTCTCGCACGACGATGACGATGACGCCGCCGCCGGTCCGTTCGACGCGCGTCAGTCGCGCTCGTACGTCTCTTGCCGACGGTCGTGCCTTTCGCACGCTCGTGATTCTCGCGTCATCTCGCGGTCGTGTATGTTTCTGTGTGAGTGTCTACGTCTTTTTTCTGCGTGTTTGTGTATGTGTGAATTGTTCTACTGTGACTAGGATTCCGGCTATAGAATTTATGGTAAATAAATACATTATTCACGGTTGGTATTATTTGTATTCGAAATTTCCTTAAGTACCATAGTCGTCGCGACACATTGACCATAGACTTTCATTCATTCATTAAATATCGGGTTTTCCATCACTTCCAAAAAAAGTCATCTGTATCGTTATACAAGTCATTAACTTAACCCACACACGGGGCACAATATTATATAAACGCTCACGTGCGTATAATATTATATTATGTGTGTGCTGCAATAATGCCCGCCGACGGCGACTACTCGATTTAGCATTCCTTGACCCTAATGTGGTATTTTTGCCGTTCGCCTCGTGTGTCACGTCTTTCGGAATTATTTGCCCGTATCCTTTTTCCACGGAGGATCCACGGTTCACGGATTCGACGATAGTAAAAACAGTAAAAAAAAAACAAAAACGAACAATCGATTTGTTCTGTGTCCGGTCAGTGTTGTCGTGGTCGTTTTTTCGTCATTATTTTAATTCTATTCTTGTGTTTTGTCCCCATCACAATAATTTCGGACTCTGCTTCAATGTGTTTTTAAACGCCGTGGTTTTCCAGCTCGCTGTGTAGACCACCGGCATGCCGTCGCCTAGCATCGAACACCTGTGCAACGGCGCGTCCACGTTTCTGTCGCCGACGTCCGACCGTGGTCTATTGACATCTCTGAATCACAGTTTGAGTTTTGTGAAACTCAATCGCCGGTCCGTGTCGCCGACTTCACTTAAGCCGTTAAACTGCAGCCGTCGATATGCAGAAATCGGCAAGAAAAGATTGTTTTTTAGGTGAGAAAAAATAGTTATGTACTTTTAGTTGATTGAAACACCTTATGTATTGAAAAACGTGAACGTATATTATTAATATTTGTTAAAATAAAAAAATAATATAACTGGTTATTGGACATAGGATTGTCCAATCACACGCATATATTAATTTGGTGTACGTACTGTTTGTTATAATAATTGTTATTTGTTTGTTAGTATATAAATGTATAATGTACTCCTTAATAGATGATATCAGGTATAATCTAAAATGTAATGTCTTATTATTTGTGTACCTAGAGAATGTTTAATAATTTTTAAAAACATATCATGCACTCTTATATTCCACAAGTCAAAACACCCATTAAAATTATACATCTATGAAAATAACAATATATACATGGTTTGTGATGGCTATGATACATGATATTATGTTATGTTGTGAATTGTGTATAGGTATTTATGGCATATATTTTATTCTATAAAATGTATGTTATACTCACATAGAGTAATCTATTTCACAAATAAACATTAGAAAAAAGAATGTTACATGATATTGAATTGAAAAGCTTGATAAAATTTCTTTGGTTTTCGATTGTAAAATTTATTAATTACATTTTTCTCTATTAATCCTGATTCTCCAATATTGTACTTACTAGTTATACAGTATGAAGTTTTTCCAACTCTTGATATTTAAAATAATTTTCATCTTTGTGGAATTCTGTCATATTTTATATAGTTATTGATATAACTTGTACAATTTTATGAAAAGTTTATCGAAAATTGCTCTTTATTTATAAGAAAAAGTTTTCTCAAGTATAAAATGTTTTAAAAACTTTTTATTAAACTTTAATTACCCTTCAATTTATCTTGTGTTTAATAAAACTATTTTTGGATGGAAAATAATCGAACATCAATTTGCTATAATATACAAAAATAAATTAGAATTGTTTCAAATATATAGTTAGGTATAAACCTACACATTATGTTATATATTGCCTACGACTAACCTTGAAATTGAGTGATACGACTATAAATATCACGAAATACTTTTAAATTGATGGAAAAATAATTAAAACAACTTTAAACTGATACAAAAAAAATATTGGATTTTTTTTAAAACTAATTATATCTATAAATTACAATTTTAAACTTTATTTGTAATTCACTAGAAAAGTTATTCATGGTATAATATAACACAATATTGAAATTTTTTAATAGATTTCAAACTTTTACATAATTGGATTTTATGTCTGAATCGACAGTCTGTTGTCTTATCAACATATAATATACGATATATATGTATATTTTTCGTTGTTAAGCACTCTACATTGTTCACTCTAAAGTTTCCGTTCATTTCAGTCGATTAATCCGATTACCAGATTCTCTGTCCTTTCATTTATACGTCAACATAAAGGGTATTTTCATATTCTCTAAAGAAAAAATATTATATTTTCTTTTTTGTTCTCCTTCTTTTGATCAACTCACAAATGTTTAGTCCTTTCAATGTAGATTTGAAGCTAAAACACTTCAGTCGAGATTTGAATCGAAAAAAGTAAGGGAGTGACAAATCGGTTATCGTTAAAAGCATGCTGAAACAATGGTGAACTAACGATCGAAATTATTTCCTCCCCTTTTCAAGAAGACGTTTTATCACGAGACGTACTGTCCCACATACCGTTATGCTTAATTAAATCCAATTCCCGTTTGTCTTTGAAAGGATGTCCGTCTATCCATTAAAACTCGCTTGTAAGGCACTTATAAAGTCAAATTTGTGTATGTTCTGTACACAGCCTGCGAGACAGGGGGTTTTCTGTCGAATTTAAGTTATTTTACACAATGTCCGTGGAATTAAATTACTTTTTGAAATTGACCCAACATGTTTCTTCTTTTATATATCATACAATTAACACATAATTGTTATTAATATAAAATCAAATAGTTGTTATGTTTTATTAATAGATACATTGAACTGGATTAATAAATAAATAAATTCGATTTGGTCGAATAAGCAAAATACATTTAGTTATTAGCAAACAACAAATATATTTTATAATTAAATATTATTATCATAGTTTAATATAATATGATTACATATTACTTTCATTGAGGAAATAGTTAATAATAATGAGTAGGTATAGCTTATAATAATGCACTGCATGTAATTTTAATTAAGTATAAATTTTTAAACTGTCTGTATTCTATATTCATCGTTTCATAATAGTATTCAAAACATGAATACTATATTAAAGGTATTTAATTTAAAAAAAATTTTACTGTAATAAAAATCTTGAAGAATTATAGAAAAACTTAAAAGTCTTGATACTACTTAATAATTATACGTATTTAATATTATAAAAAGGAAACTTAAAACAAAACTTGATAATTAAATCGTCTATTTTTATATAATTCTGCATTTATCTGAATCATAAAGCTTATTTTATTTTCAATGAACGGGAAAACAAACAATTGTTTAACGCATTAATTTTAGATAATTATAAAATAAATAAATACATTCACATTATTTTAACAATTGTTTTGTGTGAACTATTATGATAATTTTCAATATTATTTTATAATTTTATATTATAATATGCTTATTGTTGCCAGATCCTAGGTTAAACTTTTTTTGTTGATATTTTCAGGTAGAGAATAATGTGTTGATCATTATTTTCGTTTTATACTTTTGTTACGTATACAACATTTCTTTTATGACCGACAATTGTATTCATCTAATCGATTTAAATTTATACTTTTCTGATCGGATTTTTATACAAATTACAAGTATATTTTAATGGGCCAATGCGAATGTCTTGATGCGTTTTCTCGTATTTGCGTCTAGATGCTCCCTTTGGGTCTGTGAATATTTCATGAATTTCCTCTCCGGTTGATTAGACCGCGTGCTCGGCTTCCTTCACATGCATAATACATGTCCAGACTTGCTCGTGTTTGGCCCAGTTGATCGTCAAAAAAAAAAAATAAAAAAAAAATAATAATAAATAAAGTAAAATACACAGTAAGCCGCAAAGGTCTCGGACGTCAATTGTGTAGTAGGGTACAAATGTGCACGAGGGTTATATAAAATGTCACCCAATCCCAGGGGCTGAAGGAAATTTGTGTAGGAACTAACCGATATATTATAATACATTCTCACGTTGAACAGCTAAAACACTTGTATTACACCATTTTATGTATTATACTATTGTGATGTTGGTCAAATTTATAGATTCATAACCTGTTTTTGCGTAATATCTAATCTATGGAGTGTAAAACTTGTTTCATATTTGTTTGGCTGACCGTGAATCGGTTTTGTGAAGGATGAAAATGATTACAAGACGTTGACCCGTACATTGTATTAATTTTGATCAATGTAAAGTTATACCTTTGTATCAGTTGTACTACTTATGTTTTATAATTTAAACACCCTATTTTATTTTTTTGTTCTACACATTTATAATTTCTTGAAATGAAAATATAACGATATGCGCGTACATTATACTGACGGATTATTGTTAATTAATGTAATTTTATACACTCTAGCCAATAACCGTTTGAATTAATTTAGATTAAAGCTCTAAGTCACACTTAAAGTGTTATGATTTTATGATTTTTTTTTCAGAAGAGTATATTTTAGACTTAGAAATATTTAATTTATAAACGGTAAAAAAGTAAAGTATTGATAATATATTTTAAATCAAATCTTGACCATGAGGTCTGTTCAGAGTCATTTCTTAAATGCACAACTGTATTTTTTTGTTCAAATTAAAAGTATTAATTTACCATTGTACGAGTATATTTATCAGCTGAATATAGCCATCAATAATTATAATATTATTGAGCAACTTTAATTATACTCAATGCTTATTCCGTGATAAGTTTAGCTGATGTGAGATCTTACAATATAGTTTGTCTCTACATTAATTATTATCAGTTTAGTAGTGTTTTTATAGGTATTTGATTTTTTTTTTATTGGTTTAATGTATTTTATCAACTGTATATTTGATTTATATTCCGTAGGTCATCGTAAGATAGATAGATAAGTAGATACAAAAAATTGTATTTTAATTATTTAGCTGTTTTTAAAATTTTCTAAAAATTTTTTTTTAACTAACCGTGATCTATAATAGTTATTTGTTAGGTAACTATTAATACTATATAATATACTAAATTAAAGAATAAAGCAAAGTAAATAATACTTAAAAATTAAAATAGCGTATTTCTTAAAAATAATAATAACAATAATAATTTTTTTAAACCTATAATATCCGAGCTATTATTATCAGATTTTCTTATCAAAAGCTTTTATATCGAAAATTATATATATTATTATTACACAAAATCTTTTTTGATTCAAGCGCGGTCTTATTTTGGTTATTATAATTAGATAAGGCATGTCTCCTTTGATGGTTTAACCCGATGTTTTACCTCAAAAGAATGAACGAATGAAATGAATAAAATTAATTTATACCGTATATACTTATCGTTGAAATTCTACGTTATGCAATCATAAGACTTTTTTGAATGAATATAAAAATCATCGTATTCAAATTGGAGAGATTGTAAAAGGGTGTTACGAACTCTTCGTGGTGTAACCAAATGACTCATTCGGTACAAAGGGTGATTGCAAGAAGTGTAATTTTTTTTTGTTCACGTACATACAGTGTGTATAAACTAAAACACATACTAGGGTAGTAGGGATTCGCAGACAGTTTCCATGGCGACCATGCGTCTGTCTGTGACATTCTAGTATTATAACTGCAAGGGAATCGACAATGGGCCACCCGGCTGTCCTTTTATCAGATATAATAATCCCTTATTACCTTATGACTTCATAATACTGGGCGAGCAACAACCAATAAATTGGCTTCCGTTCGGTAGAACACACTGTACAAATATAATGTATACCCTTTTCTCGGTTATATACATGTTTTTTTTTAAAGATTCCTTGGCAAATTCAGTGGCCCGGATTATTGGATTTGACATGGAAACATGCCCCGCAGGGATTTCATCTTTACCTCTGTTGAATTCAAAAAGTAATAACAGTTTAAAACTTAAAACGCGTTCATTTTTTTTAAAACAACGGAAATCCTTTCAGGAGGAGTAGATAGGCAATTAACACTTTTATTTGTTTTCAGACATATTTGTTTCTTTTGCTAAAAAATAAATATTAACCCTGTCAGCTGCCTTAATAAAAATAAATGTATTTATTTACCACAATATTTAAATTACTCGTGTTTTATTGCAAAATTACAATAGAAAACAAGAAAGGTGCCCTTATAAAGAAACAAAATTGTACAAATATATATACATATTTTATTATATAAGTATTCATACTTATATATGCAATAACCAAAGTAATGATGTTTACGTATATTATATAGATACGACGGCAACGTTTACTTTAAAATTTGTTGGTAGTAACTATTACAAAAACTACAATTGAAACAATATTATCTCTAAAAATATGTATGATTTAATCAATGCTCAATTCTATATAATAGTGAATATTATTTTTTATTTATAACCCTATAGCTATACATTTCTATCAGCGAATTTTCCTTTAAAACGAACAGTTCAGTAAAGGGTTACAAAACTAATTATTTGCTTTCCGGGATGAAATTAATTGATATCTCTCTAAACCAGGTTTAATGCATCGGGTGCTGTTGGAATGATGATAATGTTAATATACTGACGCCCTCCACGAAAATAGCATTCCCGTCAATTATACGTGGTGATGCTTTTCACGCCAAAGGTGTACTGATATATATAATTATTTTAGTCATTGCCCTTTATCCAATCATTTTAGTATTATGTATATTCATTTCTGTGTGTTTAAAATACTATTACATTATATGAAATCCAAAATAGTTGATTTTAGGATAATATGAATGTAATATGTGAAACATAACGTGATTTATTGATTACTATTATTAATAGTACGTGTAGGTACTGTAGAAGTGTAGACTGTAGAGCATTGAATACATATCTAAAATACCACTCTGAAAATGTAACATCAATTATTAAATATCCTTTAGAATATTACATCTAAATTACAAACCATTGTTTATAGTGCAAATTGTCCTATATTATACAACCATAATTTATATTGTTAACATATAGGTTGAAGTGATCAAATCTAAATTAGAATAAAAAATATTTCAATAGTAGTATAGGAAATATTAACTATCGATTTTGTGATTTTTCATTTACAATAGATTTTTATTTATTATAGAAGATAATATACAATTGAAAATTCTTATTTGTCGTTTATTATTAATATTATTTTTATTATCGGACCTGCGTTGTTATTGAATAACAATAACATTTAAGTAGTGTTAATGGCTATAAGTCGTCGAAACGAAATAAAGATCAATTAAAAATAATAATAACACCATATTATATATTTCTGCCATACATCAGTGTTATATTAATAATAATAATAATTATAATAAGTCGAAATTTATCACTGAGTTAGGTAATGTTTTATCGATAAAACTTTAGCAGGTACTTTTAAAATATATTTTTATTTAAATTAGTAATTATGGTATATATAATAATATACATAGCATTCTACAATTAATTTTGTATATATTTAAAAAATATAAATTATAAAAATAGAAAGTATTTTGTTTGTTGTTATTTTTTGTGAATTAATAAATAATTACTTGCTTAACAATTTATACATCGGTATGATATTACGTCAAAAGACCATCTGCAGTGCAACGTGTAATCCGATTATTTTGCCTTTGCTAGCATCTGAAGTCTAAATCACCATTGTTGGTTAAATATGATCCTCTACCCTCTCTGAAAGCCGCCGAACCTCCATGTCGTCGATAAGAAGCTTTTTAAAAGGCTCTAATCCATTTCGCATAATGCGAATCCAGTCGTTTATCTTTAGTTTATAAACCCCATCAGCCTTCGGGTAGGCTCGGAATATTCAAAAAATATTTCCTACTTTATTCAGGATAAATAAATTTTATAACCATATCCTATAAAAGTAACTTCTTTTCACACACATCACTTAACTCGTATAATAATAAATACTTAAACACTGTTTTTTTTCTGTCCGCAAAGTTTTTCATTCTGTATGTATATAGATAATTGAAAGTTGTTTGGTTTGATGTGGTGTCCCACTCTTCCTACTCTAGTTGTCGCTCAAGTGCCACTATTACAAAACACAGGAGACCCGAAGTGACTTGTGAACGTTGATAAACAAAGAGCGTTGTTTCTATTCGGGTTACCATTTCGTCTGTTGTCATACACACAGTTACGCACACACGCACACGCTAATTGTGCCTTCAGTTGAAAGGGTTGTCTGGTAATAAACCCCCGCCAAAAGGGGCGGCCGAGGTTGTTTAATCCCTGCTTATCAAAACAGCACACTGCAACATTATTAATTGCGTTTTGCTCCTTTATGAGCGGTTCTTATTTATTTTATGAAATATAATAATTCATTAAATTGTCTTAGTTTAATGATCAAAGCACATACAAATATTTATAAAAACGGGGATTTTTAAAAAAAAAATGTTTAACTTTTGATTCTAAAGTTATATGGGATAACCAACCATAAAAGTGAGGCGTCTAATAACGTTGACGCCTGGCCTATGTAAAACGATAAAATCTGAATGGTTATATGAGCAATTATATCCAGATCCAAGTCCCCTCCATTGGGTTATAGTAATAATATATAAATTATAAATGTCTGTGGTTGATATTTTTATATTTTGGGGGAATAATATTGCCTATACTGAAATTGGGAAAACTTGTCAAAACTTTATTATATTATATTTTGTTGGTGAAACATAACTAGAACTTTGTTAAAATTAGATTAGTATGTCACTATATTGTTGTTTTATAGTTTATATATTTATTAATTTATTATACATACAATTAATTTATATCAAACTTTATTGGAATTACGACTTGAAAGATTTATATTTAATTTATTATGTAAAACTGTAAATAGTCTATATTCCTCAAGGTTAAAATGTATCACGCCTATATTAATATAATAGGTATATAAAATATTTATTTTCATAACCAATGTCTAGTGAAAGGAAGTTCAACTATAATTTTGAGATAGATAAATTATAATATAGATACCTGATACGTTTACTTACTTATTAAGAGTGATTTAAATGTACACGTTTATATTTTAGTAACAGGCGTCATACATAGAAATAATATAATATAATAATATTTTAATTCTTCAAATTGTTACTTTTTTTTTGTAGAGGTGATGCGTTTCTTGAATCTTACATCGACGGACTGGCAAGATCTCAGGGCCCCGTGGTCAGCGGGACCGAGGACGAAGATCAAGAGGGCAACCTGATCCGTGCTGAAGATAAACAGTTTCAGGGCGATGAAGAGTTTCCCGACGGTCGAGACTTCAAGTTTAATAATTTGTCACAAGTGAGCTTTTTTTCATACGTATACGAAATAAACATTATCTACTTAACTAGATTAAACCAATAATAATAAATTCGAAAACAAATATTATCGTGGTAAACTGTTTGTGCTAAGCAGTGAATAAGAGGGTTATTTTATGTGCAGTTATAAATCGTGTCATGTACCCGCTCCAAAACAATTCGAAGACCGTAAAGTAATTTGATGTCCGTTTTTTGCTTATCCGTGAAAGCTATTAATGAAAAACCTCGAGTCATAAATCGTCAGTCGTTTGTTATTAAGCTCTATAACCAAATGTATTGCCCGACGGTCACAAACGTTGAACAGGATAAATACTAAAAGCCAATTGAACGCGTCATTAACCGTAAAGTAATAAAATGATGGCAATATAATATAAATACTATAAGGGTTGTTCACTGTCGTCAACTCACACATTATGTTTGCTTTAAATAATCTCGCACTCATTGTAACGATTTTATTACCTAATCACTAAAATCACTTTAATAGCTATTAAAACAAAATATTACACAAACAATATAATATTATATAACATGATATATTATATTATACTGTATAAAAGATGAATAAATTTACTTCTTAAAAAAAAAATTATTTTTCTAATCAATGCATTAAAATATCATAGGTACACATGGCTTTTCAATCATAAAATTACTTGAAAATTTAGACTGTATTTTGTATCTTTAGTCTGCCAACGTAAAGAAAGATTTATTATTTTTTATTGTTATACATTATGGCATTATGCAAAATAATTGAAACAGGGAGTTAACGTTACGTCGAAACCTGTACATAAATTACTACTGTCTATATAGCATAGTATTTTTCAATAAATTTAAGTAATGTGGTAATCGTACTGACAGTTTTAGATATTATTATAACAAGTACTTTTATATACTTAAATCATGTTAAGTATACTTTATTGTGTTTCTGAAAAAGCACATTTATTATTTCGCGAGTCATTAACGATGCTTTTTATGGAACCATATGATTACACTTACGAATATTTTAGATACGAAATAACTTTACTATAATATAATAGTACTGCGTAGACACCAGAGTTCTACAAGGGTATTGTTCTAAAAAATTAGGCAGGTACTGTATTTTGCTGTTTACCCAAAATCGGCATGGTGCAATTAAACTTTCTACGAAGTTCTCTCGACCCGCCGTATATAACCGCGCTGACAAAACAGCCCAGAAATGGATTTAATAATTTCATTATCTCTCGCCGTTGTATATAATAATATACGAATTGGAGGGACCGCGCTCGCCCACGAACATTTCATTTTCAAAAGCAATGCGCGTGTTTAGAACGAACCCTCGAGGTTTGATTTTTTTTTTTTTTTTTGTTTCGGGTGGATTTCGATAAAAGAGAATTTCTTCGGCCCAGAAAACTTTTGAAAAATATTCAAAAAAAAAAACTAACCAAAACCCACAAACGAATTAATGCATTATTATTGTCTTGTCCCCCCTCCATTGCAGTTTGTGGTCCTATTGTTCTACACACGTCATTATATAGTATTATGTGTGTACATATATGTATATAAATGAACGTCGCTCCATCGTACTCGACAAACGCCCCGTCCATATAGTAACTGAACAACACCTGCTGAATACCAATGAGACATCGTGTTCGCGTTACTCGGTAATTTATCGATTTTGGTGAATATTTGATTCGTTTTCGGTATATATATATGTATACATTACGCACATATTCTTTTTTACCTTCTCATCTTATTATTATTTTTTGAACACCACTCCTTTTGGTTCTTCTCCCCACGTCATGCGAGATATAATTCGGAATTCCGATTATTATTCGTATTCACAGCCGTCGCGCGCGGTGTCATTATAGCTATTATATTATTATTATTATGTATATCTTATAAATTGAAATAAATATAAAACGATTTCTAAAACCCGTATCGATTATAGTGGTAAACAGCCGCCGCATACGCATTCACTACAACCGTGTAATATAGTCGGGAACATAATATTAATATTATGGCCACTTCGGTGTTTTATGCCCAGCGGGTGGTCCGATGGCATATATTAAAGCGCATCATACGTCGTTGACGGAATGTCGGTAGTATCGAACACTACCATTATTTTGATTTTTCGCCTCAATGGTTCATCACTTATCATTATATTGTTTCCAATGGCTGTAAACATCTAATGTGACGTTCATGATGTAGTTATATAAAGTTGTTTAGACTTCATGTTAAACTATTCAAATGCGTTAATACTAATATTATAAATATGTATGCTAAAATGATAAAGACGAATTACTTTGTATTTTTAAAATTATTCTGAATATTATTAGGTAAAAGTAAAAAACGACAATAAATATCCTTATTTAATCAAAGTTTATTAATAAAAGCACCCATTGTTTTAGCCATTTCATCATATAAATACAAGTTTATGCAGTCTGGACATTAATTATCGATTATGTTATAATGTATAAAATATTAATTTTATATTTAACAAGTTATTTATACGATAATATTGTATTGTTAACCTTAATTTAAAAACAAGTAAACTACTTGACTGCCTTTTAGTTTTAATAAGAATTATTATTTTATTCTAAATGAGGTAAAAGTTTGAAAATTTCTCTAATTCTAATAGATTAATTAAACCTCGTATTCGGGATTGCATTTTAATTTGATTTGATTTAATTTGATTAAAAATTTCAAAGATCAACGTTGCGGAATTTTACGCGAAATGTCTTATAGGAATAAGGTGTGTAATTAAATTGTACCATCAGCGAATCGAAAGTAGTAGCTATTATATTAGTCTGGCATACTGGATAACAATGTTTACCGAATTCAGCGCTTTAGTTGTGTATACATATATTAAATAGAAGGAAATTATTGACTTGTCTTGCGCACTATCGCTTCTATCCAAAATGTAATAAATCAGCATTTTTTTTTTAATATTCTTTGTCTAAACAAAGAGATAATACCTACTAAAACGATTTTAATTGTTAAATATTTTTAATATTCAACTACATTCATTTGTTTATTCGATAACAATACGATTTTATAACTTTCGATTTATTATTTCCTATTGTTATGGTTTATTCTATTTGAATTAGACTATAAACTGGCGGTTTATATAATATATGGGCTACATATGGCGATAGATAATGTAGTCATCACAGATCTAATGAAGATTTGATAATTCGCTTTTTGTTGTTGTGTCGATCGTAAAAGAAACACGTCAACCAAACTGATAATTGATTTTGTATTTTGATTGATTGGACGTAATGTCGTAGTCATCATTGTTTCGTGTTTCGCTCGGTTGTTTATTTCAAGGGGGAAATTATCAAACTACGTCAACACGAAACTCTTTATTGGGATGAAAACGTACAATTCGTCCTTATCTTTAACGCAGCAGACTTCGTGTCACGGCGTCGGTTATAATTGCGAAAAAAATATATTAAAAACTCATCACGTCGTAAAAAATACCTAGTATTTACTTTGCTATGTATTTATTATTATTTAAAAGAAAAAAAAATGTTTTTTCATGATTTCGCCGTCGTTAGCAATTCCACTCTCTCACTTAACTGTAACTATGTATATAATATATTGTTCATATACCGTCGAAACAACCAAGGCGTCGTCGACTTATTGCCGCGCAGTTTTTTCCCTTCTTCTTAATCTTTATTCGGTTACAATAAATTTTGTATAATGGAAAAAATCGCTTTAGATCGAAATTCTGTGGTTGATGAATTTTCATTTTTACTCTACATATCGGTCTTCTTGTCAACATATATACAAATACGATATGTGCCGTTAAATATGCAATGACCAATAATATATATATATATATACATATTGTTTTGTTTATTATTTAAGAAGAAGATGATCGTTTCACGGAATATGATCAGTATATAGTATGTATTTATATACTATGATTTATATGTGTACTGACGAGATTGCACGACACCCCGAGGTTTTGGACTACAGCATCCCCCCCCCCTCGGTATAGCGGCCCTAGAGTCAGACGATGATCGATCGCAATATATATATAGATATAGAAATATGTACACTATAATGTTTGGCGAAAGACCGAGCTCCATTTGTCAAAATTATAGTCGTACATTGTGAAGTTCGTCGATTTTTCTGACGCTACCGTATTAATCAAACACTCGTTTTTTTTTCTCTAAAACTACCTCGACTATATTTTCTAGATAGTTTGTGGGTAAGTACTTGTCGCACTTCTCACAATAAGTATGCCGTAGCGTGTCATTTTTACGGAAAACCACTACGACATATTATATTATAGTGGCATTCGTTGTTGTTAGTGAAAAAAGTATAGTTTTTAAACGTAGGTAATTAGTTTTAAAAATTTTATTTTATGATTTGTTCTGAAAACAATTATTAAATATAATTATTATGTCTATATTTTTCCGTTACGAATGTGTTTTTACTTTAAGAAAATTTGCTCCAAAGTACTAACATAAGTGCCCTATTATTTAGATATTTTCGAAAATTTGTATGCAAACTATATAACACTTAGCTCAATCGTGTATATATTTTGATGAAAAGCCAAAATGATTACGATTTACGTGGAAAGGTTGGCTAAAATGTTAATAACAAATTATTATTTAAAACACTCGCACTCGAATCCAGGTAAATAAGGTTATAATTATTAATTGGACTAGGTCAACTATAAATAATATTGTACGTTGAGATTAATAATATATAGTAATAGAATACCTTGAAAACATTACAATATTGTTATCTCTTTATAGTGATATTATAATATTATGCACGTATATTTTCTGTGAAATAAAAATATTTTATCTTGACCAAGTGATAACACAACATTATCATTTATTAGTAATTAGTATTTACCTACTTCGATGACATTATCATTATTCGAAAATAATATCAATATTATTCATTTATACGTACATACATAATACACATTACACAAAATGGGTAGGTAACTACTAATCATTTATTGTGTTTGGAAATTAGTATGATAAAAAATACCATACTTCTTACTCATTAACCAAATAATATGTATTGTCATTGTATATATATGTATGATCAAATTGCGCATTATTTTACATTGTTAAAACTATTATTATACACGCATCGCAATCTTTAGTATTTTTCCACCCGATGAATTGAAGAAGCTTAATAAATACATACATATATACACATACATAGTATAACATATAATAGGAACGTTGCCCGGATAATCTTTTTTGTTCTGTAACTATTATAATACCTTATTCGTATAAAACACTTTCTTATTCCACGTCGTTCTTAATATTTCAACTGAAATGTTTCATCAGAATTGAATTAATTTTTTTCCCCTTTAAAATCGAGGGGACATTCAAAATTAAATTCTTACATTATTCATTATCCGCTAGCATGCGTATTCCACTGGAAGCGTACGATAATAATTAATATTTAATGCGTCGTTCTAATTTTACGGATTTGGTAAATTTTAGATTATTTGACAAAATTATTGTTGAGATTATTTAATCCGGACAAGTAATCAACTGTATAGGTAGCCAGCACAACCGTATAAATCGATCAGTAGAAGAACTCTTAATCCGTAAACGGTATGAAGTGAGTGTGCGTCCACTGACCCTCTTGTTATGTCTATTCTTTAATATATGATTTAATGTGCTACTTTACCAACATAAACACACACGCGCAGTCTTGACTTAAAAGCTAAAACTCATTAATTAATAATTATTAATATTGATGTATATTTAATATTTTAACTACAATACCATGTTACATCCTTATCACTTTCCGACTATATTGTTTATTACTATTATAATATATTATTTTAGAAGATTATAAATATTATTTTGATAATATATTAAGACATTAGGTTATTGTCGTTACTATTAGGTATAAATTATAATGCTATTGAGTCAATGCCCGATAGTGTGTAGTGGAATAATAATTACTTTGGTTTTGGTTTTTTGAGTAAAATATATTAATAACGAAACTTTGGTAAACTACATAGTATAGTGTACGAGTATTATTGCATCATGTTTTCCAAAATACGTTAGTCTACTAAAAGCTATTAATGTGATAATTTATAGACTAAAAAAACATAGTTATATATTATATTAAAATGAATATTATTATTTTTAATTACACTCAATAAAAGTTACTGTTAAATCGTATACAAAAAAATTTTCAAATTATATTTTGTTTTGTAATTTAATTAGACGAAGCCCGTTTAAATTACTATCATAATTTTGTTCGGTTTCGTTCTATAATTTAGAAATGTATGAGGTATGACTGAAGTTTTTCAATTTCGTATTTTTAGATCGATAAACTTTACGGTAGCGACGCTTATAAAATGTGTTTTAGAAACAGAAATATAAATGTATATAAAAAAATAAATAGAAAGTCGTTATAAAAAGCAATAGCTTGCTTGCCTCGTTCGGAATCTCAAACATCGGTATAAATCGACTACAGCCACGCAACGTATATATTATATATTATATCGTGTTTCAGAATCCACGGAAAATCTGGTTGGCTTTTTTCTCTCTTATCCATTAACAATAATTATATTATGTACCATCGTTCGTTTGACTTAGATGTACCCGCAGCAGTTACATTATATGCAGTGCATATATACGTATAATATATATTATATATATATATAATATAATATATTATGTTCTTCTTCGGTGCAATTATACGTATATGCATTCCGGCAACAATATGTCTAACGAGCCAATGCGCAAGTCGGTAGCCGCGGCCGCGGCGTATGCTGGGATTTACTCGTTTATTTTTTATTCGCTTTTCTTACTTTGGCAAAGATTTCAATTAAAAAAATAACCTCGGCCCACGGTCGGGCACTCCAGGTGAATGGACGCGGTGGGGTTACACATAATATATAAATAATATATGCTGCGGCGTACAATACTGTATAGCCTACTGCGTGAATGATAATTCGCGTTTGGTGTAGAACCGCACAATACGTACAAAAGCCAAACTGAGTGCGTGTATTAAAATAATAATATCCGTGTGCGTATAAAATATTGCTCGAGGAAAGTTTGTCCGCGAACGACGTCCGTCTTTGGGGAGGGCGGCCCCCATATAACGCAGTATATATTGTACTTAACCTTCCCCGCACGGTGTGTACCTATTGTCGACGGATGCTGGGCCGATTTCAAATAAAAGCTACCGCGATCTCTCCCCTAGCAGCGATGTGTAAGAGAGCCCGGAAAACCTCGTATTATACCCCGCGATGTATATAGAGACGCTGTAGAGCGTGTACGACACATCATCGGTCGGGTTACTCTGTACACAATATATGTTTGTAATAATTTATATATATATATTGGTACTATTCGCGAATATTCTCTCGTTCGGTAGATTTTGACGAATACGAATTGATTTAAAGATGTATGAAACGTCCGCGCGACTAATTGAACGACGACACTGGCAATTTGATATAAAATATTGTGTATAATCATTGCATGATGTAATTCTTATGTACGTAGTCGCCTCACCAAACCGTTCCAAAAACTCCGTAGATTTATCCACGCAAGTTATATTATGATATATTGTTGTATAATATCGTCGCTTAAGAAATATCATGGCTCCCTCAGTTTTTCCGACTTTTCAAGAGAAAAAAAACTATTTCTTTGTTAAGAATTTTGAGAGTTATGGTATCTCTTTGAACAATTATTAATTCTAAAAACGTATACTGTGTGTTTTTGAAAAGTTATTTTTAGTAAAAATGCACGTGATTGGCTTTGATAGTGTATCTAATACTTACACTTTATATAGGGCACGCGATGGCATTTTGATTTTTCACAGTGAACATGTCGTTCCAACCTTAGAGCTATAATAGCACGGACTCACGCGTCTTGAAAATGCACGAATCCCTCGTTGATATACATAAAACGCAAATTCGAATATTTTTAGATTGGCCATGATGGTACTTAAATGGTAGTATTATATTCTAACGATTTATGGTTAGAAACCGTATCAAATGTTTTTTCGTGTGTATCGAAATTCGAAGTCGCAACACATCATAATATCACACACGTTACACGAGTATTATAATTATTTCATTATTTCATTTGGTCGACTGTTGGATAAAATCCGTTTTTTCCATTCATCAGTATACTTGTATATATAAGTACATAATAATAATTGCTGTAAGCCTGTAACAAAAACGAATTACGTCGATGGAAGTATATAGGTAGTATTTAGTACGTATTTATATATATATACATAATAAATACGTTTTTTCTTTCGCTTAAACTTTTATATTCGACGTTATTAATGTTATTGTACTTTCTCTCTCAAGTACTCACTAACAACACTTAAAGTCGTAAAAATGTAATAATTATTTCCCTGAATGTTATATTAAATTTGTGCCATTATTATTTTTTTTCCATTGTGCAAATCTTTTTCTTTGAATTTAATCACTATTTTAAAAAGAAACTTGGACTTTAAATTCAAATTATCAAAACTCATACTACTAACTATATTTGTATTTATTTGTATGGTATATTTCATATTGTTTTATTAATTTTAATAAATATGTCGCATGAATGATTCCGATATTTATTAAACTTAGTGTATAGTAGTATACATATTATTTTCTCCGAGATTTTCTCTATCATCGCGTGTATTATATTACATGGGTTATTATCAATGTTATCACTTTTAATCGTTTACGGTTTGATCGAAGAAAGCATTATCTCGAGAGGACTTGGGAGTTTATTATAAACTCATAAAACAGCGTGTAAACTATGATTTATGATGTGTGAATTTAGAGTTTAGACCAATATTTCAATTTCGTCTCTGTTTCGTCAATCTCAAATTGTCATTTATTGAATCTTATTCTTGATATATGATCGAATTGTGGGAAAAAAAATATTTAATTTTCGTATCTTTTGCCAACAACACAAATACGGACGAATACGGCGCAGTGCCAATGTTGCAGCAGTTGTTTATACGTGTGTCGCAAAATCAATTTTTCAGCAGGCTGTGTGCATGCTAAGACAATAATTGGAACGTGTTGTCTAAAAAACTGCCGTTCGCTTTTTTATTCGATTATCATTAGCCGAAAATTCCCAATTTTAAAAATGTATTTATATTCTATCCATTTGTATATGCGCGCATTACCTGTAATAATTTATTAATTTATGTTCATGAAGATTCACTTATAAATTACATAACTATTTTTACAAATTGTATAATATACAAACATAAAATATAATATATGATGATGATATAGTAAATAACTATAAAACTATATTTATAATTTTATAAATGTTGATTACCTTTTATAATTAATTACAAATTCAAATAAAATAAAACTAACTGATAAACAATATACTATAGGTATGTAAATTATATGTTTGAAAAAATATTCATTCGAGGTATACAAAATGTATGTATCAAATAAATAGCGAATTACAAAATTTTGGAAGATACAATATTAATGGGACTATTTTAATGTATAACCGTAAGAATTATGGTGGATTGAAATTGAGAATGTAGTACAAGACCACGACCTTTATGTATTGAGGAATATGAAATTTAATGATTGCGGTGACTTGGGAACTTATAAGTTTGGACTTAAAACATAGGTACATAAATAAATCTGCATCTGAAAGTAAATCTAAATTAAGAATGATATAGTCTGGATGGTTGTTAGAGAAAGGAAAGGTCGTTAGGCTCAATATTTCGGTCTTTTATGACCAATGAAGCATACAAATCGTCTCTAGACACGTTCAAATGATTCAATAAGACCTATTTGTGGATGATTCCATAAAACTGAAAAAAAACTCTAAAACGTGTCCAATTAGTAAGAGACATACAACGTTTTTAGATTCAAATAATTATATAGAATTCCTTGATATTCATTACTAAAAAATCAAAGCTTCTTAGGACTTTTTTACAAGTTTGTTCAATATGAGTGGAAAATAAAAGGTTTGATTGGAATACAATCCCTAGATCACGAGTAGTATTTATTCAAGGCGATCACAAATGATATAATATTCCTTATTTACTTTGGTATATTATAACGAGAGAAAATAATTTTGACACATCTAAAGATGTATTTAGTTTTAACTACATTGGTAAAGCACCAAACACACAATTACGGTTTTACATTTCTTCAGTTATTTTCACTAAAAACAAATGAAATACCTAATACCTATATGTATTTGGCTTCTAACGTTCTCGAAAAAACAAATATCATCAACCTACACAGTCGTAAGTCTGTAAATCGCAGGAAGATATACTTCTGTATAATGTTGTGCCGCCACTGCGGACCAAATATTTTTACTGTATCGCGTTTCATTATCGAGGTACATCGTTCCGTTTGTATCGTGCGTAATACGCGGCTACTGTCATAACTGCCACCGCGCCTCGCATTTCGTTATACGAGACGATTTCGCTATATACATAAAATTATCAACAAAGTGCAATTAGAATTAATGTACTTGAACTCGACTCGAACGACGTTGTCGGGCATGGAGTGGGGGGTTAATAATAATTGCTCTGTGCGTGCAGCACTATAAACCTATAAAGTCGCTATATTATGGAAATCGATATGGGCCGTCAGCAGTGTCACCTAATACGCGTGCAGTGTACCATTTTGCGTGTGTTCTATGTAATATTGTTATTATAGTCCATCACTGTATTCATATTGAATACCATACGTGTATACTTTGCGTGTTCCACCCACTTACGTTTTATTCCTGCAGGCTATAAGGTCTGTAAACAAATTCGGACCCTCGCCTCATAAAAGTCGTTAATTACTTCATGTTTGAAATAGAATTTTCGTTATTTTTAAACGGATCACATGATAATCACTTTACAGTACTTTTTATATCTTGGACGTATTTCACTAATACTGTAGTATTGTTATGCACATCAAATCATTTTATATAGGTTAAGTCAAATATAAACGGTTTAAGTTTATAATAATTATTATAAGACATTTTATGAACAACCGCATTATACCTATGTTTTATACAGCGATACTTATAAAAGTAAACATTAATTTTCTTAAAAAGTATTTACGGTTTTGGAATAATTTTTAGATTTTTTGATATCATTAAAAACATTTAAAAGATAATTTAATTTTCATATTCAGGAGCAATTTTCTGAGAATTTTAGTACATAAAAATTAAATTTCGAACGCGTTAGTTAAACAGTCATAAAATATATTTTAATGTCAGAATTTCAGATGAGCGGTGTTGTGGACAAATATTTTACGGAGTACTCGTGTACAACTGGACTCCGATTATCTAAAATTTAAGTACTTACTTATCACTGATTAACTACTTGTTCGACATTCGATTTTTATGTTAGTATTTGAATTCTCAGAAAAATACTCTGCTTTAGAATATGAAATTAAAATTTATGTTGCCATTAAAAAAAAGTATAAAACCTATTAAAAATCGTAAAAACGTTGTTTTGTAATAATTTCAAATTAAGTATGGAGTAAAATATATTTGCAAACAACGTTAGTACTTTTAAGATAATTAATAGTATCATCTTATATGTACTGTTGGTATAAAACGTAGTGTATTTTAAGTATATGTTACTTGATTGGGCCTCAGCACACATGATCAGAAGGCAAACTGACCCTTTCCGGCTTCCGCATTGAATGTGTATAAAGAAACTACTGTGGCTGTACGATATTATAGTCGGCTCTCACTCAGTAATAATTATAATAATTATAAAAATTAAACAGGAATGAAAAAGTACGAAATAACAGTCGAGTTCACGAAAAAAATTAAAAGTTTTATATTTTCAATGATAGTTTATAGAATATTTATAAAACAATAAATTTATGTTATGTTAATTATTGCAGTGCTCTGTAGCCTGTAACATTATTATGACTTTTATTAAGATTTTATTTTTTCGTTTGCTATTTTTTTTTTTCTTTTTTTTTTTATCTCTTTTCAACAACTTTTGATTAAATAAAATGTTTGTGTAGAGCAAACTCATAAACCAATAAAATAGCAGTCAGACTGTTATTTTTCACATCGTGAAGCGTAAACAATTAACATCAATATAATAACTATTAAAGTCGGTGACCGGTTTTAAGAAGTCGATGTTTACATACATTACGTATTAATATTATGGTTCGTTACTACAAATTGAGCTCGCGTGTTTGTATTTACATATGATTATGATTAGATATTTTGCAGTCATAATAATATATTATTTTTATTATTGTAATATACTTGACGATGAATCCGGTCCAGTTTGCTATGTAATATAATTCATAATAAAAAATATTAGAATTTATGTTATATTTATTATATTATAATGACAGCTGTCACGTGCATTAGCTGGACTAATAAAATAAAAAAACATTATTTTTTTATTATTTTAAAGAATAATATGTAGATATATGATTACTTGTAGCTGTTGCAGCAGTCATTTATAATCATTGAATTATAGTCAATCACCTATGCAACTCTCATTTCGAGGTTAGTTTGTGCGTATATACATTACCCACTGGTATAAAATACATAAAATATGTATTGTAGTAAATGGTTTTAAAAATTATTTTGTGTTTAATCAACTATATAAGTAGGTAATACTAATATGTTATACATTACTCACAAACAAGTTACGTGTGTGATATTTTCGACAATGCATTATAATGTTAGGAGAGTAATAGCGTATTCGTTCAATTACAATTCGAAGAGTAGAGCATTTGCAACCATGTGGAAGGACGTTCTGAATTAAAATAGTACTTGTGAAGGGATTTGAATTGGACTATTTTTCACCATGTATAGGAACTATTCAGTGATCGATCTAATTATGCGATATAGATTAGAAATATTTCGACTCCTTATTTTCTTTTTTTTTTAATTTTAGATCATACTAACTACTTTTGACCAAATTAGAACACGTACTTATCACAATAAGAATTTTTATAAAGTATAAAAATTCAAAATGTAATTATGCTTTTTCAGATAAATAAATAGAAAAAGTTTTTCATAAACCAAATTAGAACACGTACTTATCACAATAAGAATTTTTATAAAATATAAAAATTCAAAATCTAATTATGCTTTTTCAGATAAATAAATAGAAAAAGTTTTTCATAAGATCTAAAGTAAATATATTTAAATATTTAAATTCGTTTTCAGTTAAAAAATTCTTTAACCGTTTAATTATTATAACTAAGGCTTGAAAAATTGAAAAAATTCCTTTTAAGTCGCTATTAACGGAATTAAAAAATAAAGTTAACATAAAAACATATACGTTCATCATAATAATAATTATGGTTGGTAATTGTCCACATACAGGTGGTAATTTTCCGCTATTCCTAAAAACCATTGGGTGGTATAAATGGTCGAGTGACTATTGACCTAGATTCAGCTTTGTGAGTTATATATATATATATGCATATGGTATTACAGCCCACACGCCATGGTACTTTTGATAATAATACATTGGAAACCGAATGCCTTTAACGATAAATAAAAGAGTAATTGATCGGCCACTTATAATGTCTGTCTTCGTGTATTTCTGATGCGTTTTAGTCATAATATAGACTAAACACTGTTGTACACGCAGCACACGACTACACGTGTAGAGTATGCAATCGAAGTTTTGTGTTGTAATAACGTAATGAGATGAAATATTGTGATTGTCATCTTCGTCTGAAAAACGGGCATCGTTGACAAACATTTCATTCGCATTATACGATATTATTACCGATCGAAAAGCGTTTTATTATGCCTGGAAGGTTATTCGCATAATCATTTCGTTATTTATGATGGAATTTTTTACTCTGATGCCCTTTAATATTACGGACTACTCGCAAGACGTCCAAAATCTGTTATTTTTGTAACTTGCGAATTGTATTATAACGTCAACAGCTTTAAAATAAGACAAAATACAAAAAAAAAACCATAAAGAGTTGGCAAAAGTTTTATACGCGTTAATTGAAAACCCGTGTACGACGGACGGACCGGAGAAAGTTACCATTCGCGTTATGACCGAAATTACCCGCTCGTCCTACCCTATATGTCACTCCCTGTCGCCCAGCTCATTTTATCGACTTTACACTCACACACACACACAACACACACATAACCTCTTACGAGCCGACGAGTCTCAAGAGTCTTCGCGGCGTATGTGCACCTGTAATGCGAACACGCGACGGTCTTGTGGGGTTGGGCGGGTAGCGAGAGACATCTTTAATCAAGTGCTTCCAGACCCGATGCCAAATCCAATAGATGGAAAACTCAGTTGTCGTATATGGTATATACGCTTGCGTTTGTTTGCCAATTGCAATTAAGCTGATCCCCGTATCGCTCGAGCAGAATTGGATCACCAAACCAATTTTATAGTTTTTAATTGAATCTGCGCGGTTACAATATTATGTTTTAGACGTATTGTAATACGCATTAAAGTGTATAGCTGAATTATAGGTACAACTGATCTATTAGAAAAATTGTTACCTGTATTTTACAACAGCTACAATACTGTATGTAGAGAGTGGTGTATCGAGTGTAAGCGTGTTGCGTGAAAAAAACTATTGATTTCGAATGTATTCATATTTTCAACGTACGAAACGAGCCAATGTTATTGTCGTATAGAGCATAATTTCTTGTGCAAATACTTAATAGTAATACTCGAGCTTTTTTTCTAATCATTTAGACTTACGTATAATCGTTTAAATAATTTATTGTAAATCGTATTGTTATAATTTTATTGTTGATTTATTTTTTAAAAAGAAAATTATTGGTATTGTTTCATAATCATTTAAAAATTGTTTGGTTTTTTATTTAATGGAAACTAGTACTCATGTTATTTTCATAAGCTATGACACAATATTTTATGATCCTTTTTTTATGTCTAAGTAAACATATCATGCGTATCGAATATTTAACAATAGGTATAAGAATATATTATATTACTGATATGAATTTATAGATCGGTGGAGTAGTGAGGATATACCAACAACTGTTTGTCTACCGAACATCATCTAAATTTAGTATAAATAAAAGCATTTTGTCAGATATCTAGAAAAAGTTCGAATGATAAAAATTTGTAAATTCTATGACACTTCACACACAAAAATATAATTAAAATCTATATATAATTATGATGTTATTCGAATAGTTTTAATAATATTTTTAAGTTTTAGTAACTGAAGTCAATACTGTGATTTCTTCACATAAGCTTACTATCTTAATATAATATATACTTACATTTTCGTCTTTTTTTTTCTATATTCATTTATAAATATTGTTAAATATTGACTATATATCGCTCTCATACATATTGTAAAATAATTATTAACAGATACTATAATAAAAACAACAAAAAAGTCGCTGAACCTAAATAGCTTCCATTTTTTTTTACGAAGTTTTAACATATAAGTTATTTTGTCACTATATTAACCATTCTTCAAGTTAATGCATTTTAACTTTTATTATCAATACATAATATTTTTTTTTAATCATATAATTTAGATAGGAATGTACTGTAAATAATCAATGCGAGGATCAGTGCGTTCAACATTTATTCATCTCGAATTTCAAATTGTTATTGATGGTTAAAATACATAAACGAATAACGATATTGAACAATGAAAACATTCAAAGAATATTTAATGAACAGATTTTATCTTACTAGAAATTTCCGTTTGTATTTTTTGAGCGTATCCATTTTTTACTACGTTATAAATATTTATTCAACAAGATATTGTCTTTTGCAAAATTTTGTTCTCCGAAAACCGTTGGGCCTTACGAACTAACCGGATATACCGCGTACGCGTAAAATTAAAAATAAAATCAAAAGTAATTGGATGATGATGTCACACGCTTTAGTCCTCAGCTATATATTGACTCGATTTTCTATTATTAGACCACTGGCGACCTTAACTAAACGGAGTAGAGCCTAAATGAACTTGGCGCCAATTTTACTCTGTGTAAGTGTATTAAGTTTCGTTTTTTAAGTGAAATGTTAAATTTTCTTCTGAACATATAATCTCAATAGTACAAATGTGGTCGTCAGTATTCATCAAGATTACGTCGATATAATATAATGTATCTATACATTATTTGTACAGTAAAAATCTTATTTTGCATTTAATTAAGTTGTAACTAATTTCTGAAGTCGGTGGCACTCAGTAGTCCTTATTAATAAACCTTAAGAAAAAGTAAAGAAGATAATTAAAAAAAAAAAACAAAACAATAGAAATTAATGAATGAGACGGCCTTTATTGTAGCCACGGGAATTCCCCTTTATTTGCATTACTCGGGTACGTGTATAGTTTCATAAAAATATTTTTCCTTTACTTACCTCATTATTATTATTTTTTTCTTTTAATGAAATCCTTACACGTTTTATGAGCACTGCGGTCCATATTAATTATAACCAGTTTTATTTTTCAACGACTTTATTTTTATTGTTAATAATACCGAAATGTACCCATGTTTACAGGACGAAGACGATTATGAAACCAGTAGTGGATCTGTAAGATCTGGTTCGGGGGATGCGGCTAGTTGTGATATTGGATTACTCGAACGTCTAATACGTAGTCATCCAATATGGTTTCTGCCCGGAATTCAACGGGCCGGTGCTTTTCACTTGTTGCAAGGCAAAGACGACGGGGTGAGTACATCAAATGTCCGCATACTATTATTGTCTAGTGTTTGTTTTCGTCATTAACTGTTTTTGATTGTTGTCATGTTGGTTTTTACAACAGTTTAGAGAAAAAACAATCATATTTTTACTGTTTCAGAATTTCGTCGTGAGACAGTCCAGTCAAACGGGCACTATGGCCATATCCGTTCGTTTGCCCAGCGGCAAAGGTCCGTACATCGAACATTATCTTATACAAGCCACTACCGACAACCGACTAGCTTTGGAGAGTTCAGACAATAAGTTTGACAGTATCCCTATGTTAATTGCTCATTATGCACAATGCTGGTAAGATTTTTATTTATAAAATTGTCGTTAAAAAAAAAAAAAAAAAAAAAAAAAACAGGTACAAAACAATATTAAAAGTGTATTTAATATTTTATTTAAATATTTTAGCGATGAACTGCCCGTACAGCTTATGTTACCAAAAGCTATACAAGAAGCCAAAAATCGACAGCAACTCTCTTCATTAGCATTACTTGGTCAAGGTTGGTGATCTTTTCGTTTCCCATTAATTTACTAGTTTTAATTCATTATTAAAATGTATCAAATGGTTTTTTTTTTTTACAGAATTCTGGAGGTATCCTATGGCTAGTTCAAGAAGTTCTCCAACATTGGATATATCACCGAATGATGAACCTACAAAGAGAACATTAAACACATCTATTCCCAGTAGTGCTGCTCACAGCCAATCGAGTAGCCTTAGTAGTTTTAGTAGTGGTGAGATTTATTAATTTATATAATTATAATGATTTATTGACTTATGTATTTGTTTTAAATATATTTTTGAAAAAAAAATTACCGTTAAAATTTTTTAACGACTACAGTTTAAAAAAGGCTATAATTACTTTATTATTATTAAAAAAAAAAAAAAAAATTGAATAACATAAACAAATACTTATACCAATTAAGTGATCGATTAATGATATATACATCAACCTGTATAACTATTTATCATATATTTATATATTTGTCATATTAAATGTATAGTATATAGTATACACAAGTATATATATAAATATATTATTTGTTTATTTATAGGCAATAATAATCAAGAATCTGCTTTTACAGACAATCACCTGTCTATAGAAGAATTATCAACTAGTCCAGTGGAAAGTGTACAACAAGCTAATGGTATTTTAACAACGTTCAAAAGTTCTTCAAAAGAAGGTAATCACTAGTCACTATATACATTACTTATAATTCTAACAATGATTGTTTATTAATACTGGGTAATATATATTTAGGTACACAATCTTCTTCTGATAACTTATCTCCACCAACAAGCCTTGTGAGTGGTCGAACAAGACCCACTCCTCCCAATACGTTAAACCTTAAATCTTCTAATAGTCCAATAGTAACTTCAGATGTCGTAAGCTCAACTCATATAGCTAAAACACCACCACCACCTCCTCCTCGTTGGGCCAAGCCTGTTGCGGGGCAACAAAATTTCACTGTAACTACTACTGTGACATTTAGTCTTCACAAAGAAACAACTCCCTCGCCGCTCATTCAAGTATCTTGTGGACCGTTATCAAAATCAACAGATGACAGTGAAATCATGCCAGCTATCAAAAGTCCACTAGGTTCTGAAATAACATCCCCGATCTCAGACACAGGAGGTGGATTACGTTCTGGTCGTCGTACTAAAAGAAATAGAATAAAACAATCTAGACATTACAGAGAAAGTGATATATTAGAAACACCAAATATCTATCATAGGAGTACTTTTGCAGATAAAGTCAGTGACTATGAAGATGTTTGGGGTCCTGATTCGTCTTTATCTACATTCAAAACTCCTTCTCAAAGCAATAGTGGTACTTATAAGAAAAATGCTCCAGAAGTTCCTCCAGAAATTCCACCTGATATTTTGGAACAAACCCCCAGTATTCCAACCATTCCTAAAAATACACTAGGTCTTGTTTTACCACAAAATCAAATTAACGATCTCCCATCTATCACGGACAGTACAACCAGTTTATTGTCACCTGGGTCACCAGAGACAAAATCGCCTGTTCCTGAAGATGATATGTCTGAAGCTAAACAAAACAGCCCTTTCTATGCCGAACCTGCTGATGCCATAAGACAAGTAAATTATATTAATAATTCATATAAAAAATAAAATTAATTTATTACTAACTCAATTTAAATGTTTAGGCAGCTTTCCTACGTCGCAAGTCCAAACCTTCAGCAAATAATTTCCGAAACCGCCATTCAGAACCGAGTTTTCTTCATCAATGGCCAGCATTAGTCGGCTGTAGCCAATTAACTCGTATTGATTCTAAAGAGGAACTACTATCTCCTAATGGCAATTACTCTACCAACCAAGCGTTCTCGTCGTCAGTAGATAATATACCGTTGTTGAAGAACTCAAGAAGAGAACCGCTAAAAACTGGTAAACCTGTAGAAACTCCACGTATTGGGCCACCTAAACGTGGTCAAGATGGTTCATGGGCAGTAGATTCTAGTTGGGAGTTTATTGGTAATGAAAATGAAAATGCAAACACATTAGATAACTCAGATCAAACAACTACTGGACAACCCAATGATTGTTTAAGAGAATCTCCTGGACGTAAAGGACCTACAATACAAGAGATTATTTTGAATAGGTAAATTAAATAAAATCCACTATCAGACCTTTTTTGACATTTTCCAAAAATATTATATTTTTGATATTAAATTATTGTTGTAATAAACATTCTTAGGTTGCCACATTTAAGTTTGTACATCAAAGAACCCAGTTCAGCATCTCGAAACAATGGTAATACTGAACAGTCCGATCACCAATCTAATGATAGTGTGAACAATAATACATTGAACTTAAGTGGTTTCAGTAATTTGTCTCTTTTATCTCAGAACAGCGATGACGATTCTAAAGTAAATTTAATGCTAATTTCTAAATATTTATGTTTGTTATTTAATTATGATATTTTTTTTACATTACAGACAGAATTTTCTGAGCCATGGGATAGTTCAAGGTGGGAACACTTGTTACCCGTTGCCAATAAAGAACAAAATCAAGCACATTTAAAACCAGTTAATCGTAATAAAAGTTTCTCTGAACGCTTAGATCCACTTTTAGGTAAGATGGTTAAATATTTTATTGGTGTAATAATAGCTTGAAATTACGTTTCTTTGAATAATATATTTTATTCAGATCCAATTTTTTTTTTAATCGGGTCTTAAGATTAAAATTAGGTACATTTTGCAAATAAATTACTCTTAAGTAATAAAAGTTATCATTTAAGTGTGGTAACTTCATACTTAGGACTAAATTTTGTAATATTGCAAAGCAATTTTTCCCATCAAAATTATCCAAATTCTCCCAATTTATACTTCATACTAAATATACCTAATTTACACGGTTCTCTGCACCTTTTATTCACTACGTATATTGCGCTCTTAGTACAACATAAATTACCGGCTTTCGAACATTATACGGATGACAGCTTCTCTCATCATTCATCGCTGTTCGTGATTCGTTGTGTTTCGGTATATAACTAAAACGGCTCCGTGTTACACCCGAGACTCGAGAGATAACCATAATAATTTTTCGTCAGCATAGCTAAAACCGAATGAATCATCTAGTATAAATACTTATATCATGGTACATATCAAGTATATTATTATATATATATATTTATTATATTAATTTTGTATAATAAACGAGATCGCTGGTCGAATGGTAAATATGTGAATATATACTATGTTACCTACATATATTTATTATGTTTTCAGGCGACTACACTTCATTGCTTGGTAAAATCGCCCAACGCTTTTCAAACACACTAAAAAATGTTTAGATATTTTTACCAAAAATATTCAAAATAATAATACGCCTTGTTGGCTTATTTTTCCCACGATGAATTTGATCAAACATTTTCACACACACGTGTGTATCTATCACTAGCATACGAGCCATGTAATTTTTACTTCGTCATAATTTCCATTAATTTCGACTAGCTGTTATATTCGTAGATATGATAGTAATATGATAGTAATGTGTAGGTATAGTATAATATATTAGGTGTATCCAAACGTGTTATATAGCCTGTAGGCACTGTTTTGAACATTTATTTAAAAAACAAATACATTCGTATTCGCATTTACATTCACGTTGGATTTAAAAATCGAATTTATTCGCATTTAAAATTCATTTTTTTTTTTCAAAAAAATAATAATAATAATAATAATAATACAATTTTAATAAAAGACTGTTACATAATGCCTAAGTAGCTTATCAGTTTATTTTATAAACTACTCGTAATGAAAGTGGATTAAAATATTAAAATAAATGTACAGATTGTAACTCGTCTCTTTCGAATTTACGATTTCAAAAGTTTATTTTTTTTTGAAATCATTATGAATTGTATTTACGGGTATTATACGATTATATATGTATATATACTAGAATATATTGTATATATATATATATTCGTAGTTGTGTTTTATATATTACTAGTATAGATAATAGACAGTAGGTTATATTACTTTCCACGAAAGAGTTGTAGTCAATGATTCTTAATTTATACGCATTTGTATTAATTTATTATACACACAAACATAAAATATATTATATACATTATACATGTATTGAATATTATTTTTTTAATAAAAAAAAAATCTAAAATATTAATTTATTGTTTTTGTTTTTAGAATATGTCATTGCATCAATTTTGCATTCGCATTTATTAGTTAAATAATCTCATCAATTATAATTTATTATGTATAAAATATAAATAAAGTGTAGGTATTCCAATGTAGGTATTTTAAACCCCATCTGTATGTAGAAAATTCGTTTATTTTGCGAATTATTCGGCAACAAATGGATAAAATTTAATACATTTTTTGTATGAGTTATTTTTATAGTCGACTCAAATCTTCAAATTCACTTAGTATGTTGTTTTAATTACTTATTCGGAAAAATAAAATAAATAAATATAGATTTAAGAAGCACTGTAGACGAGTTTTAGTTACATCAAGTGGATGTGGCGTATATAAATTGTTCGTGATCTCGTGAGATAATAATTACACCCGAGAATCATTAAAATCCCGATAAAACTAGTTTATACTGCCGACAGTTGACCGTATTTGTCTGCAGTATACAATTAATAATTAATTATAAATATTCAAACGATTTAGAGTGAGCTATATGGCTCCAAAATAACGGCTCGTAAAAGTGAAATCTATTTTTTCAACGTATATCTATTTATACCGATTATATAAAACTTTTTAAGAAACAAGGTTGTACGTAGGTGGTTTATAATAATGTAATATTTGTAGCAGAATTTAATAATACCTGCAGTAGTGTATTATGTATTAATTTTTTTTTTTTACTTTTACAAGGTCTCGTTGTTGATTAAACCTGCAACAGAGGTAACCCACGTGTTTTTTCATCTTGTCACTTTATAAAAAAAAGATGAAAGATTTATGTGCTTGCTCCATCCCTCGTCTCTATTATGCTATCGGTTTTAAAAATTAAATGCATTTCTAATAGACGGTACAATTTGAATTCAATAAAAATCCATTTTCATGTATACGGTTTATTATTGTAAAAATACTTGAATACCTAAAACACATATTTTGTTTTTAATTAGTATTATAGTATCCCGATTTATATTCCTACAGTAAGCAACGCTGCCGTTATTTATTGTTTAAGAAAAATCAAAAAAAGTTTATAATTTCTAAAGGTTCGGTTGATTTTACATTTGAAAAATTATTTAAATGCATTTATAAATTTGTACTACATTATATTTTTACAAATAAATATTAAATAATAGAAAGGCCTATTTATAAGATTCGATAAATAATATATATAAATTCTATTATAAAATAATATATATTAGGTACATTTAATTATATAATAATAAAAAATATAAATTAAATTTTAATTTCTAACTCGCGGTTAGGTCTTTGTCTTTGGTTAACTTCGTCTTTAAACTATTGCAGGTTTTGACATTTAATATACATTCCAGTTGTTTTTTTTTTTAATTAAACGCCAACTAATATCTATATTTCTAAGTGCCAGATTTTTTCTCATGTAATATTTAAAATAACAAAAAATTAATCAAGGTTGGATTTTACTTAAAATACGAGTAGTTGTTTTAAATGCCATTATTTCTTAATAGTGTCTTACACATCATGCGCTAATGTAAATAACACACGAGTTATAGGTATACGTATACAATTCATAATCTATTCGATGAGTATCATACTATTATAGTATTATATATTTTATTGATTTGAATTTCACAGTAATTTCGATAACCACGAGAAACATTAAAATAATATTTTAGATTTTATATAGTATTAGGTACTTAATCCATTGCAACGTTTCACGATTTTTCTTATTGTTTTAAATTGGGTGCAAATTGGTTGCGCTACTTACGTTAGAATGTTAGATTAACTTTACACACCTACTTCGAGTTACGAATTTTACATTCCGTTTGATTTTTGCGCTGTTATAAAATTATCTGACCATACTATCGTCTTGGAGAGACGAACAGACTACGCTGTATAATATTAACTGTGGTGTTTACGTTATTCTGTAGCAGTCCCACGGATCCAAGCACTGGCACGAAGCCGCTTGATGGCTCAAACCGGCACCGGTTCTTCAACCCGCGAGTACGCTCTGCAGTTGGCCGCGGACAAGACCACCGTGTTTGCTCGGTCCATCGATAATTTCGTATGCTGTACGGTCGAATCCAAGGAGACCAATCCGTCGGTGGTGATGAGGAACGTGCGGCAGTTCATGTCGGGCATGAAAAATTATCTCCTGAAACACGGTGAAAAGGAATTCCAAAAAGTTGTGGAAAGAGAGCGAAGCCAGGTACTATATTATATTACTGTACATACCTATATGGTTTTTTATCATCGCTTTCATTTGGGCTGTGCGTCTTATTTACTTGAATAAGGCAACTACATACCGGACATATAGTGTATTTAAAGTTGTCATTGAAATCGCACTCGTATCCCTTACGACTTAATCTATAAACATTCTTTAACTGCGGACTAACTTTCTAATTATTGTTGTTATTATAGTCGATTATTTTTTAATTAATGTTTCTCATTTATTTACTTTCCACCACCCGCAGTTGAAGCCTACGGAATTCCTAAACCTTGACGTGATCCTGGAAGGCGTGATGAACAGGTTGGTGCTCAGGGAACTCCGAGAACACGTTTACAGTCTTCTGGTCGACGAATACGTCAATAACGGCTCAATCCCGTCCATGGTCGAAAACATACATTACGCCAAGTCTAAGAGTATTCAAGACTTTGCTGTTCGAGTAAGTTTGACTTCGAATAAGAGGTTAATTATTTATGTTAGCCGTTAGGTCATTCAAATACAAAGCGAACTATTGAGGGTGTATTTTTAATTTTTATGAGCCATGTACTTATGTTATCTAATAAGTAATAATCGTTAAAAATCAATGAAAAACAGTCACCCTGATACAATTCGGAAGTAATATTTTATCTTTTCTGAATTTTCATTTTTTTTTTTTTTTTTGATATTAATTTAAAAAACAATTTTAATTTATTTTATTGGATTTTATCACTATTTTAAATATATGCGTCAATACATTACATATAGGTATTCTTAAATTATTATTGTACTTACATAATCTTGATAACAAAAAATAATTGAAAATAAAAATAATTTGAACATTTATATTAGTACTCGTTTTACCTAAGTATATTAATTGTATAATGTATGAAAATAATTTAATTCAATTATAAAATGTGTTAATAATTTTAATTTCATAACAGGAAAATTTGATACCACCTAATGAGAATGATTTGAAGAAAATATCAGAATGTTTCAAACGTCTCCAAGATGCGTTTTTACCATTGGAAAAACTGGAACATCTGCTTTCAGCCATTGCTTTAATATTTAATGCTGTAAGATAATTTATAAACATATGTAAATATCATTTTAATATAATCAAATTAAATGTTTTAGGTTAAAATGCAAAACAGGAATGCAGATGCATGTCTAGGTGCCGATGACTTCCTTCCATTGCTTGTATGGGTGCTTGTTCAGTGCAACGTTCTCACAGCCGAATTGGAGGCAGAATACATGTGGGGACTGTTGCATCCGTCATTAATACCCGGTGAGGGAGGTTACTATTTGACTGCATTATGTGGAGCTGTGCACGTTTTAAAGAGTTACAAGTCATCCATGGAAGCTAATACTATCAATGGTGTGAAGACATTAGGCTCCGACAATACAGTATGTAACATTTATAACACCAAAATTATTTGTTTTTTACAAATAAGTATAAACATTTTTGTTTTTGTTTTTTTTAAGTTGAGTTATGATCCACTGAATGAACTCAAATCTGTCTTAAAAGTGGTTGTACCCGATGAAACCAATGGATCACTGTTGACAAAGACATTACCTGTTAGACCGCACATGACGACACGAGACGTTTGCAAAATCATTGCTCATAAACTGCGCATAACCAATCCACAAGATTATTCTTTGTTCAAATTAATTGACGGTCAAGGTAACAATAATTGAAAATTAAGACTATTTACTTATTGTTATTTTGTTGATCATATTGTTAATATTTAATAATGTTTTGTTTATAGAATATTTGTTATCTGAAACCGATTGCCCACAAGATATTAAAAGTTCAACAACAGCCTGTGGCAGTCATTGTCTGTTTGCGTATAAACGAATCGATGCAAAAATAGCTTGGCCTCATTCACCTTCTCCCTAGGCCATAAAACAAGATTTAAAAAAAAAAAAAAAGAAAAAATGAAAAAAAAAGATTATTATTGTTTATTTATTTTTGTGTTTGTTGTCTTTAAATATTTTTTTGAGATTATTTTATACTCATGTATAACAATTTTTTCTTTGTGATTAGACTTTTAACTTGTGAACAATATCTTGCGCCGACTATTATCCTAAATGCTAGTCATAAAATTTGTGTGTATTTCTGTGTAAACTTAAACATGTACATAATGTAGTGAATGCAGAATAACACACATTATTATAATAATCATAAGTATATTATTATTTAGACATTATGTTCTTTTTTTTATCGTGTCTAAATACGTTTTTTTTAAATTATTATTAATATTTATAGAACTTTTTTTTTAAAGATATTTTATTATTTGTATGTTTTATAACTTACTTAGTTTATAAAAAATAATATTTCGGCTCAATGACTGATAAGCTTGATACTTTATATTTATGCTAAAAATAATAATATTTTTTTTTATTGTATGTGTACAATGTACAAAAAATGACACGAGATCTGAAAATTTATTATTTTTTTGGTTTTTATACTTCAACTAACTGCATCTAAAATATATTTTTTACTTTAAATATTTTAAAAATAATTTGTATTTTAATATTTAAACTAATCCCAAATCATTTGATATTATATAATGTTAAAATATTAACAACATTAATGTTAAAAATTAGTTAACGGTTGCATTGTCTTCTCGTTTATGTTGTAAAATATTTAATCATATAATATTCTTATGTAGTTAACAATAATTGGTATTAACGACTTCTTTAAATGAAGATATTGGTTTTTATTTTTTACATACAATGCTATTATTTAATTTTTCAGGTAATCATATGGTGATATTGATTGCATTTTTTAACGGATGTAAAACCATAAAAAACAAATATTTCTCGTATTTCTAACAAATAAAAATGTTTTCATTCATGATCATTTTATATTATGGATCTTGATATAATTACAATCCTAAAACACAAAAAATATGCAACAATCAACAATGTAACCGTCATTAAATGGTATAGTTACATTCATTATTTATTTCTGGAAATTAAATTAATTATACTTAGCATTATGAATTCATAATTATACATTTATCAAAGTAACTATACATTTATAAGTTAGATAATATACACAGTATTTAACTTTATTGTAAATGTGGAGACTATCCACTATCCAGTGATCAATTTGAATAATATTAGTAAATACTAGATATCAATGCCTTTTCACCGCGGTCTTTTTGAAAATGTTATCTATACTGCCGCCAAGCCATTTTGTTGTGGATTCGTTTTTTTCTTAAGTTGTCTAACCTAATCTGTCTCACAGTATATATATATATCCTTATATATATATATTATTAAAAAACAGGCCTTTTTTGTGTACCCGTTTTGTGACGACGCTATTTAACTTTTTTTCACATAATTGTTCTGGCTACAACTCATTTGCACACAATTTTCAAACAACAGAAACTTTATTTCAGAGGTACATAACCTGTGTACCTCTCCAAAGTTTCAAATTAGTCGTAACTGATGGTGAAAAATTATTATACTCAAACAACATTTTCTTTCACCCTTGATAAAGGCTTAGGACTTTCTGTCTAATTGTATTCTGGTGTCATAGACTGGTGGGTTTAAAAATGTTGTTTAAGTTATTTAATTTGGCATAACTGCCTTAAACAAGCCATTATTTATAATTTTGTCGATTAAAAAAAAATAATTTTTACAATATAATAATAATAGAAATATAATATAATAAAAGTATAAAAATATAATAAATATAATAAATAATTAGGTCATAAAAATAATTTTAAGTTCCTACATATTTATTATTTTATATTGATCAGTACACGTTTGTAACAAAAATATTAAATTTTTTTTAGATTTGTAACCAGAATATATTTTTTTCATATAATTTTGTTTTTTTTTTAAATTTCTTTTCTATGGGTATTTTCTTTATTTTTTTTTTATTGAATTAATTTTTAAATCAGTATCGACTTGAATTTCCATTAGTACTTGAATAACTTGGTGAATGTGAGGGTGGGAAGTATAAAATTGACTTTTGAAATGCATATGAAAATTTTCAACTCCGTTCGTTTCTTTTGGGCTATTGTCTGATTTACTAACCCATAATTCTGGCCCAAAATTAGCATCAAAATTAATATAACTTTGTAATACATAATCAGAAAATCCATAATTATGTTGCATGGAGATATTGAAATTATTTCAGTAAATGCGTCCAGAACATCATTTGGGTTTAAATACGGTAAACCGAAAAAGTATTTCAGTCATTTTCCTATTTCAGAATCATTTTTCAAGTATTGTTTTATTAAACTTTTATTTTTTTGCAAACGCCTAATCAACTTTGTCCTAAATTAAATTTACAACATACTATTGTACATTGTGGAAAACTTTGAAGAACAGCTATATATATATATATATATATATGTGTGTGTGTGTGCAGCTTTTTCAAAATCGGCATGAAATATTTTTGTACTTAAATTTTTTTTCTTAATAACTCCATTGATAAGTTCACTATGGTTTTTCACATGAACACATACGTTCAGAGGCGTACCCAGGATTTTTTTATAGGGAGGGCTAAACACTTTTAACTTGAGTTATTGAAAACCAAAAACAACAAAAAAAATTAATAAACACTTTTAATAATACTTTTTTAATTCAAATATTCTATTATAAAACTAATAACACAAAATATATTAGTCA
Organism: Aphis gossypii; assembly: GCF_020184175.1. Classification (NCBI taxonomy): domain Eukaryota; kingdom Metazoa; phylum Arthropoda; class Insecta; order Hemiptera; family Aphididae; genus Aphis; species Aphis gossypii. The sequence continues at coordinate 81,203,752 of NC_065530.1, forward strand.
AATTTGTAAGAAAATTTCCATATTTTAATTTAAATATTTCAAAACAATATAAAAAATATTGCCAATGGGAGAGGATATAGCCCTTTTTAGGCCCCCCCCCTTGGCTACGCCACTGTATACGTTGATATTTGTTTATTTTTCAAAAAACAGTATACTAAAGGTAAATAATAATTTTTATAAACATAAATTGTATATAATTGCATGAAATGTTTTGGTGCATATTATGTAAAAGTTCCATCACCAAAATGTGCTCATTATTATTAAGCACTTTTAAGTTATTCTTACAAGTAAATAAAATAACAGCATTATCATCAATTAAAAAACAAAATTGATTACCTTTATATACCAACGATTGTTTCATTTCTAAAAGCTGCTTTAAAGACTCCTGCATAAATTATAAGTATTATACTCAAATTTAAGGATACAGTATAATATTACAGAAGTGAATTTTATTATAATATACACAATTAAGTTATAAAAATATATAGATTAATTTTAAGATATTATCTATTTATACAATAAATCTATTTACTCTAGTTTCTGGTAAAGTGGTAATACCTCAAAAGAATAACAATAATATAATCAATGCAATGTTTTGGGAAAAAATTTAATCAACCTTTCTCAATAGTTACAGTAAAACTAATTACTTCAATAAAAATATTAACATAATATATCATTAAATATACTTATGCTTGTATATTATATAAGCTAACAGACATTATATTGGCCTTATACAGGTCATATTGGCTTTAAAATAAGTAATAGATTTAACACTACCTTTAGTTTAAAATTTACAGGATTATAAAAAATGTAAATTGGGTGTTGAGAAAAGTAGTTTACGTTTTAATGACCTAAATATACCCCAAAATTAAATCTTGTACAGAAAATGTCAATTTAAACAACTAGTGTATGTTTCAAGTTTCTACTAGTAATTTTTAACTGTAATAAAATCTAAAATTATTTGATAGTAAGTTGTTATATAACACTGAATTAAAAAAAAATTTTTTGTAAAAATAAGTTGATATTCGAATAGTAAAATAGTTGATAGGATAGAATAGGATAAGTACGAAATATAATTTTGTGTTTATAAATGTTTAACATGAAATATTTGATTGAGTATTTGAGAACATATTAGTAATATGATGTCACTCTGTTAGTTTTCATCATGTGAACTAACATGTTGCTAAATTAATCAAAAACTTTTTTTGTTGAATAATTTATTTTTTGACCCCCAGACATAAGACATATTATTAACATTATTATCAACAAAATAAGTTTGAAAATTATATCAGTGTATTAAACAGTATAACATATTATTACCATAATTATTAATAAAAACATTTTTTGAGATAAATATTTATTTCTACTATTGTAATTGCTGTGAGATGTCACTGAAACACCATTAAACAAATTGAACAAAAATGTTTTAGCAATGAAGTACCTATACATTATTCCTGTATTAACAAATTTTCAAATGCATAATGTAGGTAATTAATTTTAATTTTAATCTAACAAATACTATTTTTTTTAATTAACTCCGATAACCTAACGTCATTTTTTAAGTATTCGCGATTGCCGCCAAACTATGGTCGTACAAATTCATAAAAATTACATACTAAATATTGATAAAGAAAATTTTCAAAAATTTGAAATGGGTGGGGCTGGGATGATGTTCGTTTTAGATACGGTACTATACGACAGTTAATTTGTCTATTGACGAATGACGATCGTACGTATTATAATTCATAATAGCATAATTTAATATAATAATAACACGTATTATAACGTAAGAATACTTGACGAAATTACAAGCTATTACCTAACATTTTTATTAATAGTTTTAATACTAAGAGAGTTATATGAAAAACCAGAAAAACACCGACTAGCTCAATTATACGGATTGCGTTATCGAAAAATAATAATACTTTTCTTATTATCGATATGCGATAAACCTGCTAACGATCATGAACTAAGATAATTTAATAATTATCTTAGACCTTAGTCCGTGGTTACGAATGTTACGATCCACCAGACGTCGTACGTGTGCCGATGTATCAGTTTATTAGTGTAATCCGATTGTGACCAGTGATCACTGAGCTGTGCGGGTTTGTGTTTTGAAAAACTAAATTATTTACAATTAGGTACAATATAACTACAAATACTACAATTTAAGAGTATATATTGTCATTTACTTCGTAACATCATGAGTAAAAACCACTGTACAGCCTTAACAATACATAATTTGTATTTAAACGACGATGTTATTAATGAATTTTTAGACATCGTAAAATTACAAACATCGTTTATTCTACAAAACGTATTATTTTATCAAACACTACATAATATATGTATTCACTATTCAGCCGTTGAGAACGTGTATGATTTTCAAATTTTGAATAATGATTCTATTATTTCTATTGGAAATAATTATGCTATTGGGTATTGGGCATTGGCTATGTGTGTGCTATTGTAAATTACGATTCGTAATGAAACCAAGTGCGTAGAAGTGTACGATATATATATGTACAGACTACGTATACTATACGATTAATGATAATTTATTTGAGGTTTTGGATGTTTTATATACTTAAAAATCCAACGTTGTTGTGTTTAAATCTGTTATAAAACAGCCGGATGGGAATTCATCTGATGAATGTTATTTTATCGATTACGACAATATTATATGTAAAACTTGGGCGTTACGTAACCATACCAATAACATATTAATCTATACATTAATACATTATTACAACAACCTTTCCCTACACACCATACACATGAAGTCCAGAGTACTGATATTTTACCTATAAAAAACGAAAAAATAAAAACAAAGACTGCAATATGGCGTAAAAAGCGTAAAAGTTAAATTAATAAAAATATCAGAATTTCCATACAAGGTAATAAAAACAAATATCGAATGGAACAGTAACAAAAAGTCTGCTTTTAAAATAGTAAACATATTACAATTGGACTCATGCATAAATTATGTAATTTTTGTGATGCTTTAAAATGGTCCCTGGAATCTCCAGGGCTGTGTTGTTTGAACGGTAAAATTAAATTAGAATCTATCGAATATCCACTAGAACTACTGTTACGTAGTCTTATTTTTGGTGAAAATATTACAAAATCTAAATCTTTTCTGACTGCAATAAAAAAATATAATTGTGTGTTTCAAATTATCCTTTTAAAGAAAAACAAATTTTAGATAATAAATTTATGTCAACTTTTAAGATACCTACAAGGGCAAATATACCATACTGCAAGCAGTTTGTTCTTCGTGGGTTCAAGTAAACCAAAGTTTTTACAAATATACTTTATAGGCGGTGATAATTCTGAAGTTGAATTAAGACATAAAAATATTCCTAACCTTGACTCCATAATTGTAATTGACTATTGAGCTACAAAAAATACTTAATTTGCATAACAACCTTAAATAAATTTTAAGGCTGCTATGGATTCACAAGAATATGAAAATATCGAAAACTTAAATATAGTTATACAATATACATAAAGGACGAGTAATCTATGACAATCATCCAGTACGTTTTAATTCACCTTCAGTTAATGAAGTCGGTACCTATCGTAATAGAAGGTCAATCATTTGAAAAGCGTGATATAATTCCGAATGGTCATAATCGTAACTCAATGGTCGTAATAATAGTACAAAACATATAATTAATGAATTACATAAATCATATGATACCTTACAATACCCTTTCATGATCTGTCATAGTGAAAACGGATACAGCATGACGATCTATTCGATCTATTTCTGATTTTGTAATGTCCACATGACTTAGTTTTACTTTAAATTATCTTTTTTGACCACAATAAATTTTTACAAAAGTTAATTCTTCCATGTGTTTGTCGAAAATGAGAGATAGCGGAAGTTTTCCTTCAACTGGTGAAATTATCAAAGTTAAATCCTGATTTAATAGGGTTTCATTACTACCAGGATTAACATCTCCGTCTTCATAATTATTCTCAATTTCCTTATTCAACTCTAGACACGTACACATGTCTCCATTGCTCTCATCATCAAATGACCAGTTCTCATCAATTTGAATGTTTAGGACGTTTAGGTCTTTATAAAGATTACATTGAACTAAGTACTGAGCAGCTTCGCATACTTTTTTGGGCCTAATACGCTTCTTGCTTCTTTGTGTTTATAGCAGATTTTGTGTCTCAGTTCTACTGTAATAACATATTTATATGATATTGACCTAGGTAACCATAGTGTTTACTTCAACAGGTACATTTATTACATTTACTGCAAGGCCATGCTGATACCCCAAGCCATTTCCTCTTTTAACAATTTTTAAGAAAATATGCTAGGCTTTGTTCAAGAAGAGTAAGATCTTTCATGACGTTCAGTATTTTAGGAAATATAAATCCATTTGTACTGGCTATTTTGAAACATCGTATATCTGTTGCACACGTATTACAGAATAAACACGCCGCATGCACAATCCCGAATATATAAAATTCATAATAAAATTATGAAAAACCAGTTGAAACTGATCATATAGTTGGTTATGGTCGTGGGTTAAAAGTAGATCGCATTGTTGGAGTTGTAGCATTAAATGGAGTAAATTAAATATAAAATATTTATTTATTTTCTGTATATCTTTTTATCTACTTATGCAAATTTGATGTTACGTAAACGAAAATATGCACATTACCTTGCATTTGTTTTTCTAGGCTGGCACTGTACCAATTTTTGAAAATCAAACTACACTGAAAGAATGCATTGGTTATTCAAATTTAAACAATTATGGGTGGCAGACTTTGTACAAACATTATATCAAATGATACTCTTTTGAGACTACAAATCGAAGAAAAATAAATGCAATCACCCGACTCAGTACAATTAACTTACAACATAAAAGATGTTTTACCAGATAAATAGCTTATCACTTCTAGCGATGACAGTATGTTGTTTATTGTAATAAGTCAAAACTAGAACCCGGATTCATCTACTAAAAAGTATCAAAATGTGCTATATAATATGCAGTAAAAATCATTAAAATATGCAACAAATTTGCATTTGTAGACAAATATGCAAAATAAAAATATACATTTGAATTACAATTAGTATGATTCTTGAAGATTATTACAAAATTATAAATATTGAAATGAAAAAAAGTATGCAAAAACATACAAATCAGGGATATAGTTATAAGTTATAACTATAAGTTATTTATAATGTAAACCTAATTTTTAAAAATGTAATGTATGGAATTTAACATGTGGTACTTGTAGTAAGGTATTCTCGAGAAGTGTCACACTGAAGAGCCAACATCGTCAATCGTTATGTTTTAAATGTAACATAAGTTTACAACAACCGAAATTTGTACCATGTTTTTTCCACAACCTGTAAAGTTAAGATTTATTCGTCAAATCTATAAAACAAGCAGTCCTAATCTGATAGAAATACCAGAGTTGAAAGAAGAAAAAAAGACATTTTAAAAGCTTATTTTTTTAATAAGGATGCAATTATATTTTTTTTCAATATTGCTCGGTACTAAAATAGTTGAAGCTTTTGTGTGTTTTTTAGTCTTTTTAGTAGAAAAAAAACAACGCTGATATATAATTTTTTTATTTTTTGGTGAAATGTTTGATGATGTTTTTTTTAAAGGCTTTTTATGAATGTTATTTCTCAATGCTAATAATGTAGGTTGTGCTGATGACAAACATTTTTTCAATACATCAAGTTCATCTAAACTTGAAACAGTATTTAACATTGTATCAAATATATTTTTAAGTTTTTGATTTTCATGTACTAAATTGTCTACTTCTTGTATTACTTCTGTATTATTCAGTTGACATACAATACTTACAGTCTCATTTTTTTTATTATTTTCTTCCATTAAGTTTTTTGTATAAGTATTCGTATTTATATTTTGCACTTTTTCTGATAGGCAAACCAAATGGATATGCTTGCAAAAATTCCATTTTATTGCACTGTCTATACATGTACACGAAAAACAATGAATACAAGTTTTGCATTCATCACAAACAATTTGGCAATCTCAGGAGTCTTTCAATTCATTGACAGTGTACATATCATCATGACCACTTGCCATCACATTCCGACAACCTTCTCCATCTTTAAGCACATTATTAGTTGACATTTCTAGACTATTATTGTGCCTTTTTCTTAATTCTTTAATTTTAGAAGTAAGTTTTCCTTTATGTAGTACAATAAGTCTGTCTATGGATTTGTCTCTAAGAAATTTCAATAATGCATATAATGACTTATCAAGTCGTTTAACTATTTTTACCTTCTAAATAAATATGTTTCAGAGTTCGGTGCATTCTCTCAATATGCATATTAGTATTTATTCCTGCATGAAGACGATGACGGTAAGTCCAAGATTCAACACAAGCACCATAATTATTAACAAAATAATTAGCAAAATAAATAGTGTCTCATCAGCCGACAATTGGTTAATAGCTTCTTCAAAAATTCTTTCAAAGGCTTTAGTATCTTGTTCGTGTAATAAAGTCCTCAATAGTTTGTACGTTTCACATTGCTTATCTTTAGGTTTTATTTTAACTAAATTTTTTCTCCAGGCACGATCAACATGCCAAGTACAGTATAACCTATGTTTTGGATGTTTCATTTCAACAATCCATGCATTGAAAAAACTTTCGGCCATATCAGACATGATTACATTGGGCTGCAATTGTCCAGTTAATGATTTTATTTTAGAATAAAATATTGTCATTATTGCCTCATCAATGCGATTACTAATCATAAAGACACATGGAAACCCTTCTCTCATATCATCAAAGTACTAACAGTGTCGTTAAGTTAAAATGGTAGGAATTCATACCATGAGTTTCATCTATACAAATTACATCATGTCCATATTTTTCTAACATCGACTGTTGATAATTATTCATTATAATTAACAAAAAATCATCATTTTTAAGTTCGAAAATTGTTGATCTATTTCATCCTGTTGTTTATAATAGACAAGGCTAAATTTGTCATCTTTTTTTAAATTTTGAACCCAACTTTCAACACTTATTGCATCATTTGCATGTAATATAGCTTTATTATTTAGACTATAAGATGTTTGAATATTATGTAAATCTTTTCTTGTTAAGAGATGAATTCTTTCTAATGAATTATTTGAAATATTATCACGGATTTCATCTAAAATATTTTCAAAAGGTATATGTCTCAGCATCTTACTCGCTATGTTTCGAACACCTTTATTTAATGGTAAATGCCCTAAATCATTACCATGGCCTAAATGATTCGCTATAAACTTAACTGTACAGTGTACATATATTACTCAATTTACATATTGTAACATCAATACGAGATGGGCAGTGTCCATTAATTTTATTCGAAACTTGTGTTTTTAAAAGCCTCAGACCTGTACCTTTTGAAATATAATTTCCATTCCTATCATATTTATAGTATAAATTGATATTTTTGTCATATTTCTGTATTTTATATTCGTGCTATAACTTTTTAACTAATGTTTTCAAACACAGTCATGTTTAACATACTTCTTATTCCTTATACTATAATGGTATTATAATATGGTAAAATACTATATTATAAGTTATAACCTAACACTAAAGTAAATCACGATTCACGTTCAACAAAAAATCAAGTTGTAAAAATTAAAATTATTTGACTTCTAATTTACAAGTATTTCAAAACCACTGTTTTGATTTCACATTCTCATTTACTCTTGCGCATATAAAATGAGACCATTCCAAACAGCGATTGCAGCAAATGGATTTTGTGGAAGCATCTTCTGAACAAACAGGACAAAGCTAAGTTGCACGTTGTTTTTTAGCATGAATAATTTGTTGGACAGCAGTCCATCCATCTGTTGTAAAAAATTGTTTTATTTCTCCTACAGCAATAGTTTCATAAATTATTGCACTTGGTACTCTTTCTGGTCTGCATTCAACATCACTTTCACTGATCAATTTGTTTGCATTGATTGCAAGCATTGCTAACTCTTCGTTTACTAACCATTTTAGCATTTCAGATTGTTTTATTTTCAATGACAGTTTTTGAAAACAAACCAACCCAACTGAATCCACTTTTTTTTTTTGAAATGCCAATTGCTGTCTTATCATTACCTACATATTATATTGTGGTTTAAGTAAGTGAAATAATAAACCTTAATTAAAAACTTAGAATTACCTTTTGGACGGCCCCTTTTTGGAATCCTAGGTGGTAGTATTGGTAACTCATTCAGCATCAACTCTTGAGGCTCATCCAGCACCAACTCTTGAGACTCTTCAGTTTCACTCTCAATGTTTTCACTCACTTCTTGACCTTCTTGATCAAACAAATCGTCTAAAGATTAAAATATTTATTATGTATGTAAATGTTAGTTACCTAGTTCAACTTCTTCATTTTTATCCCAAGCATTGGCGATAAAGTTGAGTAATTTTATACGTTTTTGAAACGCTGTCCCAGAAACCTCTGAGGCCAAAGAAGCCAATATTTTGGCTTTAACATATGCTTGCTGGTATTTTTCGTGCTGATTAAATATACGCTTTATTTTTGTGCCAACGGTGACTACGTTAACACTGTTTTGCTCTATATTATTGGGCATAGTTGTTGAAGGAATTACCCTACATACATCTTGGTAATACCTTCTGGTCCACCTATCTGCACATAATTCTGTACAGTATAATGAGAGATCATACATCTTCTTCAATCTGAATATGTGGTGGCACGGAAGACACATACTGGTTATAAAAGTGCACTCACAAGTTGTAGTAGTGACGTTTAAGACACCCTCTACAGAATTAACAATGCCCATCATGTTAAGGTGAGATACAACTTTTACTTTGTTTATGTGGCTAATTTTTGATTAAACTAAATTAAATGCATAAGGTGTTAAATACCATAACAATACCAAAACAATTGTTTTATCTCAGGTGCCAACCCAGCTACAAAACTAGGAGTTTTCGAAAAACACTCGGTGGCTATGTGGTCTTGTTCCGTTCGAAGTGTTACCATTAACATCTCTAGCCCTATAAATACATATACAATTATAACATATGCATAAAAATATCCCGCCGCGGAATAAGAAGATGACTGCGCAGCGGGTATAGTTTTGCTAAGTGAGTATACCTTGAAATAATTGATCTAATCTAGAAAAGTTGGTAACCACTTGTGTTATTTTTTGGTTAATGCTTTCAAGACGATTATTTGTACGATTTCCTAAAACAATAAAGTTATATAACTGAAACCTGACAGTATTAACATATTATAATAAAATTATACCTAGAGTCATAAATTTGATTGGAAGTGTACAACCCATTCTGTTCTGATACCGTGCCAGTTTTTATTGAAGTAATCGATCACCGTCTTTATATTGGTATCTTCAAGTTTTTGGTGGATTTCGTCATAATTCGATTCATTTTTAGCATACTTTGTATTATTTCTAAACACATCAATCTTTCTCCTAATAAAAAAATTCATCAAAACTAATGCATTTAGTATTTTTTAACGGAGTTTATTTTCATTTTTTCACAAGTAATTTCCCTCGACATAGAACTCAAACAATGGAAAATGCAAATCAAAATTTGTGAATCCGGAAATTGCTGCTTAAACACATTCCTCTCAGTAAAATCTTTGTCTGCCATTATACATTTATACATTTGATATGTTTCCAATCTGGATTATGCTTTTTAAACGTCGAGGCCATGTCTGATACATTTTCTTTGTCTTCACTAGTGAGAAGACAAAACCCAACAACTTCACTGAGCCTGTTACTGTCAACCACTATAACCAAGTTGAAGGCAACAAACAAATTATATTGAATACAATAGTTGGTTATAATTAGTTAAACGTAGTAAAGATTAATACCTAAAAAAACGTAGAGGGGCATTCTTAAGTCATTGACTTTATATATGGCATCAACAAATAACACTTCAGGACACAAAGATAATATTCTTTACATTTCTTTGTCCTGGTAAAAGATTGCTTTGAGCTCATTTTATTCATTTTTCAAAATATTAAGGGTGACGTCAGTTCCCTCATAACTAGTTGCCAATATTTTTAAGGCGTCTGATGCCGGTGATTTGGATATAACCAAATTACGTATATCCTTCAACATTACTATTTTGTTGTGGGTTTTCATCAGATCATTTTGTAGTATCTTTTTATTGACCTTCATCGTTACCAATTTTGTTGCCATAATTCTAGAATCAGTATCTAGCCTTCTTTGCCTGGGATAGTGATCATACATTGCCTAAAATAAATAGTTTTTTTTTTATACTATATTTATATACAATTTCTATTATTATTTTGTTAACTATTTACCTTGCTGCATATGTGATTATGTTCACTAATAAAACTTTTTATCACTAATTTCTCTCCACAATCATTGGGTCGAACAGTCAAAACCACAGGGCAATTTGAACGAAAAGAACTGGAATAAAAATAAATACCAACCAATATGTTTTTAAGATGCTCCATAATTCATAAATTATAAATATTTTAAGTTTAATAAGTATTTTAATTATACCTTTGTTGCGGCCGAAGACCTGTTAATGGGCTTTTGTACTCCCCACTTCGTACACACCTATAATCGATAGCGACATATTCCAAAATTGGATTAATGTGCCTTTTTAAGCCCTTTTTTCTAGCACCTTCAATGGTCCTAGAACTGAACTTCGTGAAGTTGGACATGGTCTTATTTTCTTAATTTGAAATTGAATTTTCCAACTCCACAAGAGAAGAAAATTCTTTACCAATTTTCAAGTTCCAAAGACTATGTATAATTAATTATTAATACAGATTATTAAATATAATTAAATTCATAAACACTTACTTGATTTTCAGCATTTACATTGTTGTCCATTTTGTTAAAATTAAGAAAAAAATAATATAATAATAAAAATGATTAAGTTAAAATAATTAATTTTAATAATAAATAAATAAATTAATTAATCAGCACTAAATAAAATTAGTCAGTAACTCAGTTGTCAGTACAAAGTTGTGTAGAAAAATAATAAAAATGATTGATAAGTCAGTGGTTTTTCTAATAGTAGGTATAGAAGTCTATGTATAGTTACCGGTTACTTTTATCTCTTTCGATAAATGATACCTAATTCAAATTAGAGTAGGTACCTTTAAATACACAATACAATTTCAACATTTGCGATTTACAAATTGTGAATTGTCTAATATAAAAATAATCGGAAATAGGAATATCCTAAAATCTTAAAGCCTTCTTCTATCTTCAACTCTTGTTAGTCAATCGTTTGGTCGCTCACGAGTCTCGTCTTATTTTTCCCTGTGTTTTTTTCTCTGAGTGTGACAATTTATAAATAATTTGAAATAATTTTTCTTTTTTTTTAAATTTATAATGGGTAAACCACAATACACACAAAAATTTAGAAAAGATTGGTTAAATAATAAACAATTTAAAGATTGGCTAGTAGAAGTTGAAGGTGATGAAACAAAGGCCAGATGTAAGTATTGCAAGTGTGATATTATAACAAAAAATTATAATCTAACAAAACATTTAACTACTAAGAAGCACAGATCAGCATCATCAGCTTTTTCAACTTCTAGACAGCTTTCTAAATTCATTAAACCAGAATCATCAAAATCTATCTCTGCTGAAGGTAGTTTGAGCTTGTTCATTGCAGCTCACACTTCAATTTTATCAGTAAATTATTTGGGGGAATTATGCAAAAATATTTTTCGTGGCTGTGATTCTGCTAATGAATTAAAACTTCATCGTACTAAATGTACAAATATAATTGTAAATGTATTGGCTCCCCATTTTAATAATGATCTTTTAAATAGTATTAGCAGTGGACACTACAGTATTCTAATAGACGAATCTACAGATATTAGTGTTATTAAATTTTTGGGAATCTCAATTTTATATTTTAGTAAAGAAACCGGTGAAGTAGTTTCTACTTATTTAGCATTAGTAGAAATGACTACTTGTGATGCAGTGTCCATAACAAATGCGATAATAAATACACTACAAATTAAAGGCTTGTCAATAAAGAAACTTGTTGGAATAGGTACAGACAATGCGTCGGTAATGGTTGGTATCAATAACGGTGTACATCAAAAGCTCAAAGAATATAACCCCTCTTTAATATTGATACCATGTGTTTGTCATTCCTTACAATTGGCTGTGTCTGCCGCTGCTAATGTTGCATTGCCAAGGCATATAAATTTTCTAGTCAAAGAAACTTATAACTGGTTTGCTCATTCAACTTTAAGGCAAAATGAATATAAAACTTTATATAAAGCAATTAATGATGGACATGATCCATTGTAAATTATTCAGGCTTGTGGGACCAGGTGGCTATCAATTGAATCAGCTATAAATCGAATACTGGAGCAATGGGTTGAATTAAAATTACTTTTTCAAATGGCACGAACTAAATACAAATATTACACAGCTGAAATTCTATATAATCTTTATAATGACCAACAAAATGTTGTATATTTATCATTTTTAAGTCCAGTTTTATTTGAAGTACAATCTGTTAACAAGGCATTTGAATCAAACACAGCTGATCCGCTCAAATTATTATCATCTTTATCTAATTTAGTTCAATCGGTGTCTAAAAAAATAGTAAATCCATCTTTAAATTATAATCCAATTAAAACAAAATTTTCCGAACAATATTTGCAACCTAAACCATATTTAGGATACAAATTTGAAAATGCTTTAAAAATGATTCCAAATTTTAAAGATGAGGATGAAAAAACACTAAGACATAGGTGTATACATTTTATAATTGAACTTTTAAAACAACTCCAGCAGCGACTACCAAAAAATATAAAAATATTGGAAAACATTTCTATTTTTTCAGTTAATAATTGCTTAAAAATATTAAAAGACAATTTAATTCCGTTACTAGAACTTATGGATATTAAAGAAGATATAATTGACAAAATAAACAATCAATGGGCATATATAACATCCATCCAATGGCTGGAATAAAATAATACACATAAATTTTGGTACGAAGTATCACTTTATAGGGATGCTTCAGGTGATAACCCTTTTGCTGACCTGAGTTCGTTTGCTATTCAAATGCTGGTACTTCCATGGTCCAAGGCTGAAGTCGAAAGGCTGTTTAGTCAAATGAATATTATTAAACTAAGAGGCTCAACAAAATGTCACCAAAAACGTTGGACGCAATTTTATCCATTAGATCTGGATTAAGAAGAAAAAATAAATGTTGTTCTGATTATATTATTCCCGAATCAGTGTTAAAAAGTATTGGCAAATTATCAACATATAAATCAACTGATATAGAAATGAACCCCTCGAGTGAAAATGGAGAAGAAATTGATGTAAATTATTTTTTTGACTCAGAATATGATAACTAATGATAAATTTAATCTCTTTTCTATGATGATAACCAATTTGTATAATATTTATTATTTATTTTTTATTTGTATTATTATTAATTTAATGTATTTAGTTTTGTATATATGATAAAAAACTTGAATTATTAATGAAAGATTATTGACATTTTTAATTTTTAAATTTAATATAATACAATTTTTTAGCCATTTACTATACAATCTAGCAGTTTTTTTTTCATGTTTTCGGCCATTTTTTGATGACAAGTGTTGGCATCACTGGATAGGACGTGAAAATACATAGTTTCACGTCGGACGTGAAAATAGTCTCTACGTAACTTTTAAGTCTATTATAGCTTTTTAGTTTTTAATATAAAATATAATACATCAACTGACAAGTGACAACCACGTCATGGCCGTTGTGGTATCTAATCATTTATCAATTATCACTATTAGTATCGTATTGATAATATAATATGGTATATTATTAATTATTATATTAATTTCTATTATCTATGTTATCAGGGTCTAAAAGAATTAACGATTGTACCTGTATTTTTTTTAAAATGTTCCCACACTACAGATCGCTGCCTATTACCTGGTCGCATTTTTAAAAAATACTGGTAAACAAGAAAATGTTTACTACGAAAGTGTAAAAACCTGGGCTATCTTGTTGTATGTGCTCCGCCAACGACATTACGACTGCACTATGCGCTCTACCGTTTTTACCACTCTAATTGTAAGTAATATAAGTAATTATTATTATTACACCATACATACATACGCAGGTGATAGGTATAAGCATTAATTTTACATACGGATAAGTTGAACTATAGGAAAATTTGGAAACCTTATTTTTAGATTTATTTTATTCCGACAAACATCGCATTTCAGATCATTTTGAAGATAATAATATTATATAGGCCTAACCTTAGGTATGCAATGCAATAAAAATGTTAGTACACCTATATTGTGTGTAATCAATAATTATTATACTCTTTCAATTTAAAGTTGAAAGAGAGGATTTATTTCGAGAGATCGAGAGAATCACTCGATGAGTTATTTTTCATTCGATTGTTTTTAGTTGATACCGAGATCGAAAGAATCACTCGATTATTTTTATAGTAATCGATATAATCGAGTGATTCAAACAATCGAGTATTTCGATTATTTTCTCTCGATTGTTCCCGTCACTACAGTTTAATCCATTAAGATGCCTCGTGGCTCGTGTTTGTACGCTGTGTTAAAACCATGAAGATTAGAGATAAGGAGACCAAACTCCGTATACAAATTATGGCCCGACAAAAGTCGCACGGTTATTCTGCCACCAGGAGCGCGTCGTTCGATTAGAGGGCTATGTTTTACCACATATTATATGTATTTTACTATAAATGTACGTTATTTTTGTATTTGAATGAAATATAAATTATCATTCATTACTTATTACCTGCTTATATTTAAGTATACTTAAATATACAACTAAAGTTCAAAAGATGTTTCCTGTAAAAAAAGTTTAAAATTCAAAATATTATATATAAAAATATAATATATAAATAATAATAATATAAATAATTGATTGTTGTTGTTTGACATCTAAAGCATAACCAGTATTACACCCTGGTACAAAACAGCACTTAACCATTTTTAATGTTTAGGTAAAAAAATAAAAAATACAAATTACTCTGGTTTTATGTATAATTATTGTATTTAAATAATCAAACAAATACAAAATAATACCTAATACAAATTATTTGAAACTATATCATTGTCTATTTAAAAATTTAATATTTTGATGAATTCAATAATAAATAATCATATGGAAATCATCTATGTCCATGTGTTTAATAGCTATTGAAAAAATTAATTTAATAGCTATTGTAAAATGTAGGTTCGATTAGAGGGCTACATTTTACAACTATAGCATGTAGACATGTAGTATTATTATACTATTTATACTATATATAATAGGAATTATGTATGTTTATCGAATTAATCATGATTTGTTATTCCTTGCAAATAATTTATTACATTATGATTTAGATCAGATCTAAAACATATTTACAGAAATAGGGGGATATTGGTTAAAATTGGTTCAATAATAAAAAACAAATATATTATTATAATTAGCTATTAAACATATGGATATAGATGATTTCCATATGATTATTTATTATTGAATTCATCAAAATATTAAATTTTTAAATAGACAATGTATACAATGATAAGGTTTCAAATAATTTGTATTATTATTTTGTATTTGTTTGATTATTTAAATACAATAATTATACATAAAACCAGAGTAATTTGTATTTTTTATTTTTTTTACCTAAACATTGAAAATGGTTAAGTGCTGTTTTGTACCAGGGTGTAATACTGATTATGCTTTAGATGTCAAAGTCAAACAACAAAAATCAATTGTTTATATTATTATTATTTATATATTATATATAATATTTTGAATTTTAAACTTTTTTTACAGGAAACACCTTTTGAACTTTACTTGTATATTTAAGTATACTTAAATATAAGCAGGTAATAAGTAATAAATGATAATTTATATTTCATTCAAATACAAAAATAACGTACATTTATAGTAAAATACATATAATATGTGGTAAAACATAGCCCTCTAATCGAACGACGCGCTCCTGGTGGCAGAATAACCGTGCGACTTTTGTCGGGCCACTTTATAAATGGGCGGCTCATAGGAGTTTGGTCTCCTTATCTCTAATCTTCATGGTTAAAACCAAGGATCGATAAATATCGTTCCCGGGCAACTTTTCACGTGTGAGTATTGTTATTAATATTATTTTAGTTAATGGAAATAATAAATCGACAGTCTAAACAGTTTTATTTTATAGTTGTGTGTAAGATTTCCAAAATGTCCGATGCTTTTACAACTATGGATCAACAAATGTAATATTACAAATCAAGTAGACTTAACACAACATTAGATATGCTCATTTAATTTTGAGCCTAAATGTTTTAAATTCAATACGAAGAGAAGGTTACTTCACCCGGATGCTGTATCAACTATTTTTGAAAAAAAATATATGAAAAAACAATATTTCCAATCAAAATTGTGTGAAGGTATTATATATTTGGAAGTGACTATTTCCGCGTCCGACGCGTATTTACCTATTTTCTAGGCCTATGCTGTGATTGGTCCAAATATTGATAATGTCTTATCATTACCAAATACCAAAAATTCAAATTTAACATAATATTTTTAATTAAAATATAATTTGGTGATAATAAATAATAAATAATTAATAACACAGATGTAATATGTTCCAGTAATATCCAGTATAAATAGGTACTAGTATTTATAATCAATGGTATTATTGGTATTATAATATTATATTAGTTTATTACAAATAGTGTAAATCAGTCGTTCTTATATTATTATTAATATTTAAAAGCAAAAAGTATAAAATTTTATAAATCACAAAGTATAATGTAAGTATTATTAAATACAGTGTCATAATGTTAGTCACTAAGATAATTTAGTCCGTGATATTAGTTATATGTGTTTGTTAAATTATCAATCATAAGTTACTTTACAGTTACTGCAAAACCATATTTTTTTTTTCAATGTTGTTTTAACATTGACACAATTAAAATGAAACCACTCTAAGCATCTATTGCAACAAATTGAATTATTTGATGAATCCTCATTGCAAGATTTACATATCCATTTTGGATTTTTCCGCTTCATCTCCACAACTTGTTGGAGAGCAGCCTAGCCATCGCTGTCAAAATACCTTTTTATGTCATCAATCATAAGGTTACTGTCTAAAACAGCACAATGTATATTATTTGGATTATTTTCAATTGTTGTTTCATTTATAAATCCATTTCCAGATACCGCAATCCTGGCCACATCCTTATCCACAAACCAAATTAACATTTCAAAATGTCTTGTCAAAACATCAAGTTTTTCAAAAGGAACTAAACCTGAAATCTTTTTCCGTTTTGCAATACCAATGGCAGTTTTGTCTTTACCTAAAATGTAAAGTATGAAAATAAATTTCATCAAGAATAATCATTTGAAAATATATGGAATATACAATCACCTTTTGGACGTCCTCTTTTTGGAACTCTCGGAGGTAGAGTTGGTAATTGACTAACTATTGAAATATTATCTATATCTATGTTGTCTGTTTCCTCTTCATTCGTGTATAATATTTCTTCGTTTATGTGTAGTATTTCTTCGTCCATGTGTACTATATCGTCATCCATCTGTATTGTATCACCATTTGCAAATTCATCATTTTTTTCTGTTTGTTTCAGTAAGTTATCTAAAATATTATTATTTAATTGTTAAATTTTATAATATGTAGAGACCTACTTATTTTATTGAGTCAATATACCTCTATATTCTCTCTGTAAAGTCTTTGTCGGCCATAATGCATTTAATATTGGTCCAATTTGGATTATGTAGTTTAAAAACTGAAGCCATATGTGTAACAGTTCCTAAATCTTCAGAAGTTAGAATGCAATAACCAACAACTTCACTTTGCCCATTACTATCGACAACTACAAATCATGTATTTATATAATATAATAAAATATAGTTAATATTTATTCATTTAATAGGTTGCTACAAAAATGCAGAGATTGTACAAACCTAGAAATACATAAAGTGGTAATCTCAAATCATTGACTTTATATATTGCATCTACAAATAGCACTTCAGGACATAATGCAAATATTCTTTTCATTTCATCGTCTTGATAGAATATTGCCTTTAACTCGTTATTATTATTTTTCAATATTTCTAATGTTACTCCTTGCTTCTTTTTAAAACTTTCAACTAACGATTTTAAGGCATCTAACTTCGGAGAATTTGTTAAAGCCAAGTTGTGTATGTCCTTTAAAGTTATTACTTTATTATGTTGTGCCATCAACTCATTCTGCAGGATTTTTTTATTGACTTTCATTGCCACTAATTTTGATGCTATTGATTTAGCATCAGAATCAAGTCTTCACTGGCGTGGATAGTGGTCGAAGATTGCCTAATAATAATATTAGTTATAGTAAAAAACAAAATTTTATTTTTTTTCTTACCTTGCTGCGTATGTGATTGTGTTCAGTAACAATTGAAGTAATTACTAATTTATCACCTATATCATTAGGTCGCACACATATCATTACGGGGAATTTGGAACGATATGAACTAAATGTATTAATGTAACAACAAAATATTTAGATTGTTTAAAAATGTTAGAAATAATACATGTTAATTAGTGCCTAATATAATATTATTTTATTGTTACTTACCTTTGATTTGGGCGTATCCCATTAGATCTACTTTTATATTCACCTCCCTGAACACACATATAATTTAAACAAGCATATTCTAATTCTGGATTTAAATATCTCTTCAATCCTTTTCGTTTGGCACCTTCTATTGTTCTCGTGTTAAATTTGGATAGATTGCAGTTTTCATTATGTTCAAATTTTTTAATGGCCTCTTCTAAATGTACCAAACTAGAAAACTCATCACCTTTTTTTAACGTTTGACATTGAGTTGCTTCTGCCATAACTATTTTAATATTATATTCACTAAAGAAAAATATGATTCACTTCACTCAAACTGTTACAGTCGAATAGACAGCAGTCAACAGACTATATGTTTATACTGTCTTGAAAATAGAAGAATAATTTTTACAAGAATAATTTTGTTATCTGTGGGATTATCCACTGAGGAATATACCCGGTTATGTATGATTGACACAACACTTTTCTCAAATATAATATAACAGACTATATGTTATACTATAGGAGAATATTTTCTTATCTGTGGGATTATCCACTGAGGAATATATCTGGTTAAAGATGTATATCTTATAAATAATTATTCATCTTAAATTGCACATCCGATTTAAGACTATATTATATGATCCAATTTTTTTATAACTTTATATTTTCAAGAACATAATAGGTTAACAAAACATGTATATTACAATAACAATACAATAACATAATAAATATAAATAATTAAATTACTTGCATATTAAATTATATAAATCTTAATTGATCTGAAATTTAAATTAAGGCGGTAAAAATCAGATGATAAAAATGATAAGACATTATCAATATTTGGACCAATCACAGCATAGGACGCGAAAATAGGTAAATATGCGTCGGACGCGGAAATAGCCACTTCCTATATATTTTTGTTCTTCTAATTATTACTTATTATGATTTTAAGTGCGAAAAATTAAATTGTTGTCCAATGGATATAGACATTAATATTCACGATAATTAGTAAAATATATAGTTTGAGACTATTAGAATTCGTGATAATGAATTCAACCCTAAATAACTTGATTTAGTACCACCTTATAACTGTCAAACCACTCATTTTTCACCTTTAGAGTTTAGACCCTGTTGAAAATAATGAATCATAATATGATTATATGTATTATTATACAATAATAAATAGGTAATACATTTTATGTTAATTAAAAATAATATTTTTTAATCTAAAATTTGAAATAAAGTTTATCGCTATGATCCAGAATTTAAATCAAACAAAAAAAAGTATAAAAGTTTAATGTTATAATTACAAAAATATGATGATGAAGAAGAAAGTGTATTTGAATCTCTTACTGATTATAATTATCATGATGGTGAAAACAATTGTAAGAGCTATTTATATAAAATATTAACTATTATACTATAATCAAATTTAAAGAACATTCTCTATTTTTTAACAACCTATTTTTAAATTTACATAAACTTAAAATAAACTAATTTATTTTAATATGTTATATACTGGCTTGTTTATTCACAAGGAATATAATACAAGTATTAATTATATTTTATTATTCTTAATCATTGTTACTATTTTTATAGTGATCAAAATGATAAAATTAATTAATAACATAGAAAAATCCATAGATATGTTATCGTTAAGAGACTTATGTAGAAGAGTGGTTATAGACAAAAATTTAATCAATAATTGGAATCATGAAGAATTTGTTCATAAGTTGGTAAATCTTGGTCAAGAATTGAACTTTTGTCTTATGACAACTTAAACTTAACCTAACCCAAAAAAACTGATAAAATGTCACCTATGACTATAATGAAACATTGTAGTCTACCTCCACTTATTTTTATAATTGATCACATTGCACTACAGTAAAATTATTTTTACTAATATTATTAATATAATATAATGTTCACACAATGTTTTTTATTTACAAATGTATTATTATTTATTTTATTAATTATTTATTAAGTTTGTACCATTACTTTGGTTCTATATCATTTTTTTTTTATAGAATGAATATGATTCTGAAGCAGCTAAAATAGAATAAATGAAAAAATTCGACAAATATATGATGAATAACTTTTGAATGGAAATGGAATAATTGCTCGTTTTTCGTATGATTAAATATGTTAGTTTTACTTTATTTATAATTTAGTGTAAATACTTTTTAATTTTTAATTTTTTTTTTTACAGAAAACGTATAGTAGACGCATGTAACTCAAATCATTCATACTCGAAGGCAAATGCTACTATTTCTTTGGTTACGTTTATGTTGATATATATCACTGTTAGCAAAGATTTATGTAAATTGCCCATTCTTGGCATATTATATAAACCATTATCAGTTAAGTAAACATAAAAAACCTTTTTTTTTAAATTTAAACATTAATTTTTATTATATAAATTTAAATATTATATGTATTTCCATCACAAAAAATACTTAGTTTAATGAAGATTAGATGATTTCAGTAAGTTAGGTAGTTACTTTAAGTTAAGTTAATGTTAAATCGACAAATTAATTTAATCTAACAATTAATGTTAATAAAAATATTATAAGGTTATTAAAGATTGTCATAGGTTATATAAATAGTATAATAGGAATATTATTAATATTAAGAATAAAATTGTATTATTATATTATTTCTTAACCAACAGAGAAAAAATATATGTATTTACTATAAATAGTAAAATTAAAATCAGAACGCGTATTGTTCAAGTTCAACTATAATAATATTTTATGAAGAATTAATTGTTCTCATCAAACATAATATAGTATTCCGATTGAGTTAATCGAACAAGTAGTTCAATATGAAGGAATGGATAACAGTGAAACTTAACAATAAGAGAAAATGTCTATTCAACCAAATGATCTTATTTTGAGTAAGCTAATCAAGCAGGAAATTCAAATTAATGAGAGCAACACAATGGACAATGAAACGCAATATATGGATAATTTGGCCGATCCCTCAAATGATTTAGTTATCAAACAAAAAGTTGAATATGATGGTTACTTACATAATTATGTTTTTAATTAAATCCAAAAGAATAGGAAAAGTTGTATATTATAATTTAGTATAATGTAATAGACTTGTGAAAACACAGTATTACTCAAATAATAATTTAAATCTCCGAAACAATGCTTAGGTGTTTTATATGTAAGCGGTTTAGAAGTTCAAATTCAAAATTGCAGAACATTACGTTACACAAGTAATTACCTTTTTAATTTTTAACTAAACAGTTACCTATTCTTTATTCAGTTGAAGGATGGCCAGATTTGCAAATGACTGAGTGTTTTACTGAGCAAACCTTGAAATTTTATTTAGTTTTCCTACTAATCAGAAGAGATAAATAGTATGATTTTGTCATTGAAAATGGGTTAAAGGTTTAATAGGGATAATATCAATAAGAATAGTATATTGTGTTCAAGTCACTTTGATGAATCTTTGTGTACCAAAAAACGCTAGACATCTATGCAAAAATATTGTTCATAATATCATAATATCCAGAGTGATAAACATAAGTTTTAGTAGCATTGAATAATAAAAGTAATAAATATATATATATAATTATACTATTTAAATATTTGATTTTTAAATAATAGCATATTATTATTACATTTGAATAACATAAGGTTAAACACTAGAACAATACAGACACATGAGCCTATGAGCTATAGGTTTATATCAGATGATGTTCCGTTAGATTTAATTAATACATTTAATATTCCAATCTCGCAGGTCATTCGTCACACTGACATTGGTGAACAGGATGTTGCAAAAGATTTTGTCGAGAGCATTGTCGAAGTGGTTTGGAAAATCGAAAAATTACTCAAAACAAATATTTCAATCATTATGAGTGACGACGGCATAATTCTAATAGTCTAATACACATTGTCGTTTGTATAAACAAATCTTCAACAATACGACGGAGAATGTCCGCGATCATTGTCACCTGACTAGAAAATTTCGTCAATCGTTATGTTTGAAACGAAGCATTGGTTTACAACAACCGAAATTCGCACCATGTGTTTTCCATGACCTGTACAGCTGCAGCTACGACGCGCATTTTATCGTAACCCAAATCGGTTATGACGCAAACACTGTTTAAACCACAGCGATTTCGCGTCATTTGCGGCACTACAGGTTGGCGGAAGTGCGCGTCGGGTGCGAACTTTACGCACACGTCTTCCCGCCACTGCCGCCCAGCGCTATCGCGACACCGCCGCCGTGTCGTGCTCGCCGACCGCCGCCGAAACGGCCGTGGCTGTTGTTCTTTTCGAGCGGTTGACCGCAACGTACACGGTGTACCTTTTACGCCGTCCGTGCGTCTTTTTTTCGCGTACCGTCGCCGCAGTGGCGCATTTTGTGCGTTTCGCTCCGATCACGAGGGCCGTCGTCTAGTTGCCAATTTCGAGTCGGTCTTCGTCTCGATATTTTGGACATTGTCGGCCTATCCGAGTACAGTCATTTTGCTGCACGTCGTCGCCCCGTTTGGCCGTGCGGGTTGTCAAACCACGTGTTTAACGAGCTCTTCTAGTGTGTTGTCGCCACAGAATCTCGCACGTTTCCGTCACCGTGCGTGACGCGTGCATAATATTATATACACCGGTTAATGGTTATATATTATATACATTTGCATTGCCGTTTGTGTGCGTACACAATATTATTATGTTTATATTCGCGTCGACGTCCGTGTGCGCGGCGTACACACACGCCTCGTATTTACGCTCGCGCCGCCGTTCGGTGCGGTACCTATTTGTGTGTGGCTACCGGCCCCAGTCTGACCATTTTCACGGGATTATCGTTCCAGCGTTCCGGATCACAAGGCGATGGTCGAGCGGTGTCGGTATCGTTATATCATTATTCGTATTGTTAGTATTTATTTAGTATTGTTTTATTTATTGTAATTATTATGTGCAAGATTATTCATATTAATATTATTATCTCATGGGCGCCCACATTCACCTATTAGGATACTTAACTCCGATTGTGTCCACATTATTACTATTTATTATAATTTTTAGCGTCCGACAAACGCGGGACGCATATTTAGGTAATTACGGCGTCTTTTTTCCTTGTGTTATATAATAACTAGTCAGTTAGGAGTATACTTAAGGTCACCTTTTATTCTCCCCTATACGAGTACGTGGTAAAAGTGGTACCATCGATGTGCTTTTATTACGTGCTGAATTAAAGACAATAGATGTTATTCCAAATACTGACAAAAAAATTATTTCGTTTTCAAAATACGAATTAATAACAAAACTAAAAATTAATAACAAACAGATTCGTCAAATCTATAAAACAAGAGGTCCTAATTTGATAGAAATTCTAGAGTTGAGAGTGAAAAAAAGATTTTTTAAAAGATTATTTTTTTCTTCTAATTATTCAGTTTGGAAGATTTATTTAGGTTTAGGTAGACTCATAAGTTACCACGATGAACTGATATAAAAAAAAATAATAACGTTGCAAATAATCCGATGACACCAGGATACAATAGTTTTAGAGAGACCAGTAAACACTTTACCACCGGCGATATAGTACTCGTAACACGTAAAGGTATTTATAGTGTAAAATTATGGAAAACCAATTGAAAAAACTGAAAAAAAAGTTAGTTTATGAATTACTTATGATGTTGTGATGTAAATAAAAAAAAAGGGTTTATAAGTTAAGCGCTCAATTTACTTTTATCGAAACACACACACACAAAATTAACAGCATAAGTTCATTGGACATAACTCAGAGGAGAGTCGAGCCGCGTACGCAGTGCACACTCGCTGACCTCTCCGCACTCACTAGTCATTAACTTCCATTTGGCATTGTGGACAACAAAATACAATTTATGGATAATATGCCCGATCTCTCAAATGACTTTGTTTCTAAATTAGTTATCAATATTTTATAAGCAATTCATTTTTCTCATCAAACATATAGTATTAAAAAAATAATGATGATTTGAATAAATAGTAGAAAAATGATTTAAATCTCATAACTAGCTGTCCCAACACGGCTTTGCCCATGTATTCATTTCTTTTTTGGCATTTTTGTAGGCATAGTGTTAGTGTTTACTGAAATATTAAAGACATAAAGTACCTATATTGAAATACGAAAGTGTGTATTACTTTCATTAGATACTTAGGTATAATTCAGTTAATTTATACAAATTATAAAATAAAAATGGATAAATATCTGTGATTAATATGGTTTAAAATTTTTTAAGACTTAATATGTTTATATCTCAGTTCCAAATAGGTACATTAGAAACTGAAGTAGAAATTGTTACTATTGTTACTATATAATTACTATATATTATAGCTATGTGAAATCTATACAAACTTTTATAACCCCCTTTAACTCCTTCGAATTTTGAAAAATCCCTTTTTAGTGTGCCCTTAAGGAACTTCTATACAAAATTTCAAATCTTTAGCCCAGTGGTTTGGTCTGGTCGTTGATGAGTGAATAGAAGTGGTCTCCTTTATGTATATACTAAATAGATTATATATTATACTATAATTATTTATTTATTTTTATTGTATGTATTGCAACATTGTTAAATCTGTTGTAAGTATGTATAAAAGTGAAGGTTGGACATTAATAAACATAAAGTTAAAATTATGTTAATTACAAATGTATTAAATATTAGAAATTATAGTACTTCAAACACTGCTCTTGTGGGAACTGTTTTTATAATTTTTTAGATTTACATTTCTTATATTTCAGAACAAGTTTTTGTACAGAATCCATCTTTTCATTATTAATTATTTTGTAAAACTATCTTTCCAAAAATTAAAAATGTATAATTATATAAATTGTTATGTAACACTTTATATTATATAAAAAATATTTGTATATTTGTATACTTTTGTGTTTAAAAATATTTATTGGATTTCATTTGATAATTTATTCATTTCTTAATTATGTTTAAATATTTTTGTTACATATTATAAAGTAAAAACACACATTACCTTTAATAATATAATATATGATACACTAGGCGCTTAAATCACTCAATTTATTTACTTTTTTCACATATTCAATTTTTAATTATTACATAATTGATATATTATTCTTATTATTATAACATTAAAATTGATATGTTAATATTGATCGGGAATTAAATGTATGTTATGTCATCAAATATTTGGTTATTATTTTTATAACTCCTAGCTTGACATACCTAATATTAAATTATTTTTTTATATTTATTTAAAGAATAGTAAAATTAATAATTCAGCATCATCTAAAAAAAAATTGTACTTGGAATTTTTTGTGAGGCTTTTTTTTAGATTGGTAGATATTGTAGTTATTTACTGCTTTATTATTTAAAATAAATGTATTTAACTAAAAAATAAAGTATTTAATTGTACAATTTTTATCTTTCACAATAATACACTTAGTAGTGCACAAAAATACGTTTGATTAACGTTTAATGCGCACTGATTTTACTATTAAATTATTATTCCTTCAACAAATAATTAAACGATAATATAATAGCTTACCTATTAGTTATTATAAGGATTATCTATTAAAAAATTCAGTACGTAATATATAGTATTTAAGTATATAAACGTTTTGCTTGTGATGAATATAATACAATATCATATATTCCGATAACATAACTATATTATAATAATAATGTTAAAATATTTCATTTAGTGGCTTTAAACAATTTTAATACAACATATTATTTTCTATAGGTATAGATACATAGATTAACATACACATTCTTAAATTTAATATTATAAATTTTGAAGGACACAAATTTTATTGTAATAACCAGCACATATTTTTTTGTTGTATAAAAACATAAAAATAATGAATTAAAAGACATATTTAATTAATTTTGTATAAAAAATGACTAGATATTTTACGCTGCTTTATTATTTATAACACGAAATGGTCGCTCTTATTTTAGATGTATTTTATGTATAATAATAAAATAAATAATATTAAAAAAATAAGTGATATATTAAGATAGATATTATATAAATATATAATAATTAATAACGGTAGGTATTGTGTAACTTGAAACGATGAGATCCAAGAAAAAAGTATTTGTAGGTATATCGTATATGGTATGTCGGTACTTGAACAAAAAATACAAAATTATTGGAGACGGTCGCGTGTACGGTCTTTACCCAATAAAACAATGGAAAAAACGTTTAGGCCGTATAAAAAAACGTGTTAAAAAACATAAAACATATAACATAATCCAAAAACGTGCTGTGTTGGTTAAAATACTAAATGTTTCATTAGTAAACTATTATCTAGCAGTTTGCTATGATATCAATGATAGGTATCATTGTTTTGAATTATAGGTAAATTTCCATCGGAAAATACTACATGTATTTTCAATTTTGTAGGTACTGTTTGTACTATAATGTAGATACTTTAAAAGACTGTAGTAAATTTGCACCAAAATTTACCCAAAATATTAACAACATGTGTAATTTGCACCATTTTTTAAAATGCATTTGTAATTTGCATCATCATCAGATAGTAATTTACACCAAAATTAAAATCGATTATTTTGATAGTGCAAACTTATAAGATTTTATATCCTAATATAAATTTAGCTTATAGCTTTATAAACTGAGCTTATACACATATTGTTATAAGTTTAAATAAAATCATATAATTATGAAATTAAAAAAGGTGGCCAATTAAGAAAAATGTAGTTATGTAAAATTAAAATTTAAGTCATAATATGATTATGAATATAAAAAAAGTTAACCAATTAAAATATTTTATGTAATTACCAGATAAGGCAAAAATCCCGAGAAATTATTATTGTTATTGGTGTCCATCTATAGTCCGACGTCTACGAAGATACCGAGTATTTCAAAATTGAATATTCGATAATCGAACAAATAAATAATCATTTTGGTGCAAATTACAAATTATATTTTCGACTACCTGCAGTGGTGTAAATTACATATCTTTAATTTGGTGCAAATTCCAATCTCCCCCATGAAAATGGTACGCTGACTCTATTCACGTTATATAATTTCACTATTTTATAACATAATTAACTTAATGATTCGAATATTAATATAAATAATGGTTTATTATTTGTATTAAATATTAAAAATATTAAATAAGTATCAATTAATATGTTGTACGGCCACCAATTTTACACTTACCTAAACAAAATTTGTTTTGATCAATATTTTATGCATGGGTAAATCATTATAATGTATTGATCGCAAGTAAATAACAAGGAAGCCGATAGCTTCATTATTTATTAATTATTTTCACAGGGCTTGTAGTATTAGATATATCTAAAACTTTAATGTATAATTATCACTACAATTTTATTCGAAAACACTATCGGAACAAAATCAATCTCATGTACACTGACACTGGTGTTTATTTTAGTTATTTGCTTTTAAATTTAGTTTACCATACATAATATCATTATGGCTCGCTTATTTTAGCAACAATTTGTCATTATATTAGTTATTATTGATCCTTACACTTATCAAAATTGTACATATTTCAAATATCTTCACATTTACGAAAATTAAGTTATAAAAATGGATAGTCTTTCTAAAACAATGAATTTGCTTTTAAATTATGATAACTTTTTACTAATGCAATTGGACGTATTTAAAATACTTACCTATACTAATTATGTTTGATATCATGTTAGGACTTTGATATATTGTTATAAATTATAATTAAATTAAAATCTCTAACTATATTATTTATAATACCTTATGTAAAACTTAACATTTTGTATGTATGCATGCAACTACATTTGTATTTTGCATATTTTATTATAATATACTAGTTACCGCAAAGCGGTTATACCTATATACGATCGAAACTGTGGTATTTAAAAAAAATACCATTGATAATATGAATAATAATGTTATAGAGTTATAACTAATAACAGTGGTGACTAGTGGGGTTTACGTAACGTGGCGCACAAACATTTTTGAGATACCTATGTAATGTTTTGATAGAATTATTTTATACAATTAACAAAAATCCTTTATTAAATAATAATTCGCAACGAATATTATATTAGTGAATCGCAAAATCATCAAATCGTTAACAGACAAACTCGTCAATGTCAAAAGCATATTAAAAAATACTAAATACATATTAAAAAAAAATTATTTTAAAAATATTAATTGTGATGTACATAATAAATTAATAACTAATTATTATAGTTTATATGAGAAATATAAATTTAATATATACTTTTTTCGGCGTATTCACGTTCACGTACGAAATAGTCACTCAAAATTTATAACAATATAATATCCTGTGTTATTAGCTTCTCATACTTCAATAACGTATAGTTTAATACTAAAACGTGTGAGTATTTTTCGCTGAAAGCTACAATTATTCATCTTGCAAATAACAAACGAATTTCAAGAATGTTGATACAAAGTACATACTATTGTGGTGTATATACTTTGGATTAACTTTGGTTGAAATAGATAACAGCCTTAACATACCGGTGTAGGTCAGTTAAGAGGGTGGTGTTTTTTTTAAAGCTATCGACGTGAACGTGTGTATAAGGATCACCCGGCTCCCCTCCTACACCAACCCAGTGGCGGACTCAAGGGGGGGGGTAAAAGGGTAATTATCCCTCCCTTGAGCTTATTATATACCAAATGTATTAAATTGTGACTTGTGAGAAATAATAGTTATATTCAGCGTTACGTATATTGAATTACCCCCCCCCCCCTGATCAATTTCTGGATTCGCCCCTGCACCAACCATCCTCTAAGGAATTTACGGTACACATCTCATAATGATTATTTGACAATATAATATAACATATATTATATATCTATGTAAATTGGTGATGTTTACTACTAGACATCCAGTGTCGTGTAATGCGTGCCGGGTGTGACGCCAATGTGGACTTTTTACCTTTTTGTTTTGCGATAAACGATTGTGCTTTTCGACTTGTTTTATTTAAGAAAACACAACATTGTGATTGCACATTTGCACACAAAGAAAAATATATATTATAATGTTGATTTTAAAGTATTTCCCAATATTGTGTTTTAATATTATAATGTCTATAATGAATTACTTACTCTACCAAAACTTAGTATACAATATAATGTAATAAAATATGAATGAAGTATTGAAGTATGTACATTATATTAGGTATATTGTATACATCTTATAAAATTAGCTGATAGGTGTATTTATTAGCCGTAAATAATTTAAGTCAACAGTGTTAAATGTATTTGAGCGAAAAGGTGGTGTGTGTGTGTGTGTGTTTTTTTTGTATATAAGCATAAAGATGAAAAGACAGTAATCGTGTTTGTGGCGCCGATAACACGTCTCGTTGACCGAAGGGTACTGTACCGGTATGGTGGCGTACATTATTAGGAATTAAGGAACCTGCATTATAAACCATTGTCACAGCAGATGGTCAACAAATACACGTTATATTAAGGTATAAGACGATATTGTAGCTTTTGCTTTTTATAAGACGAGTATACATCATTGTAGAATATATAAAATAATATATAATCCGTACAAATATAAAGAACAGGAAATACTGCGCAGTTTGTCGACTTGGAGAAACGTATTGTAATACGCAGGATGAGTATTTTAGTCAAAATATCTAAAATAGAACATTTTATTTATTTTATTAACAACAAATTTTTAGTGTAAATATATAATGCCAATATTAAATATTTCAGCTAATAACTTATTTCTTATATTTGGAATATATATTTAAAAATCAATTATTTTAAATTTTAATAAAATATTTAACTTTAGGTATACTTCAACTTCTAACAAGGTACAATTTATTATTTTAAAACTCAATAATTCAACAATTCATTTGTTAAATAACAATATACATATATATTTTATGTATTTATTTTTAATTATCATTCTATATAATTGTATAAACTATTGAATAAGTGGGTATCGTTTGGGTATATTTTAAATAATTCGTTACAATAATCGTCAACATGACGTTATTTTTTATTTGGTTGATTAGTGATTACATAAAAATTAAAGATTTAACGAAGATTAAATAACTATACATTATAATAGGTACTGTATTAATCGTAGAAACAATTTTGGAACATCACACTCGGTTATTTGAAAGGCTATCGGACCCAGGCTCGTGAAATTACAATGCGTTTATCTATGTATAATATACTTATATATATATATATATATATCGGGTCAAGGCGTTTTTAGTGGTACTCCTCCGAAGCCGCTATAGCGATTTTAATGAAATTTTTTTGTATAATTGGTAGGTATAAAAATAGGTCGTAAACTATTTTCAATCAATTTCATACTGTTTTTATTCACTGCTTTTAGAATTGTATTCATACGAAGGGGTACTTTAAAAGTATTGAATCGTCAAAATAATCACAACGATATGAGGTAAATAAGTATGAACATTTGTCATAGTCTGTATAAAAAATAACTGTGCAGTGTGCATAGTGTAATTAGGTAGAGAAAAAAATTATTTTATTTAGTAAAAATAGTTGGTATTATATTTATAGACCTTATACAGTTATACTATATATATCTTATAAGGTCTATGGGTATAACGCAGATCTTTTCAGCCATACAATTTAACGTTATTAACGATTATTGAATTATGGATTTAATTTATTACGTTCACACGTAGACCACAAATCACAATGTAATCATAATAGATTAGTTTATTATATACTATTTACACAGATAGAAATGATAAATATTTATAATAACATATTATATTTTTTTTAAATCGTAATATACTATCGAATTAGGTATAAAACCGAATTGTTTGATTTAATTTGCAACGTAGTGGACATATATAAATAATTTTGTGTTTAACAAATGTTTTGCATTTGGTCTTACACGATGTTTATATTTTATGTTAATGTACTATATCGTATAGGGCCAACGTCCAACAGTTATTTAAACGGGACAATTTAATTTTTATTTTACTACATGCCATACTTTTTTCTACCTATTATATTATTACACATTTTTTAAGTAAGTATAAACCTAACTGTACATACGTCAAACTTCTTCGTTTATAATAATATGTATGTACAAGTGACTGACCAATATCTGCAGTAATCATTTAAAACACAAAACTCAAAATAATAATTAATTAAATATATTATTATAATAATGTCAAGTAAATATTTTAAATTTATTTTTCATAATTTTGTAATAAAATCATGTACGACGTGCCTAAAATAATATTCCTTCACTATATTACTGCTAGTACATTTCATATGTTGGCTACATGTTGATCCGTAGTTATATTTTCAATATTTCTTGTAGCTGCTAAAATTTTGTGTATCAACGTGTGTGTTCGAGTGCAGAGTGTCCAATGTTTGTAACGATGGTGGGCTTGGATTTTAAGAGGGTTTGCGTGTCGTTGACGTTTATAGTACATTATGCCGAAGACCGAGTGACCAAGGAATGCTTTTATAAACCAAAAACCCAAGAAAATATACCGATAATAAGAGGGTGAATACTGAATAGGTATATATAACTATAACTATATATAGTATGTATAAAATATAATGCAGTAAAAGAAATTCCAGTGCAAACAGTATATTATTCCAAGTATGGGACCGGTTCAATAGCGCTACACCAAAAAATATACCTTCAATAATCCCAATAACAATATATTAATCTACCCTTGTCAGACCGAGTCGTTTGGCGTCTTGCTGTCGCCCTTCGTTGTGTTGCCATTATACTCCGGCCCACGAAAGAACGACCGTAAAAACTCGTCCGACGCTGCGCATCGATTCCCCTTCCATATCGCATGCCGGGCGATCGGACACCGGTCGGGTAGTGGGAATATATCTGTATATATCAGTATCGATGCGCGAATTACGGTCGTTCTTTCGTGGGCCGGAGTATAGAGTACTTTTGAGTATTTCTTTTTACTTAAAACTACAATGTACTACCTACCCTATTGTTATCTCACCGGTTGACCGTCTGCTATACTTTGTATTGTATATCCTATACCTTTTTATAAAACGTTTAAATAAGAAAAAAATAATAATGATTGATAATATAATATTAACTAATTGAAGTATATCGTTAATATTTTTAAATATTAAGCATGAATGAATAAATACAAAAATATAATACAATTTACTAAAATCATTTCGACAATATATTAATAGGGGATACAGGTCAGCTGTATGTGCACCAACGAATAGTTTATCGTTAATAATTATCTAAAAGCAATTTCAAAAACATTTCAAACCGTCTACTGTGGTGCTTAGTATTATTTTTTGTCCTCAGACTAACAAACGAAAACAAAATGTTTATAAAATGTAAATTTATTTTTTAAGTATATATTTTAAGATTTCATTGAATATTATAAGTATATAATAATAATAATAATAACACAATAGTGTTCTTTAGGTATTTATCTACATCTTAATACTCAACACATAATATACCAAACTTTACATTGGAAGTAATCTATTTTACACTGTTATTTTATACATCGAAGTAATTTGACCTAAAACCGAATTTAAAGGCAAAAATATCACGTATTTAGGGTTAGTGGTTTATTATTAGCTTTTTTAATAATTTAACTTTGGAACTACCTATAGTGATCAGTAATAAGAAAAACTTAACATTTTAAAATTATTATAAATTTGTATTATAATTTAAATTTAAAAAAAGCCTTATATACATACATTGTCCCTAAATAATATTTATGAGATATTGTATGTGCTAGGTATATAATATTTATATTATATACGTTACGCGTGAACCGGAAGTAGAAAACAAATATGATGCCTAAGACAGTTTGTTTATATATGTATAATATACTACACTTATATCAAGTGAAATAGGGCGATGGCGTAAAACGTACTCAAAATGTCTCTCGTCAAAGTCTCACCCTTTTCCCTTTAAGCGCGTCCCCACTTACGCGCACGTGCGTTATTCGTTTACTCATCGTCATCTTGTGTTCGCAGGTTTTTGCTGTACTTAAAGCTGTTTTGTCTGATGGGCGTGACTTTCGTTTTCGAAGTGATCTCATGTGCGGTGGAAGCGGTCAGTGCTCAACTTGCTGCTGGCCCGGGCTCCCGAGTCGGCCCGCGAACGGTTTGTCCGGACATTCGGCGTCCGCGAAGCGCACAGGTACCCGAGCTTTTTGTCGTTGTGACAGCCCAACAACTTTGGTACCATTATCAACATGAGAACTCGGACCCACAGTAGCGGCGCGACGCCGGCGCAGACGACTGTCAGCGGGTTGCAGCCAATGGCGCCCGCAGAAATTTTCACCGGAGGGAGACAAGGTGTATATTATACATATATATATATATAAAATGCTAAGTTAGGTTTGGTAAAATTCTGTAGGTTAGGGGTTAGGTTAGGTATACAAATATTGACAACAAAAGTGGGGAGGCCATGGTTGCAGCTGTCGCAGTTCGGCAGCTCGGGATCCGTCGCGGCTGCGGCACGACCGTTCGATCAATTTTAAAATAATATTATACTGAGAGGGCCCATCATCACGACATGATTGGATAGGTTGTGGTGGAACGGAATCGGAGGTTGCCAAAATGTGTCCATAGTTAATGGAAATATAAGTCATAGTATTTGCAGTGGACGGGATCAAAGAGCATCATATTGTTATTATAATACTATACTAGTTACCACAAAGAGGTTATACCTACATATTAAAAAATCACCATTGATAATAATTGATAGTTATAGAGTTAAAACTAATAACAGTGACGACTAGTTACATAATGTTTTACACAAACATTTTTGAAATACGTAATGTTTCGATAAATTCCTTAGTATTCACGTCGACAAATAGGTTAGTGAAATAGTCACTCAAAATCTAAAACAATATAATATCTTGTGTTATTAGTTATTACCTTCTCATACTTCAATAACGTATAGTCTAATACTGAATCGTGTAAGTATTTTTTTGGCGCAAGCTACAATTATTCATCATGCATATTACAAACGAATCTCAAGAATGTTGATACAAAGTAAATATAATATTGTGTTGTATATAATGTTTTAGATTAATAGTAGTAGTAGTAGTATATTAATAGTAGGTCAGGTAAGAGGACGGTGTTACTTTTGAAGCCATCGACGTGAGCGTGTGTATAAGGGTCGCAGAGACATCCGGCACCCCTCCGTCGCCAATCACCCCCCTGAGGAATTTACGGTAGGTATACGGCTTGTAACGATTATTTCATAATATAATATAATGTATACTATATATCTAGTAATATAATCTTAGACTTCGGTAATATTCTATACGCATATTCCAGTCACCAGAATCAATAGGTCGTATATATTTTATTTATTTTATTTTAAATTCTTATACACACGGATACTGGGCCCCACTGAAAAGACTCGTGTTGTATGAAATAACTATCTTGTATTACTTATTTTTTTCCGCCCGTTCTTCATACCCAGTGCATCCGTCAACTGTCGCCCGGCCGGCGCACTAACAGAAAAGTATAATATATCTACTGCGTTTTATTTAATGCGATCATTGTATAGAATATGTTTTTCGAACATTTTTTTTGTCTCGTCGATTCATATTATGTTTTTCCATAGGTTTCGACATATTTTTATACCTACACGATACGGTCATCTGCAGGGGGTTATCCGTCCGACCCAACCGATTTAGACCTGCACGTTGTCCTTATATCATGCACCGGTACGACCCATGTCGACATTTTGTGTGGTTTGTGTGAAGGTGGTTTTTATTCTTATTATACTATTTTCATATATTGATTGTATTTATTTTACTACATCAGTATCTTTTTTCTTTCCTTTAAAGTTTTTAAAACACGATTTCTGAACTCTATGACAAAAAAAACCTTTCCTGTGAAATCGTAAATATTTTACAGCTGCACGACGTGAATACTGTATCGTTTGTATTGTGTGTACTCCCAACAAAATTCGTTGAAGATTTATTTTTTTCATTTATTGTGACCTAAAATTACGTGTTAAACCTTGGATTTTTTTTTATAGATATTTTGTTTAGTCACCTTATATTACGGGGCTACCGTAATCTATACATCTGTTGCTAACATTATGTTATACGTAATACGTACGACTATTGCATCATCTTTTAATTTTTTCACTTTTAAAAAATATAATTCTTATTTTAACATATATATTTTAAGTCATAAACTCGATTTTCTGATTAAATAAATAGCATATAATATGTGCATTGTTTTAAGGTAATACCTGATATTTTTTTCAATTGTTTCACCTTTGAACATAGACAAAATTTGGAGCCTTAGAGAGCTATTATAATGTATATGTATCATGTATGTCTATGGTTAGTATAATAGTATAATATGCTTTTTTCAATTGACAAACTATTTTAAATACAGATCATTTATTGATGCCACGGTTGGGGTTTTTTACTTGTGGGTGGAGGGAGAGTCCTAGCTTTTAAGCTTTGCTTCACTATACTACGTTTAATTGAGCAATCGAAATTACAGATGAACGAATTGACATTTTTCAAGTCATTAGAAAAAAAAACAAAGTTTGTTGTGGGTAAAAAATCAAATAAATTATTATAAAGTTAAAGAGACAATGCAAGGAGGTATCATATTTCGAAAATGTGTATACTTGTGTTTTGCGTACATTATGTAATACACCGATATGTAAAATTATATTAGAATGCAACAGACAATTTATTATAATATGAATGTTCAATATTTTAAAGTATGTTATAGGTACTCTCAAATAACGATTCTCCCATGTCAAAAATATTATTTTCTGTATACATATATATTTAAGGATTCATTATCAATTGTTATAGGTTACGATCATTTATGAATAAACTAAACATTGAAATAAATAATTGTGAACCGTAATAAAAGTTATGAAAAACACGTGCATGTGATTTGACGGTAGGCTAATGAAAGAAACTCATTAATTTTTTTCCCCCTATTGCCGTGTTTGATTATATTATATTTCGGAGACTTGTCGTGTAGTGTGACCCTTTTTATCGGTAAATTTTTTTATCAGATATAATTATTGTAATTGTTGTTCTCGGAATACTAGATTATCAGTCACATATCGAATGTACTTAATTTGTACATGTATACAGAATACGTTTTTATAAGTGTGATGGAGACGCTTAGTTCTGTCAACCGTGTGACCAGTCGTCCCCGCGAAAAGAGTCTTATTTTGTATATTTTATAATACCTATATTAATATTATTATGAAAAAAAATAGATAATACGTTATAGTTTCATACACATAACTACTTCTGTATATGTTACGATTATAATAAATAATATTATTATACTCAAACAATCGATAATTTATAATACATCGCATTAATACTAATTTTTAGTATAAAATATTTTAATCATTATATTGTCGTATTATATCTTTTAGACGCTATTTACAGGTCTACTCGTGACTCGTCCTAATTTATCATCAGCCATCACGTTCACCTACCACCTAAACAGTAAACATATAATGTTGATCTCGGGTACATTGATTTTTTTGACTTTCAACAACTTATGAGACTACATATTACTATTATTATTATTATTATTATTACGTCGTTGTATTTTTCTTATTATAAAATGACGTATATAATATATTAATAAATAGAATCGCAGACTTGTGGTAAAAACTATTTTGTTGAACAGTAAATGGGAAAATCGTTTTTCCGCTCTGTGTATCTATGATTTTTAATTTTATTTATATTAATTATATCGTTATAATTTACCAATCTAGCATCTAAGATATTTGATTGATAGTATTGCGAACGATTATAGTTAATCAATGGACCCCCGAAAATTACACGATTCAGGACACATGTTGCCAAATTTATAAATAATACTTTGGTAATGTGGGAGTATAGAAATTCTGAGTTCTGAGCGTATTAAATTTTGTATGCACTCACAAGTCATTTTTGTTAAATACTACAGTAATAGTGTTGTAGTGTTATAGTGTTGTTATAGTGTACTTTTACATAGCAATTTTATTAAACTATGGAAAGCTGTCAAATTATTTTATCAGAACGTGATAAAGAGTTAATTCTACACAAAACAAATAAATATCGATTTAGGAGACAGCAGAGAGATTTAATTATAATACTTTAATACTTTAATAATTCTATTTATGTATAAAATTTAATTATTTATGCATTCAAAGCATATTATACAAAGGTATGCTTAGTTAATAGTTTTATTGTATAAGTTACCCGATTCAACGTACAAGGATACATAAAAATTGATTTTCCTAATCTAACCCTCCGATGAATAAAATATAAAACTAGTCATACAGTGAGTGTTATAAATCAAGTTCAGTTTAGGATTAAATAAAGCTAGATATAGGTAGGTACTTTAAAAATCTGTTTACAATTTGTTAAAATCATGTAAAACAACAATAATTAGGTATTCATTTGTACATTCGGCTTGGTCATAAATGGTGACTAGATAATATAATATAATGTGATTAAGCGAAAGTGTAAACTTCGTATATGATTAAAACTAAATGAAACGGAGGGTGAATGTGAACGAAGTGAGCAATAATTGTGTTATTAAAAATTACACCCCGATAACAACCGTGCGCAGTCGTGATCACCGATAATTTCTCCTTTATAAATTTTAGATATCACAGGTAATGAGGACGCAATTCAGCCGTTCTAAAAAAATACCCGATACGCAATTATTATTATACCTTTTTATACGAGAAACAATTCGTAAGCAGCTTGTCGAATAGCACTTACCAGTGGCCGCGGATGTATGGAGCAAGCTATGCAGGATAAATATAGCTATATGTACCTATACTCATAAAGTTATTAAAAATGATAAAATAAGTTCCTTGGTAATTAATAATATCTAATGTATCTTAATAAAACAATAATATGA
This sequence comes from Aphis gossypii, assembly GCF_020184175.1. Classification (NCBI taxonomy): domain Eukaryota; kingdom Metazoa; phylum Arthropoda; class Insecta; order Hemiptera; family Aphididae; genus Aphis; species Aphis gossypii. The sequence goes on from NC_065530.1 coordinate 81,242,212, forward strand.
TAATATGAGTACGACCGTCGACTTCGGTCCTCCGGACGTTTCTTTCGATTTTTTGATTTTTATTCGTCTGTTTCGCGTTTTTTACGTCCGATCTGTTTGTAATTGTGTAGTACTACTAACATGTGAAGGCAGCTGCTATCGCCAAACACTTGCAAGACGTTTCTTTGAATAGAGGTAGTCATTTTTATATGATATACATTATACATGACATATGTACAGCATTAAGTTGTGTAGGTCTCTATTATTCTCGGAATTGAACGTGAAACGTACAAAAAAAAAAAAAATAGCGAGTGCCTTCACATGTTTCTATAACAATTTCAAATGGTCCGTTTAATCGCTTGTACTGCTAAATTATTAATACACTGTATTAGTTATCTGTACTTAATATTTTATAATGTAATATTGTTTATTGATTCAGCCCAATATTTGTCTATGTTAATTCCGACGACTGTTTATTAAACAATAACAGATGTATCATATTATAAAGTATTTTATTTTTAATTTATTTATTAACATTATAGGCACACTCAGTTTCCCATGTATATTTGTTTTAATAAAAACAATCAAACAATTGTTGTCCATGTCAAAAAATATAACTCCATTATACATATATTATATTATTATTTATTATGGCAAAAAAAATATTAAATACCTACAATTCAAAATTTGTTAAAATAGTGAAATAATTTAATTCAAATACCTATAGTAGGTAATTGGTTTTTAACAAAATATTTTTACAATTAAAATTTTAAGGTTAATTATAATTATAATGTTCAGTTGATTTATTTTTTAAAATAGTGATTTGAAGCCAGTTTTACATAAGTTGAACTATTAATTATTTTATTTAAATAGTCATTTGGCAGAGTTGATAGTCGACAGAATCAATATTATCATGATACCAATATATTATACGATATAATGCTAGTATTTTATAAGTACCTAATATGAAATTATTTATTCTCAGAGTCACACTATTTAGGTACCTATATTAAATTTATCTTATAAAAATGTGAACAGCCCTTTACAAATAAATTATATTACATTGTCATATTTTAATCAAATAATTATATTAAATATTAAATTCTTGGTAGCATTAGAAATATCATCACTGACTGTAAATAACAAGGTACAAAGTATCAAGATAAAATATAATTTACATCAATGTAACATTTACATTAAAACAATTGGTTAAATATAGGTTTGAAAATGTGATTGCTTATGATTACATAAAATACAGATATTTGATTTTCTGATTCAGTTTCACAAACAAATATCATGTACAGCTGCATAGTTTGTTGTAATCGTTGAGCTTTTTTGATTTTTCCGTCAATCACTTCTTTTACTTAAATAGTTGAATGGTACACTGTTAAATAAGCATTTAAATCAATAAATCATCAAATTTTAAAATATTCATATACTAAAATATTTATTCTTACATGTAACATAATAGATAAATGTCTGTTTTAATTCTATAATTTTGAAGGTCTCCAATATGTTGCTTTAGAACTTCTAGTTGTAGATCGCTTGCATACATTTATTGGTTTAAATAACTCAATTAAAACTTTTAAGGCAGCAATATTATCAAAACCTGTAATTCAATTTTTAAATTGACCATTACAGTATTAATGTTTATTACTTAATACTTACAACTAAAACATTATTCAAATTTTTGTATTTAAACTCACCTAGTATAGTAGGATTCAATATTTCATCAACCAAGCTATCAATCCTTTTATACTTGTTTTTTCTTATTAAATTTGGAATTTTTGTTTTGAACAACTCAAAATTTGTAAAAAGTATTAGATCCTCTCCTGGATATAATTGTTCAAAATCTAATTCAATCTGCAAAGAATAGTACATGATTAAAAATATTCACAATACATTCAAAAGATCAAGAGACTAATTAAATGTTTAAGATGTCTTGTTTAGAATTTTCCTGTACTTATCACAGTAGGTAAATCCAATTGGACTCTTGATAGCAAATAAATCACTGAAATATGAGTAGTGATTTTCTTTATCTGATAAAGAATTATAACGGAAATGAAATGTTTTCTTCCAATATTCAATAACTGTATTCCAAGGGGCCAAGTTATTTTTTAATCATAATAATTCTTCAGTTGGTTCCAAAAAAATTAATAGTTTATAAATACACACAATAATTTACATAAATAATAAAATGCTTCTTATTTAGGTAAAAAAATCACCGTTGTTATTATCATATTCAAAGATCACACTATATTTATTTTGTGTAATAGATTTTTTATTCCTTATTTCTCTACGCATGTTGCAATATTTATCCTACAACTTTTCTCGAGTGAGAGTCACTTTGTCAGATTCTTTTTTGTATGGTAAATAATAGGTTTATTAATATATTTTCTGGCAATCAAAAAATAATTACATCAATTATCAACACGTCTATACCGTACTATTATTTTTTCACTTATTGTATATTTACTATTGTTGAATTCCAATATTTTATCGTTGCAATTGGTTCGTTCTTTACTGGACCCTTTATGCTTATAGTTAACATAGTTTGTGTTACAATTATTATTCGATAAGAATGTATAGGTATTTAGTAGATATTATATACGTGTTTAAGATGTTTAAATAGTATAATTGAGTTTATTTCAAATTTAAAAAGGTGCATACCTACCTATTATAATTTATAGATTATAACTAATATAACTATATACTATATGACTAATAACTATATTACTGTATTTTATATACAGTAATCATTCGTCATTGTCAAGTTATAAATATAGTTAAATATTGACTGTATTGTAATTTTTATACAGCACATTAGTATTGATGTATAATTTATATAATATATACAATATACCCACCATATAACATATAAAATGTATATATATAATAAAGCAATAACGACTACAGCAGTAAATATCGTTATAAGAGTACGTAGATCTATAATAGAGAGTTCATGGGGTAGGAGATATGCATTATTCCAAACAACGCTCACATCGAGTGGGACGGACTGGGTGTGGCCGTGGAAACAACCCCACCAGCTAGGGCGGTGGTGGGAGAAGAAGAAAATGTAGAAATTCGGCAACAGACAGACCGCATCTTTAGTTCTCGTTTTCTGCACTACGCGTTTAGTTGTTTTCTCCGACAGCCATGCTTCTACAATCTTTGCCGTGCCGAGCTCCTGCTACCAAAGAGCCGATGGAGACCATTTCCAAATCTAAGGACTGTGCGACACTCAAATGTATATCGAAGGTATGCATATACTATAAAGTTTATTTTATTACTTACCGTTTCAAATTATTTCAATTTAATTTTAGATTAGATAAAATATTTTTTTTACACTTTATTAGTTTTTTAAGTTTAAATTTTCTTTTTACTCATTTTTAATAATTATTTCAAATAGATATAAGATTTACATTTAGTTTAAGTAGTTAATTTATTTTTATGATAAGTGTTTAAAAATATTTATTCATAAATAAATATAAAAATTTTTTAATTAAGTATAAAAATTCAGGAAAAATGAGATTCTATTTTTTTTATGATTAAAACAAATATATAGTTAGAATAATTTTAAATATTTAAAAAAATTATTTTTTTATAATATGTGCTTATATAACTAAATATTTTTAATAATTAATAGACAAATAGTTATAATTTTACTTACTTCAAATTACTAGCGTTAAAGTCTCTCTCTCTCTCTCTCTCTCTCTCTCTCTCTCTCTCTCTCTCTCTCTCTCTGTATTCAAATATTATAAATAAGTAAAATTAGTTTCTATAATTAAATTTTATAATAATATAACTTTCTTTTACTACTATTAAAAATGATTATACAATAGGTATTATAAATGTTTCAGTAAAATATATTATTATAATAGCGAATTTTCTATATTATAAAATATGTCGATATAAAGATAGTGTTACTATAAAAAAATTTAATTAAAATAAAAAAATAATAATTTTTAGTTCAATTTTAAAAATGAAAATTAATTTTGTATTAACAACAGTGTAATCCCGCTACATTCTTATTTTTTCTAAATTATTTGTGAGTATTATAATTTTTTTTTTTTTTGAAATTACGTTATAGCTATTTAATTTCTTTTCATAACTAAAGGTATAGCTATGTCATAAAATATTATAGGTACTTAACAATTATTTTTAAAACATAATTAATATTTTATAAGTAATATTAAGCTTATAGGTATAGTTATGTGACCGCTTTGTCTTTAAAATAACACTAGTTTGCTGCGCTCTCTTATATAGAAAGCGTTTTCATCTATAGCGTTTTTGACTTGCGACAAAAACGTTTTAGTGTGGTACTGGTACAGTGGTACAGTTCTAACGCAGTTAAGTTCTTTTGTTTTTACTTTTTAGTGCATCTATTGTTTTTCCTTAGTTTTCAGGACTGATCTATTTTAAATAGTATAGAATATTCTAAATATTAATAATATTTATTGGAACTTTGAGTAGCGCGATGAATTAACTCGTACCATTAATTATTAAATGATGTATCAGTTATTGTTGTATAAAGTTAAAAATTTAATCTAAATAATATCTATCTTAATATATCACTTATTTTTTTAATATTATTTATTTTATTATTATACATAAAATACATCTAAAATAAGAGCGACCATTTCGTGTTATAAATAATAAAGCAGCGTAAAATATCTACTAATTTTTTATACAAAATTAATTAAATATGTCTTTTAATTCATTATTTTTATGTTTTTATTTAACAAAAAAATATGTGCTGGTTATTACAATAGAATTTGTGTCCTTCAAAATGTATAATATTAAATTTAAGAATGTGTACGTTAATCTATGTATCTACCTATAGAAAATAATATGTTGTATTAAAATTGTTTAAAGCCACTAAATGAAATATTTTAACATTATTATTATAATATAGTTCTGTTATCAAAATATATGATATTGCATTATATCCATCACAAGCGAAACGTTTATATACTTAAATACTATATATTACGTACTTATTTTTTTAATAGATAATCCTTATAATAACTAATAAGCTATTATATTATCGTTTAATTATTTGTTTAAGGAATAATAATTTAATAGTAAAATCAGTGCGTATTGAACGTTAATCAAACTTTTTTTTTGCGCACTACTAAATGTATTATTGTGAAAGATCCAAATTGTACAATCAAATACTTTATTTTTTAGTTAAATACATTTATTTTAAATAATAAAGCAGTAAAATACTACAATATCTATCAATCTAAAAAAAAAGGCTCATAAAATATTCCAAGTACAATTTTTTTTTAGATGATGCTGAATTATTAATTTTACTATTCTTTAAATAAATATAAAAAAATAATTTAATATTAGGTATGTCAAGCTAGGAGTTATAAAAATAATAACCAAATATTTGATGACATAACGTACATTTAATTCCCGATCAATATTAACATATCAATTTTAATGTTATAATAATAAGAATAATATATCAATTATGTAATAATTAAAAATTGAATATGTGAAAAAAGTAAATAAATTGAGTGATTTAAGCACCTAGTGTATCATATATTATATTAGTAAAGGTAACGTGTGTTTTTACTTTATAATATGTAACAAAAATATTTAAACATAATTAAGAAATGAATAAACTATCAAATGAAATCCAATAAATATTTTTAATCATAAAAGTATACAAATATACAAATATTTTTTATATAATATAAAGTGTTACATAACAATTTATATAATTATACATTTTTAATTTTTGGAAAGATAGTTTTACAAAATAATTAATAATGAAAAGATGGATTCTGTACAAGAACTTGTTCTGAAATATTAGAAATGTAAATCTAAAAAATTATAAGAACAGTTCTCATAAGAGCAGAGTGTTTGAATTACTATAATTTCTAATATTTAGTACATTTGTAATTAACATAATTTTAACTTTATGTTCGTTAATGTCCAATTTTGACTTTAATACATACTTACAAATAATATACTGCAGATAGAACAATATTGCAATACATACAATAAAAATAAATAAATAATTATAAAATGTATAATGTATATACATATAGCAGACCCCCCATATAACATACACTCATCAACGCCCAGGCCAAATCTCTGGGTCTAGGACTAACTTTGTACAGAGGTTCCTTAAGCAACGCAGGGGCGCACTAAAAAGGAATTTTTCAAAATTCAAGAGAGTTAAAGGCGGTTATAAAAGTTTGTATATATTTTACATAGCTATAATATATAGTAATTATATAGCAACTATAGTAACAATATAATGCTGAGTATTATTAAGGTTAATTTAAAAATGATAATAGCGAGTATAAGCTTGATGCCATGAACTTTATCGTATCTATGAATTTTATTGTTAAAGAATTACTTATGTATTTTGAAATCGAAGTAAATTTTTCTACAGTATTTGGAATAACATATATTGTCTTTGCATCATAACCGAGTTAGGTTACGATAAAATGCGCATCGTGGCTGTACAGGTTGTGGAAAAACATGGTATCAGTTTCGTTTATTGTAAACTAATGTTACATTTAGAACAAAACGATTGACTAAATTTTCCAATCAGGTGACAATGATCGCGGACATTCTCCATGGTATTGAAGCTTTGTTTATACAAACGACAATGTGTATTAGAATTATGCCATCGTCACTCATAATGATTGAAATATTTGTTTTAAGTAATTTTTCGATTTTCCAAACCACTTTGACAATTAATTTAACAAAATTTTGTGCAACATCCTGTACACCAATGTCATTGTGACGAATGACCTGCGAGATTGGAATAATAAATCTAACGGAACATCATCTGATACAAACCCATAGCTCTTAGGCTTATGTGTCTGTATTGTTTTAGTGTTTTGCCTTATGTTATTCAAATATAATATGCTGTTATTTTAATTAAGTATTTAAGTAGTATAATTATACATATATTACTTTTATTATTCAATGCTATTAAAACTTACGTTTATCACTCTGGATATTGTGATATTATGAACAATATTTTTACATAGATGTCTAGCGTTTTTAGGTACGAGGACAGAGATTTATCAAAGTGACTTGAACACAATATACTATTCTTATTGATATTATCTCTATTATACCTTTAACACATTTTCAATAATAAAATCATACCATTTATCTCTTATTATCTGATTATTAGGAAAACTAAATAACATTTCAACAATTGCTCAGTATACATTCAGCCATTTACAAATCTGACCACCCTTCAACTGAATAAATAATAGGTAACTGTTAAGTTAAAATTAAAAAGGAAATTACTTGTGGAGCATAATATTCTGCAGTTTTGAATAAGAACTTCTAAACCGCTTACATATAAAACACCTAAACATTGTTTCGGAGATTTAAATTATTATTTGAGTAATACTGGGTTTTCACAAATCTATTACATTATACTAAATTATAATATACAACTTTTCCTATTCTTTTGGATTTAATTTAAAACATTATAATTGTGTAAGTAACCATCATCTTCAACTTCTTGTTTGATAACTAAATCATTTGAGGGATCGGAAAAATTATCCATATATTGTGTTTCATTGTCAATCGTGTCGCTCTCATTTTGAATTTCCCGCTTGATTACCTTACTCAGAATAACCTCATTAGATTCCACTGACAATTCCTCTTTTTGTTTGGTTTCATTGTTATCCATTACTTTATTTTGATTTGCTATTCGATTAACACACTCGGATTATGCTTATCTGGTAGAATAGACTTTTCTTCTTTTTCTTGAGTTATATTGTTCTCCTTTTCCATGCGTAATTTCTTTTCATGTTTATACTTTCTCTGTTTTTTTTTTTTTGCTTTTTGTCAGTATATTTGGATATTTCCGCTTGTGTGAGCTTTTTATGTCTGACAACAATAAAAGACCGAGACATTATACAATCGACGAAACTTTTGATTTATACGTGACGATGTTCGAAACGCCGACGGAAAATAAAATGCATACACGTTCATAGGTTAGGATGCACAAAATGCATTATATTAACACATGTGTTGTATGTAGAAGTAAGCATATTAGAGTATTCTTCATTGTATTAATTTCCATTAACAATTGTGGAAGATGCTGTTGAAGTTGAGCAATAATCTGAGTTGTCTCTTAACGATAACATATTTATGTGTTTTTCTATGTTATTAATTCATTTTATCATTTTGATCACTAGAAAAAGAGTAACAATGATTAAGGTTAATTTAAAAAAAATAAAAGTGAGGATTAGCTTGATGCCATAAACTTTATCGTATCTATGAATCTTATTGCTAAAAAATTACTCATGTAATTTGAAAAAGTAAAATATTGTAAAATTGTTTTCCGGTGACATAACTATTCCAGTGGTTGAAATGTTAGTTTATATTTAAATCATGGTACCTATTTAAATTTTTTTGATTGTCACTGTAATTTTTGATACCAAGAAATATTAACAATTAAGTGATGGTACATTACAATTTGGCATATAATATAATATGTTATTCGACATCATCATACGATTCGGTTTTACATTTTCATTTATGAATTTTATTTTTAACATTTTCAATAAATTGTGAGCTCTTATATAGGTAATAATACGTAAACACATTCGGGATTGTGCATGGCGTGTTCATTCTGAATTGATCGTCGTGCCGTATCCGTCTTCACTACGATAGAACAAGAGAGGGTATTATAATTATTCTTTTTATATCAGTTAATTCTGGTAACTTATGAGTCTACCTAAACCTAAATAAGTCTTCCAAATTGAATAATTAGAAGAAGAAAATAAGCTTTTAAAATGTCTTTTTTTCTTCTCTCAACTCTGGTGTTTCTATCAGATTTGGACTGCTGGTTTTATAGATTTGACGAATAAATCTTAACTTTACAGGTTGTGGAAAAAACATGGTACAAATTTCGGTTGTTGTAAAGTTATGTTACATTTAAAACATAACGATTGACGATATTGGCTCTTCAGTGTGACACTTCTCGAGACTACCTTACTACAAGTCCCACATGTTAAATTCCATACATTACATTTTTAAAAATTAGGTTTACATTATAAATAACTTTTAGTTATAACTTATAACTATATCCCTGATTTGTATGTTTTTGCATACTTTTTTTCATTTCAATATTTATAATTTTGTAATAATCTTCAAGAATCATACTATTTGTAATTCAAATGTATATTTTTATTTTGCATATTTGACCGTAAATGCATATTTGTCTACAAATGCAAATTTGTTGCATATTTTAATGATTTTTACTGCATATTATATAGCACGTTTTGATACTTTTTAGTAGATAAATCCGTGTTCTAGTTTTGACTTATTATAATAAACAACATACTGTCATCGCTAGAAGTGATAAGCTATTTATCTGGTAAAATATCTTTTATGTTGTAAGTTAATTGTATTGAGTCGGGTGATTGTATTTATTTTTCTTCGATTTGTAGTCTCAAAAGAGTATAATTATTATATAATTGTTTAAATTTGAATAACCAATGCATTATTTCAGTGTAGTTTGATTTTCAAATATTGGTACAGTGCCAGCCTAGAAAAACAAATGCAAGTTAATGTGCATATTTTCGTTTACGTAACATCAAATTTGCATAAGTAGATAAGAAGATATACAGAAAACAAATAAATATTTTATACTTAATTTACTCCATTTTGATGCTACAACTCCAACAATGTGATCGACTTTTAGCCCACGACCATAACCAACTATAATATGATAATTTCAAACTGGTTCTTCATAATTTAACACGATAAACACCTTTACGTGTTTCGAGTACTATATCGCCGGTGGAGCAGCTAAAACTCGCCGACGGATCAATGAAAAATAAAAATTTTAACGTAAAAATTCATAATAAAAATGGTTTTATTAATTTATGTAATTATTAATATAGGTTGCCATTTGAAAATCAAAAGTTGATACTTATTTGAGTATTAAATATACGAGTGAAAAAAATTTAAAATTTATACAGTTGTAGAAAAACATGTATCTAAAAATTTGAAAAAAATCTATGCTTTTTGAAATAATGAGGATTGTTTGATAAAAAAATTCACCCTGTATAGTATTTATATAGTAACTATAGTAACAATATAATGCAAGCTCATTTGGTTGAACTGATGTTTCCTCTTTTTGTTTGGTTTCATTGTTATCCATTACTTTATTTTGATTTGCTATTCGATTAACACACTCGGATTCTGCTTATCTGGTAGAATAGACTTTTCTTCTTTTTCTTGAGTTATATAGTTCTCCTCCTCCATGCGTAATTTCTTTTCAGATTTATACTTTCTCTGTTTTTTCTTTTGCTTTTTGTCAGTATATTTAGATATTTCCGCTTGTGTGAGCTTTTTATGTCTGACCACAATAAAAGACCGAGACATTATAAAATCGACGAAACTTTTGATTTATACGCGACAATGATGGAAACTCCGACGGAAAATAAAATGCATACACGTTCATAGGTTAGGATGCACAAAATTATATATTTTATACTTAATTTACTCCATTTTGATGCTACAACTCCAACAATGTGATCTGCTTTTAGCCCACGACCATAACCAACTATAATATGATAATTTCAAACTGGTTCTTCATAATTTAACACGATAAACACCTTTACGTGTTACGAGTACTATATCGCCGGTGGAGCAGCTAAAACTCGTCGACGGATCAATGAAAAATAAAAATTTTAACGTAAAATTCATAATAAAAATGGCTTTATTAATTTATGTAATTATCAATATAGGTTGCCATTTGAAAATCAAAAGTTGATACTTATTTGAGTATTAAATATACGAGTGAAAAAAATTTAAAATTTATACAGTTGTAGAAAAACATGTATCTAAAAATTTGAAAAAAAAATCTATGCTTTTTGAAATAATGAGGATTGTTTGATAAAAAAATTCACCCTGTATAGTATTTATATAGTAACTATAGTAACAATATAATGCAAGCTCATTTGGTTGAACTGATGTTTCCTTTTTTTGTTTGGTTTCATTGTTATCCATTACTTTATTTTGATTTGCTATTCGATTAACACACTCGGAATATTCTCATCTGGTAGAATAGACTTTTCATCTTTTTCTTGAATTATATTGTTCTCCTTCTCCATGCGTAATTTCTTTTCAGGTTTATACATTCTCTGTTTTTTTTTTTTTTTGCTTTTTGTCAATATATTTGGATATTTCCTCTTGTGTTAGTTTTTTAAGCTTGACAACAATAAAAGACCGAGACATTATACAATCGACGAAACTTTTGATTTATACGTGACGATGTTCGAAATGCTTACGGAAAAACAAAATGATTACACGTTTATAAGTTAGGTTGCACGTTACTGCGCCACAACTGTAACCACTAAATGATACAGTAGTGTTAATGTCATATGCGTAAATGTATATGCGTACAGGACGAACTGAACGCTTAAAATGCCGAACCCACAATTATGTACAATAAATACTTTAAACATTAAACACACGGTGATATATTTTTTTTGATATATTTTCTTTATTTTTTTTTTTTCTAATAGTTTAAAGTTCTTATCTCTTCATTGTAATTTGTCAGAACACATATACATTGATCTGCTTTTAGCCCACGACCATAACCAACTATATGATCAGTTCCAACTGGTTCTTCATAAATTAACACGATAAACACCTTTACGTGTTACGAGTACAATATTGCCGGTGGAGGAGCTAAAACTCGCCGACGGATCAATAAAAAATAAAAATTTTAACCTGAGAATTCAAAAAAAAAAAAAAAATGGCTGTATTAATTTATGTAATTATTAATATAGGTTGCCATTTGAAAATCAAAAGTTTCCATTACATCGTTTCGCTTTGCTAGATTCGTTTTCATATATGATTTAACCAGAATGTTTGAAATAATAAGTCAAGTATGTAAATGAGAAAAAAAAAATGTATATTACGGATGTTTTTTTAAAAATAATTTATTAATATTATCGAAATACCTACCCCACCGCTCATACTCATCCATATGTTAATTTAACTGAGCATTCTCTTCTTCGTTGTTGGCCCAGTCATCAGAAGCAGCATTTTTCACATTCGATTGTTCATACTGGTCCATGTGATTGCACAACTCAGCATTTTCATTAGCGTCATCTCCTCAATCATTAGACGTAGTAGGTCTTATCGAAGATTGCGTAGAAGTTTCCATTATTCCAACGATTAATTGATGATGCTCGCTGGGTGTCCTTGACTGCGGCAAGTCTAACATACTAGGGGAAAATTCTATCTGTTGATTTCAATCCACCAGTTCCGATGACGAAGAGAACATATCTGGTAAGTATGATTCCGATAAAAATGCTTCAGGTGGAGTCTAAATAATAACAATTAATTTAATCTTAAATTATAATTTCATCATCTGAAAATTAGCAACTTACTATGGCACTATACGAAGTGAATAAATTTGGCATATTTAATGAGACGGGGCTAGTTATCGGTGATTCGTTTAAAATCTGTAGTATATCATATTCTTTGTTATGGATGCTGTTGTTGGTGTTGGTGTCAGTCATCAAAAAATTTGATTATGTATTCTTCTAAAATATTTTAATTATTCTTATAAAACTAATTACTTACGTAATTTGTTACGTTGTTACTGTTAATATACGTTATACAATGTGGATTAAGCGTAGTAAACTCTTGAAAATAAAATTACAATTTTAATATTTTGAGTTTATATGAGTAGACAGTATAATTTTAAAAAATTTTTCAATTTCTAAGTTTAATTAAAATGTGAACATACTTTTTTATCCATGAGTTTTTCTTCAACGAATTCTGGTTTGTGCTCAGTTTTTTCTTTTTTGACCAAATCTTTGGCATCATTTTGTAATGATAAATCATTCTTTTGATTCAAATAAATATTTTAAAATATGTAAATAATATTTTTAATTAGTATTTAACGTAAATTAAATATTTAAATAAATGATTTTTTATTTGTTATTATTTACCAATTGTGTTTTTAATGTGATGATTTCATCTGCAATAATTATTATTATGATTTTTAAATTAGGATGTCCAACAAATGAATATACACCGTTTAGAGTTGATATATCGCTTAGATCATTTAAACATGAAATGAAGACAATATCAACAATAAAACTTGCTCTTAATCGGGCAGACGATAAAATTGTTGTACTTGAGAATCAAATACCTTGGCTCACGGACACTTTCGTATAGAGTGAGTTAAATTAATGATGATAATATATTTTATTTTTACTTATATTATTCTTGATTTTTGTGGAGAAGCTGAAGAAATTTAATGGGAGGACGCTGAGTTGATTGAAATGTTAAAAAATGATGAAAAAATGATTTCCGATCCAGTTGACTCCAAATATTTCTGTTAAACATTCTCGAACTATGTTACAATTGTTGGCCGGGGCTCCATCTTGATAACAGTATATTTTTAAGCGTTGTTCTAATGATACATTTTCCAAGAGTTTTGGAATTTCATTGTTTAAAAAGTTTCTATATTTAATACCAGTTAGTGTACCATCAAAAAAGTATGGACCTATTTTAATACCTCCCAAAATTCCACACCATACATTAACTCCCCACTTAACTTGAAAGTTAATGTCTTTGGTCCAATGAGGGTTTGAATCGGACCAATAATGACTATTATGTCTATTGATCATTCCATTATTTGTGAATTGGGATTCGTCTATCCATAAAATATTTGTTAGAAAGTCCGATTCTTCATCTATTTTTGTTAAAAACTGAGCTACCATGTATAATCTTTTTTCAAAATCAGTTGAACGTAAATGGTGTAGGTATTAATTGATTTTTGTAATCGTGGAGTCCATAAAATCTGCATTGTGTATTATAAACATTGGAAAATAATAAAAAAAATATATTAAGATAGAAATAAAATGTTCTAAAGTGTAGTTAATGCGTTTTAATTTTTGGCTACTGGTTTTATTGTCTTGAAAAGGTTGCTTTAGTTATAAACTTATAAACTGACGTCAGCAAATGTACCTAATTTCGATAATTTGGTAGAAATATTTATCTATTTACACTTAATTATTACTTAATATCATATTTAAATTAAAACTGTTAAAGGATATCATATATTTTTTTCAATCAGTTTAACAAAAGTTTATTGAAATTTACCTAATATGTATGGTAGGTAATTGATAAGTTAGAATAAAGAAAAATGTTTTATTAGTCTGAGTCATTGTAGATTTGTACTTGTCTAAGTTTTCAAATTTCAAATCAACTTTTTTTTTTATTAAAGTTCAATGTGTATTCTTTATTTAGATATTTAATTTTTATTTAGTCAATTGATTTTATAACTGTTATTGGATTTGGTCGTACATTTTCTTCAATCATTTTAAGACAAAAGTTGATTGAAATGTATGGTAACTAATTATAATAAATAATTTAGGCTAAAAGTTATTGTACATTTGTACCTGTTTAAGACTTTAAAATAAATGTGACATGAGTTTTTTCATTAAATTATATCTTTGATATTTTATTAATTGATTGATGATAGATTTTTATTTTCAGCAAATTTCAGCACCTAAATATTTAGATTTGCTAATATATTTGACATTATATTACTTAATTCCTGATTCATGGGCAATAACTCCATAGAATTCAACAATTTAATTAATAAATATTTGCATTTATCGTTTTTGGTTGTTGTGTATAAATAAAATTATAAAATTTATAACTTTTTAAAGTCTATATTTTATAAAATCATTCATACAAAAGCAATCACTTTGAGCTTATGAATATCTTATTATTTTCTACTAATTTGTTTAAACACTGTTCGCATGTAATGTTGCTTTAATATTTGGCTTGGCGTGGTGCGGTACATGCGATGAATCACGTAACGTGATTGAGAGTAAGCTCAGGCCTCTGCCACTGTTTCCGGATGGGTGACCACCTTGTGTTTGAAGTGGTAATAAACCTTGCCACATATACACGTGTCCAACCACAAACTAACCTTCTTCTACAGTAAAAACAAACCTATAAACACAGATCGTTACCTCTGGCACGAACCAAAATTCTGTAAGTTAAAACGATCAATCATGTTTAATATGGGGACGGAGTCGGTATTTTAAGTGGTAAAAAACCTTGCCACATTTACACGTGTCCAACCACAAACTAACCTTCTTCCACAGTAAAAACAAACCTATACACACAGATCGTTACCTCTGGCACGAACCAAGATTCTGTAAGTTAAAACGATCAATCATATCCTTGGTCACAGACGGCACCACTGTTCGGGCAAGTTATGGTGTCTGGAGAGATGCTGCCATCCCCCACCTCGGACATGGCAGAAACCTACGGATGCCCATTAAAATTTCTGCCTAATAGGCGTCAAGTACAATAAAAAAAAAAAAAAAAAAGTTAATATCAATTTATACCTAAGTAATTTCTAATATTATTACTTGTGGTTAATAAATTTATGTATTGCGAGTGTTATAAACAAATTAGTACATACCTATAACTATCTTACTTTTAAAAGACTTGTAGTTATATTATATAAGGTTATTTATACAGAAGCAACTTTTTTTAAACTTATTTAAACATATGAATAATTCAACATAATTTTAAGTAATTTGTTTATACACTAGTCACATTTAGCACTATAATAAATATAGCAAAAAACCATTTAGTTTACCATACATATCTTGATAGGTCACTAATTTAAACAACAATGTACTTATGTAGTAAATGAAAACAAAAAATTTGTCTTAATATAAAAATTATAGGTACATATTTAAAATATCTTCACAATCGTGACATAAATTATAAGTTTTAAAAGAAATTGTCTTTAAAAACAATGAATTTGCTTTTAAATTTAACTTACCATACATAATATCTTGATGGCTTTCTTATTTTAATGTACTAAAATTTACAAATAAGACATCAATTCGCTAATATATTAGTTATAGTTTATCTTTATATATCAAAATTGTACATATTTCAAATATCTTCACATTTATGAAAATTAAGTAATAAAAATGAATAATCTTTCTAAAACTTGAATTTGCTTTTAAATTTAGTTTATACGCTAGCATAACCAACATCCGATACTTCAGATTCAACATAAAAAATGTTGAACGAATTCAAAACATTATTGAATCCTTTAATCTCTACAAAACGTTATTTTAAACAAAAACATAACAAAATTTACATAACACTCATTATTTCTAATATTAAATTTCTTATCAACAAATCTCATTAAAATTATCTGTATTTAATTTTTCGGCTATATTGTATTGTATTATTTCGATTGTTATGTATACTTAAGTATCATACCACTAATTACATAAATATCACACGCTACATTGTTATTAAATATTAAATTTATTATTATAAAACTTCTTAAAGCATTCTTTTGCAGATATATTTTAAATATAATAAATAAATAAAAAAAATTTAGTTTACCATACGTATATCTATTTTTATGTACTCATTTATTGGTTCTTTGTCTTATTATGACCTCCTGAAAAAAATGAACATTGAATTTATAGATTCGATAATCAATTGTTGTACTTTTTTGAATTTTGATATATCGGATTAAACCAGTATTGTCTTACGATTCATTTCTGTAAAACATTAAAAATATTTATATATATATACATGTATATATTGTTCTTTGATTGTGTTTCATTTGTCTATCATGACAAACTAATCCAACATTTGTTCAGATTTTCTCTTAAACTGTTCATCAGAAATAGGCGTGTAAACTATCTCTAGTTGATTGTTAGAAGTTGGGTTCGATGGTGTAGACGTCATGTCAATCATTTCACTAGAGATATAGATATATCTTCCAGTATCTATTATTGAATGAAAATGCTGTTAATATTGATTCTGATGGTTAGATAAAAATTCTCCAGTAAATGTTATTGAATTGCATTTATAATTATATTATATCCATGCTGTTTTAATGGTGCTTGAATACCTTACTCAGAATAACCTCATTAGATTCCACTGACAATTCCTCTTTTTGTTTGGTTTCATTGTTGTCCATTACTTTATTTTGATTTGCTATTCGATTAACACACTCGGAATATTCTCATCTGGTAGAATAGACTTTTCTTCTTTTCCTTGAGTTATATTGTTCTCCTTCTCCATGCGCGTAATTTCTTTTCAGGCTATACTTTCTCTGTTTTTTTTTTCCTTTTTGTCAATATGTTTGGATATTTTCTCTTGTGTTAGTTTTTTAAGTCTGACAACAATAAAAGACCGAGACATTTATTACATAATTTACATACATAATTTTTCGATTTTCCAAACCACTTTGACAATTAATTTAACAAAATTTTGTGCAACATCCTGTACACCAATGTCATTGTGACGAATGACCTGCGAGATTGGAATAATAAATCTAACGGAACATCATCTGATACAAACCCATAGCTCTTAGGCTTATGTGTCTGTATTGTTTTAGTGTTTTGCCTTATGTTATTCAAATATAATATGCTGTTATTTTAATTAAGTATTTAAGTAGTATAATTATACATATATTACTTTTATTATTCAATGCTATTAAAACTTACGTTTATCACTCTGGATATTGTGATATTATGAACAATATTTTTACATAGATGTCTAGCGTTTTTAGGTACGAGGACAGAGATTTATCAAAGTGACTTGAACAAAATATACTATTCTTATTGATATTATCTCTATTATACCTTTAACACATTTTCAATAATAAAATCATACTATTTATCTCTTATTATCTGATTATTAGGAAAACTAAATAACATTTCAACAATTGCTCAGTATACATTCAGCCATTTACAAATCTGACCACCCTTCAACTGAATAAATAATAGGTAACTGTTAAGTTAAAATTAAAAAAGAAATTACTTGTGGAACATAATATTCTGCAATTTTGAATAAGAACTTCTAAACCGCTTACATATAAAACACCTAAACATTGTTTCGGAGATTTAAATTATTATTTGAGTAATACTGGGTTTTCACAAGTCTATTACATTATACTAAATTATAACATACAACTTTTCCTATTCTTTTGGATTTAATTTAAAACATTATAATTGTGTAAGTAACCATCATCTTCAACTTCTTGTTTGATAACTAAATCATTTGAGGGATCGGCAAAATTATCCATATATTGTGTTTCATTGTCAATCCTGTCGCGCTCTCATTTTGAATTTCCTGCTTGATTATCTTACTCAGAATAACCTCATTAGATTCCACTGACAATTCCTCTTTTTGTTTGGTTTCATTGTTGTCCATTACTTTATTTTGATTTGCTATTCGATTAACACACTCGGAATATTCTCATCTGGTAGAATAGACTTTTCATCTTTTTCTTGAAGTATATTGTTCTCCTTCTCCATGCGTAATTTCTTTTCAGGTTTATACATTCTCTGTTTTTTTTTTTTTTGCTTTTTGTCAATATATTTGGATATTTCCTCTTGTGTTAGTTTTTTAAGCTTGACAACAATAAAAGACCGAGACATTATACAATCGACGAAACTTTTGATTTATACGTGACGATGTTCGAAATGCTTACGGAAAAACAAAATGATTACACGTTTATAAGTTAGGTTGCACGTTACTGCGCCACAACTGTAACCACTAAATGATACAGTAGTGTTAATGTCATATGCGTAAATGTATATGCGTACAGGATGAACTGAACGCTTAAAATGCCGAACCCACAATTATGTACAATAAATACTTTAAACATTAAACACACGGTGATATATTTTTTTTGATATATTTTCTTTATTTTTTTTTCTTTCTAATAGTTTAAAGTTCTTATCTCTTCATTGTAATTTGTCAGAACACATATACATTGATCTGCTTTTAGCCCACGACCATAACCAAATATATGATCAGTTCCCACTTGTTCTTCATAATTTAACACGATAAACACCTTTACGTGTTAGGAGTACAATATCGCCGGTGGAGGAGCTAAAACTCGCCGACGGATCAATAAAAAATAAAAATTTTAACCTGAGAATTCAAAAAAAAAAAAAAAGGCTGTATTAATTTATGTAATTATTAATATAGGTTGCCATTTGAAAATCAAAAGTTGATGATTACTTGACTATTAAATATACGAGTGAAAAAAATTTAAAATTTATACAGTTGTAGAAAAACATGTATCTAAAAATTTGAAAAAAAATCTATACTTTTTGAAATAATGAGGATTGTTTGATATATAAAATCATCCCGTATATTATTTATATAGTAATTATAATAACAATATAATGCATAGTTTTTCTAATGTATTTGGAATTGAGACCTAAACATATTAAGTCTTCAAACTATATTAATCACAGATATTTATCCATTTTTATATTATAATTTGTATAAATTGACTGAGTAATACCTAAGTATTTTATGATTATAACACACACTTTCATATTTCAATATATAGGTACTTTATGTCTTTAATATTACAGTAAATACTAACACTATGCCTATGAATATGCCAAAGAGAAAACGAATACATGAGCACTCGTGTTGAAACAGCTACCTAATTATGAGATTTAAATCATTTTTCTACTATTAATTTAGATCATCATTATTTTTAACTAATTTATGATCAATGTCATTTGAGATATCGGGCATATTATCCATGAATTGTATTTCGTTGTCCATCATGTCGCTGTCGTTCTCAATTTCCTGTTTGATAAGCTTACTCAGAATAAAGTAATTTGGTTGAATAGAAACTTCTTTTCGTTTAGTTTTATTGATATTCATTCCTTTATTTTGAACTGCTGTTCGATTAACTCACTCGGAATATGCTCATCTGGTAGAATAGACTTTTCTTCTTTTTCTTGAGTTATATTGTTCTCCTTCTCCATGCGTAATTTCTTTTCAGGTTTATACTTTCTCTGTTTTTTTTTTTGATTTTTGTCAGTTTATTTGGAGATCTCCGCTTGTGTTAGTTTTTTAAATTTCCTATTGCCTTGTTTATTCTTTTTCCTTTTTCTAGGCTGTTTGGTCGTTGTTGGTGGGGGATCGTTTTGGTTGCGTGCTACGGTTTTAGCTGTCCTTTGTTTCTGGGCTTTAGAACGATTGTCAGTCTTCGAGTAGGAAGGTAGGTTGGTCTTTGTGTTGGTTCTCTCGTCTTTTTTCTTGTGTAGCTAGGCTGCAGAATCAGATCTTTCCGTTGCGAGGACGGAAAGGTTTTTGCACACTAAGTGTCTTCACGACCTTGGACAGAGCTGGCCCGATGTGGTCTTCGGTGATGTATTCATCTGCGAAGCCTTGTACTAGTTGACAGGCTTATTCAGTCGCCTTGGTTGCGGCGTCGTTGTCAGGTGTGGTTGGTACTTCTGGGATTTTAAGTGCTCTTTTCTTCCCAGGGTTAATCGGTGTAGGAGAGTCGTCTCCTTTTCTCTCGTACTGCGGATTATTGGTCGTATCGTTTTCCATGTCCCAGTAGTCTGGGACGCTTGACGGCATGGCGATCCTAAGCTAACCTGAAAAAACGGGGTCGCGGAGGCCAAGAGAAAAAAAATTGCAGGGGGGGTTTCGGATTTTTTCCGATTGGTGGGGGATCTTTGCGGGTGATGCTTTTGGGCCTTGTGCCCGAAGAGCAAGGACATCGGATCTTTTAAACCGGAGTTATTGCGGATTTCGTTAGCGGGGTGGAGGGGGAAAATTCCACGTGGAGGTGGAGGCGAATGCCTTAAGCCCGGTTGTCTTTACCTCCACTCGCTAGGAGCGTTATTTCGGATTTGTCATCGTTTTTAAAAACGGAATTATTCCACGACCGACGCGATTGCGACGTCATAATCCGGGCGGCCGTGTAAATTTCACGTAAGAAGAGTGTTTTCACTTACCTACGTCGGATTTTCTCAGTTTTCGACGTATGAAACCACGCGATGTGTCAGAAGTTGCGTCAGGTTCTGGCCGAGTCGCTGGTATGGTTAGCGGGTGTGTGCGAGGGTCCTATCCCGAGCAGTTGGCGCCCGCGTTGGGGATTTCGGGATTTCGCACTTGGGCGTAGCAGTCGGGGTTACTTAGCCAACTGAGTTTTGACCCTAGGGTCGCATGCGATGGTACTGGCAACTCGTAAGGGCCTTGTGAAGAGAATGAGACCAGATGCGCGAGGATCGGACCTGGTTTTCCGGCCGATCGAATTCTCGTTCTGGGCAGCAGAAATCGCACGCGGCGACACACTGTTTTCGCGATAGATCGGTCAAACCTTGGGCGATTTGAGCGCGCGATGTCTTGGCGTGTCGGTGTGGTCAAGACGAAGCGATAGGAATACGGTGCGATCGGATCGGACTTCTATTTTCGTTGAAAATAAAAAACACGACGGGAGCGATACGCGGGTGCGTGTGATCGGTGTGGCGTTCGGAGCCGGACTAAGTAAATCAACCTAACCAATCCATCATCTTATTTAGTTTAACGTTACAACAAATCTGTGGAAAACTGTATCAATAGCTATTCCGCTAAATAATTATGGTCAAGCACGTTTATTGATGTAAATTGCCAGTGATGGTGTTAATATTTATAGAACATTTAACATTGACCGATACGAAAAAACAGTTAAAGTTATTTTATATAAAAAATATATATAATCAACAAGAAGAGTACTGTTGTAGAACAAAGCAAAACGATGTAATGGAACATTACGAATTTTTCATGAGAAAACAGGATTCAAGTAAAACATTGGATATATTTATGCTGACTTAAAATTTTTCATTAAAGATACTGCTTTAAAAAAAAACTGATGAATGCTTATTGAGAAAGAATAAATATTTTAATTAGTTACTTGACAGAGTAGTGCAGGAATTATCATATTCATAGTATCGTCGACTTAATAACTGGTTTTTCTGGGAATCCATTCTTTTGGTGGAATAACCTGACATGACCCACCTATTTAGGTATATAATATGTAATTAAATATAAGCAATTAAAAAAAAAAAATAAGTCTTAAAGTATATTATATATTATGTAACATTACATACTTTTGCAATACCAGCCCTATATGCTCCCCGAGATTCCATACAATCCACATAACGTTTGAAATCTTTAAATTCAGACCAATCTGGTCTAAAGATCATGTTTTATGGTACATCGCCAGTTTTGCTCTCATTTTGATTTTCCTGCTTGATTACCTTACTCAGAATAACCTCATTAGATTCCACTGACAATTCCTCTTTTTCTTTGGTGTCATTGTTATTCATTCCTTTATTTTGAACTGCTGTTCGATTAACTCACTCGGAATATGCTCATCTGGTAGAATAGACTTTTCTTTGCATATTTGACCGTAAATGCATATTTGTCTACAAATGCAAATTTGTTGCATATTTTAATGATTTTTACTGCATATTATATAGCACATTTTGATACTTTTTAGTAGATAAATCCGTGTTCTAGTTTTGACTTATTATAATAAACAACATACTGTCATCGCTAGAAGTGATAAGCTATTTATCTGGTAAAATATCTTTTATGTTGTAAGTTAATTGTATTGAGTCGGGTGATTGTATTTATTTTTCTTCGATTTGTAGTCTCAAAAGAGTATAATTATTATATAATTGTTTAAATTTGAATAACCAATGCATTATTTCAGTGTAGTTTGATTTTCAAATATTGGTACAGTGCCAGCCTAGAAAAACAAATGCAAGTTAATGTGCATATTTTCGTTTACATTAACATCAAATTTGCATAAGTAGATAAGAAGATATACAGAAAACAAATAAATATTTTATACTTAATTTACTCCATTTTGAAGCTACAACTCCAACAATGTGATCGACTTTTAGCCCACGACCATAACCAACTATAATATGATAATTTCAAACTGGTTCTTCATAATTTAACACGATAAACACCTTTACGTGTTACGAGTACTATATCGCCGGTGGAGCAGCTAAAACTCGTCGACGGATCAATGAAAAATAAAAATTTTAACGTAAAATTCATAATAAAAATGGCTTTATTAATTTATGTAATTATTAATATAGGTTGCCATTTGAAAATCAAAAGTTGATCCTTATTTGAGTATTAAATATACGAGTGAAAAAAATTTAAAATTTATACAGTTGTAGAAAAACATGTATCTAAAAATTTGAAAAAAAATTCTATGCTTTTTGAAATAATGAGGATTGTTTGATAAAAAAATTCACCCTGTATAGTATTTATATAGTAACTATAGTAACAATATAATGCAAGCTCATTTGGTTGAACTGATGTTTCCTCTTTTTGTTTGGTTTCATTGTTATCCATTACTTAATTTTGATTTGCTATTCGATTAACACACTCGGATTCTGCTTATCTGGTAGAATAGACTTTTCTTCTTTTTCTTGAGTTATATAGTTCTCCTCCTCCATGCGTAACTTCTTTTCAGATTTATACTTTCTCTGTTTTTTTTTTTTTGCTTTTTGTCAGTATATTTGGATATATCCGCTTGTGTGAGCTTTTTATGTCTGACAACAATAAAAGACCGAGACATTATAAAATCGACGAAACTTTTGATTTATACGCGACAATGTTGGAAACGCCGACGGAAAATAAAATGCATACACGTTCATAGGTTAGGATGCAAAAAATTCATTATATTAACACATGTGTTGTATGTAGAAGTAAGCATATTAGAGTATTCTTCATTGTATTAATTTCCATTAACAATTGTGGAAGATGCTGTTGAAGTTTAGCAATAATCTGAGTTGTCTCTTAACGATAACATATTTATGTGTTTTTCTATGTTATTAATTCATTTTATCATTTTGATCACTAGAAAAAGAGTAACAATGATTAAGGTTAATTTAAAAAAAATAAAAGCGAGGATAAGCTTGATGCCATAAACTTTATCGTATCTATGAATCTTATTGCTAAAAAATTACTCATGTATTTTGAAAAAGTAAAATATTGTAAAATTGTTTTCCGGTGACATAACTATTCCAGTGGTTGAAATGTTAGTTTATATTTAAATCATGGTACCTATTTAAATTTTTTTGATTGTCACTGTAATTTTTGATACCAAGAAATATTAACAATTAAGTGATGGTACATTACAATTTGGCATATAATATAATATGTTATCCGACATCATCATACGATTCGGTTTTACATTTTCATTTATGAATTTTATTTTTAACATTTTCAATAAATTGTGCGCTCTTATATAGGTAATAATACGTAAACACATTCGGGATTGTGCATGGCGTGTTCATTCTGAATTGATCGTCGTGCCGTATCCGTCTTCACTACGATAGAACAAGAGAGGGTATTATAATTATTCTTTTTATATCAGTTAATTCTGGTAACTTATGAGTCTACCTAAACCTAAATAAGTCTTCCAAATTGAATAATTAGAAGAAGAAAATAAGCTTTTAAAATGTCTTTTTTTCTTCTCTCAACTCTGGTGTTTCTATCAGATTAGGACTGCTGGTTTTATAGATTTGACGAATAAATCTTAACTTTACAGGTTGTGGAAAAAACATGGTACAAATTTCGGTTGTTATAAAGTTATGTTACATTTAAAACATAACGATTGACGATATTGGCTCTTCAGTGTGACACTTCTCGAGAATACCTTACTACAAGTCCCACATGTTAAATTCCATACATTACATTTTTAAAAATTAGGTTTACATTACAAATAACTTATAGTTATAACTTATTACTATATCCCTGATTTGTATGTTTTTGCATACTTTTTTTCATTTCAATATTTATAATTTTGTAATAATCTTCAAGAATCATACTATTTGTAATTCAAATGTATATTTTTATTTTGCATATTTGACCGTAAATGCATATTTGTCTACAAATGCAAATTTGTTGCATATTTTAATGATTTTTACTGCATATTATATAGCACATTTTGATACTTTTTAGTAGATAAATCCGTGTTCTAGTTTTGACTTATTATAATAAACAACATACTGTCATCGCTAGAAGTGATAAGCTATTTATCTGGTAAAATATCTTTTATGTTGTAAGTTAATTGTATTGAGTCGGGTGATTGTATTTATTTTTCTTCGATTTGTAGTCTCAAAAGAGTATAATTATTATATGATTGTTTAAATTTGAATAACCAATGCATTATTTCAGTGTAGTTTGATTTTCAAATACTGGTACAGTGCCAGCCTAGAAAAACAAATGCAAGTTAATGTGCATATTTTCGTTTACGTAACATCAAATTTGCATAAGTAGATAAGAAGATATACAGAAAACAAATAAATATTTTATACTTAATTTACTCCATTTTGATGCTACAACTCCAACAATGTGATCTGCTTTTAGCCCACGACCATAACCAACTATAATATGATAATTTCCAACTGGTTCTTCATAATTTAACACGATAAACACCTTTACGTGTTACGAGTACTATATCGCCGGTGGAGCAGCTAAAACTCGTCGACGGATCAATGAAAAATAAAAATTTTAACGTGAAAATTCATAATAAAAATGGCTTTATTAATTTATGTAATTATTAATATAGGTTGCCATTTGAAAATCAAAAGTTGATATTTATTTGAGTATTAAATATACGAGTGAAAAAAATTTAAAATTTATACAGTTGTAGAAAAACATGTATCTAAAAATTTGAAAAAAAATCTATGCTTTTTGAAATAATGAGGATTGTTTGATAAAAAAATTCACCCTGTATAGTATTTATATAGTAACTATAGTAACAATATAATGCAAGCTCATTTGGTTGAACTGATGTTTCCTCTTTTTGTTTGGTTTCATTGTGATTCATTCCTTTATTTTGAACTGCTGTTCGATTAACTCTCTCGGAATATGCTCATCTGGTAGAATAGACTTTTCTTCTTTTTCTTGAGTTATATTGTTCTCCTTCTCCATGCGTAATTTCTTTTCATGTTTATACTTTCTCTGTTTTTTTTTTTTTTTTTGCTCTTTGTCAGTATCTTTGGATATTTCCGCTTGTGTTAGTTTTTTAAGTCTGACAACAATAAAAAACCGAGACATTATACAATCGACGAAACTTTTGATTTATACGTGACGATGTTCGAAATGCTTACGGAAAAACAAAATGATTACACGTTTATAAGTTAGGATGCAGGTTACTGCGCCACAACTGTAATCATTGAATAATACAATAGTTTTAATGTCATATGTAGGGTTCTTATTTGAAGGCAATATAATCAATAAAAAAAGCATTTAAAATGTAAGAAAAGGCAAAAAAAGGCATTTAATTAATACAAAAAGGCAATTCATAAATAAACTACAAAATAAAATAGTGAACATTTTTTAAAAACTATCGAATGCACATATTTTGAGAAAAACACTAATTAAAAATGAGCATGAATACTAAACTACATTAAGTTTATGCTATTTTGTATAAATAGATTACTTTTTTCTTTAACCAGATTTTTCCTAAGAATTAGTTAAAAACAATTTTAAATTTTAACTTACTTGAGCTATACCAGTTAATTTAATGCAAAATAAACTAGTTTGTATTAAAAAAAAAATTGACTACCATGTATTTTGATAAACTGTCTTCAGAAAAACGGTTACGGTTAGGGCTCAAAATATTTTTGTACATTGAAAAGGATCTTTCTACGTCCACCGAAGTTATCGGGGTGTATTTCATACTTAAATAATTATCTAAATTAAAATTACTACTTGATAGATCGTCATCGCTTGTGGTTTCTCCAATCAATACTTGGTTGATCTTTTTGATATTTTCCCATCCTTTGTTCTTCGATATAACTTTATTGAATTTATCCAAAATCAATTTAGCTATTTCGCCATTGCATTCTTCGAGTTTAATCTGTATATTATTCACAATATCTACACTTTTTGATAGTAATACACCTAAAACACACACAATATATTTTAATATATAAAACATATAAAACACATAAAAATAATATTTGTTACCTCTTGTTTCTAGTTTTGTAATTGTGTCGGGTAAAAATCCAAAATTAGATACAATATACACCAGATTACTTTGTATCGATGGAATTTTAAAAAGTCTTTTAGCTGCTCTCACTCATTCAGATTCTTCTTCAAATTCTTCAATTATAGATTTCAAGTCATTAAAATGTGTAC
The DNA here is from genome assembly GCF_020184175.1 of Aphis gossypii. Taxonomy (NCBI): domain Eukaryota; kingdom Metazoa; phylum Arthropoda; class Insecta; order Hemiptera; family Aphididae; genus Aphis; species Aphis gossypii. The sequence goes on from NC_065530.1 coordinate 81,269,200, forward strand.
AATAGTATTTTACTGCATTAATCCATGTACCCCAACGTGTAATTATCGGTCTAGGTGGATTAGGCAATTCTGGAAATTTTTCTTTCAGAACTGCGATTCTCTTAGGACATTTTAAAAATGTCTTTTTCATTTCAGAAATTAAATATTTAAATAAATGATTTTTTATTTGTTATTATTTACCAATTGTGTTTTTAATGTAATGATTTCATCTGCAAAAATTGCGTAGTCATCACTTAGTTTGATGTTTTCTTTTTCTTTTATTGAAAGTTTTTTTTTTAACTGTTCCTATATTAAGTTAGTTTTATTAGAATTATTGGTTATATTGTTTCAAATTTGTATTAATATTTACCATTTCAATTGCCATGTTTTCTAGCTCTTTGGTTTTCTCTTCGATTAAACTTGAAGCATCATTTAATTCCAGAGTTTTTAGCTCGAGCTTATTTTTTACCGTATGAAGTTCCTGACAAGTTTATATTTTGTACTATTTAATATCATTTATTTTTATTTAACATTTATTTTTAATAAAATAATTACCTGCTACAATTCATCGTTAAGAATTGTTAATTCCTTGCAAGAGGACTTATAGTAACCATACCTTTTTAAAATATAGCTATGGTTCGCTTTACTCTCCGTTGATGCGACAGACATGTTGAAATTTAAATTAAAATGTATTTTAAGTTTAAAACAAAATTTGGACTGTTTAACCTATGGTGACAATGTAGCTGGTGCACAGTTAAATTTATACTAAAATCCCTATGTCTTTTGTTAAGTTATTATTTCACTTATCTTTATTACTAAACCAGTTTCATGTATCACCAAATATACCTTATTAACAGTGTAAGTTAAATTGGATTCCCTATGTCTATATTCTGTATTTAGATTCTTTATTTAACTTATTTTCATTATATTGAAAGGTTAGGTAGATTATGTCCTATATGTACAATAAAGTATAGAACATTTTATTTCTATCTTAATATATTTTTTTTTATTATTTTCCAATGTTTATAATACACAATGCAGATTTTATGGACTCCACGATTACAAAATTCAATTAATACCTACACCATTTACGTTCAACTGATTTTGAAAAAAGATTATACATGGTAGCTCAGTTTTTAACAAAAATAGATGAAGAATCGGACTTTCTAACAAATATTTTATGGATAGACGAATCCCAATTCACAAATAATGGAATGATAAATAGACATAATAGTCATTATTGGTCTGATTCAAACCCTCATTGGACCAAAGACATTAACTTTCAAGTTAAGTGGGGAGTTAATGTATGGTGTGGAATTTTGGGAGGTATTAAAATAGGTCCATACTTTTTTGATGGTACACTAACTGGTATTAAATATAGAAACTTTTTAAACAATGAAATTCCAAAACTCTTGGAAAATGTATCATTAGAACAACGCTTAAAAATATACTGTTATCAAGATGGAGCCCCGGAACACAATTGTAACATAGTTCGAGAATGTTTAACAGAAATATTTGGAGTCAACTGGATCGGTAATCATTTTTTCATCATTTTTTAACATTTCAATCAACTCAGCGTCCTCCCATTAAATTTCTTCAGCTTCTCCACAAAAATCAAGAATAATATAAGTAAAAATAAAATATATCATCATTAATTTAACTCACTCTATACGAAAGTGTCCGTGAGCCAAGGTATTTGATTCTCAAGTACAACAATTTTATCGTCTGCCCGATTAAGAGCAAGTTTTATTGTTGATATTGTCTTCATTTCATGTTTAAATGATCTAAACGATATATCAACTCTAAACGGTGTATATTCATTTGTTGGACATCCTAATTTAAAAATAATAATAATAATTATTGCAGATGAAATCATCACATTAAAAACACAATTGGTAAATAATAACAAATAAAAAATCATTTATTTAAATATTTAATTTACGTTAAATACTAATTAAAAATATTATTTACATATTTTAAAATATTTATTTGAATCAAAAGAATGATTTATCATTACAAAATGATGCCAAAGATTTTTTCAAAAAAGAAAAAACTGAGCACAAACCAGAATTCGTTGAAGAAAAACTCATGGATAAAAAAGTATGTTCACATTTTAAATAAACTTAGAAATTGAAAAATTTTTAAAAATTATACTGTCTACTCATATAAACTCAAAATATTAAAATTTTAATTTTATTTTCAAGAGTTTACTACGTTTAATCCACATTGTATGACGTATATTAACAGTAACAACGTAACAAATTACGTAAGTAATTGGTTTTAGAAGAATAATTAAAATATTTTAGAAGTATACATAATCAAATTTATTGATGACTGACACCAACACCAACAACAGCATCCATAACAGAGAATATGATATACTATAGATTTTAAACGAATCACCGATAACTAGCCCCGTCTCATTAAATATGCCAAATTTATTCACTTCGTATAGTGCCATAGTAAGTTGCTAATTTTCAGATGATGAAATTATAATTTAAGATTAAATTAATTGTTATTATTTAGACTCCACCTGAAGCATTTTCATCGGAATCATACTTACCAGATATGTTCTCTTCGTCATCGGAACTGGTGGATTGAAATCAACAGATAGAATTTTCCCCTAGTATGTTACACTTGCCGCAGTTAAGGACACCCAGCGAGCATCATCAATTAATCGTTGGAATAATGGAAACTTCTACGCAATCTTCGATAAGACCTACTACGTCTAATGATTGGGGAGATGACGCTAATGAAAATGCTGAGTTGTGCAATCACATGGACCAGTATGAACAATCGAATGTGAAAAATGCTGCTTCTGATGACTGGGTCAACAACGAAGAAGAGAATGCTCAGTTAAATTAACATATGGATGAGTATGAGCGGTGGGGTAGGTATTTCGATAATATTAATAAATTATTTTTAAAAAAACATCCGTAATATACATTTTTTTTTTCTCATTTACATACTTGACTTATTATTTCAAACATTCTGGTTAAATCATATATGAAAACGAATCTATACAAATTTAAAAATATAAAGCAACACCAGCTCTTGGTTCTGCAGCTATACGCCACGCCTTTAGACCCACCCCGTTAATCCTCAATCTTAGCCCTCAACCCCCGCAACCGGTATATATATATATATATATAGTAGCACATGCGCACAAGCTACTACCGCCAAAAAATACGCCATGGTGGCAGACGACCGGACAGTCAAGTGTCGATGATCACTACAGACTTCAGTCTCTTCTCAGCTATATTTATACTCGACGTTCTCATAGTCTTTACTCTAGTACCGTCTTTTACAATTTTTATTTCAGTTTTTTTTTCTAGATATTGAAAAAAAAAAATGTTTAAATGTGATCAGTGTTTAGCCGTTTTTTTTTTTTAGCCATAAAGATAGTTTAATTCGTCATAAAAAAAACGATGATGGTGTTCGTTTTTCGTGAACAATATGTACATCAACGTTTAGCTATAAATCTGGATGTGTTCGTCATATGAAAAACGTGCATAGTATGTATATAATATTTCATTATTTTTAATTAAAATATATTAAATATTCATTATCAATTATTTTTACAAGGTGTTGCTCATGCTCAATCATTAATAAGACGTGTTGAGATAGCGACCGCTCCGCGTGTACCCGACACACCAATAAACCATCGTCAGCCTTCACATGAGGAAATTGAAATCGCGCCACAGATATTTGTGTCAGATATACCAGCTGGACGATCAAGTACTTATCAGTCCATTCAAAATAATTTTACATTTAGGGAGGAAAACGAACAATGGGGTGACGATACCAGTGACGCGTTATGTGCTGAAGTGTTGGATATTGTGGAAAATGCCGGGCTATGTAAAAATTAAGGAAAGATTTATCTTAATATTATAAGCGGGGTTTCGTTAATTTAAAACTTTTTTCTTTTTTTTTTTTTAAATCTTTAGATTCTTTTATGAGAATTGTAGGAATTAAACGATGACATGTGGGGGGTAACGCGTCGTGTGTTAAAGTGAAATGGGCTCGTATGAATATGACTAAAGTTTAAGGTTTTAAGGAGATTAAATCTGCATTTAATAGAAAAATTGTTTGGTACTATGCCAAAAATTCCGGAAATGTTAGAACTTATAAATCATTTTTCGAAACATTAAAATCTGGTCTTGTAGACTTATTAAAAAAAAATGTATCTGTTAATCCAATTAAATTCAACCTAAGGTTAGAGGCGACCTATAATTTACCTCATTTAGAAAATGCGATGGAAAACAGATCATTTAAAACATCTGCAAAACCAATTTTTAATGATTCGGAAATGAATGATTTAATAGAACATTGTTGAATGAGGAAGAAGTATATTTAGGTAAAGGATCTTGTTATATATTTCAATATATTGATGGCTTATTATTAACAGTATATAAGTATACACCCACCGGTGACATACTTGACATTCGATTACCCATAATTAGAGATGATAATGGATAATGATGAGGATGACAATAATAATAATAATAATAATAGAGGTTGTGATAATATTGATTATAATAATAATAATGTGGCAACCCACAACAGCGACAATGGTTATGTCGTTACCGCGATATCAGCGCGTCAGCCGCCGCCAGCTGCGCGCCCCTCTCCCTCGTTAGTTTTTATATTGTACACACACACCGCTTCCCGTTTTCGGACGTTCGCTACCGTTACTCAGCGCGCTCCAACGGTACTCCGCACATCTCGTCTAAACTCTAAATCACGTTTTCTTTTCACTCAAAAAACTACTGTAGCTCTTAGTTTATTCACAATTATTAAAACTACCTGTAGCCAAATTTACTTTTTGTTTTTGTTCTCTATTCATTACCTTTTACCAATCTCATTAGTAATTCGGTCTACTTGACCACTACTAAAATAATAATGATAATAATGAAGGTGGTGATAATATTGATAATGATAATAATGGAGGTGGCGATGATATTGATAATAATGATCATGATAACAATGATAATTTAAATAAAATAATTTTGTCACTGGTGGTTCGTCTTATATAAAACTACCTACGTATATTGAAAAGAAACGAGCCACAATTAACCCTCAAAATAACGACCAGAAGTGTTTATATGGTCCATTTTAGCAAAACATGTAACGGGTTCCAATAAACATCGTGTCGGAAATAATTATTATCGTCATGAAAATAAATATAATTTTGAAGGATTGTCATATCCAACTCCATTGGACGTGATCAAGGTTTTTGAAAAAAAATAATAATAATGTGTCTATAAATCTTTATGGTATTAAAAAAAATAGATCAATCTTCGTTAAAATGTAAAAATTACCACATTTTCCCATTAAGAGTTGTAGAAGATGAGAAAACTGATCACTTTGACATAATTTTATTTAATGGCGGGGAAAAGAGCCACTATGTATACATATCAAATTTTTCTCGCTTAATAAGGTCACAATCAACATTGCATGGTCATGCGGTTTATTTCTGCAAACGATGCTTTACTTCTTTTGATCAACAAAATTTAAAATACAAACTAAATGGCCAGTTAGCACTCGAACAACATCGATTGATATGTGGATTGCACAAGCCGATACTTCCCAAAATGCCTGATGTCGGCACAACACTTCAATTTAAATCATGGGGAAATGCGAATCGTCATCCATTCACGATCTATGCGGACTTCGAGGCGTTGCTTTTCAAAACCGACGAAATTAAAGGTACAAATTCTAAAATAATACAGACTCATAACCTATGAGCTATGGGTTTGTTGTTAAGGTATCAGATGATGTACCGCTAGATTTAGTTAATGCATTTAATATCCCTACCTCACCGGTCATCCATCGTGGCAACATTGGCGAACAGTATGTCGCAAAACATTTTGTTGAAAGTATTGTTGAAGTGTCTCGAAAAATTGAACAACTACTAAAAACAAATGTACCAATCACTATGAGTGACGATGATACGCGTAGACATAATGCTAACACACACTGTAATTTCTGTAAACAGAGTTTCAATTCAATAGAGAAAGTCCGCGATCATTGTCACCTTAGTGGAAAGTTTCGCTAATCGTTATGCTATAAATGCAATATAACCTTACAGCAACCCAAATTTGTGCCTTGTCTTTTTCATAATCTGTCAAGTTACGATGCGCATTTCATCGTAACGGAACTCGGATATGACACAAAAACAATTGATGTAATCCCAAATACCGAAAAAAAATATATTTCATTTTCTAAATATATAAGCAATACGTTCACAATAAGATTCGTTGATACAATCAAGCTTATCATCACTCGCAAATAATCTGATGACAACAGAATACGATAAGTTTAGAGAGACAGCTAAACATTTTTCCACCGTCGATAAGTCACTCGTAACACGTAAAGGTGTTTATCCATACGAGTACACAGACGGATGGGAAAAATTAGATGTCAATAATTTACCTGAAAAAGAAGATTTTTACAGTACTCTTACAGAGTCTGAAGTTAACGATGAAGAATATGAACACGCAAAAAACGTATGGAACCACTTTTGTTGCCAAATGCTTGGCGAGTATTCAGACTTATATTTAAAAATCGATATCCTCTTGTTGTCAGATGTATTTGAAAGTTTTCGTGATCTGTGTTTAAAAACATATAATCTGGATCCAGTATTTTATTATACGGCACCTGGATTCAGTTTTGAGAGCATGCTTAAACACACATCAATAAAATTGGAGCTATCGAGTAACTACGATATACTATTGATGATAGAAAATGGTAAGTTTTTTTTTTTTTTTTTTTTTATTAAATATTTAGAATTTAACTTTTCCTATAGGTATACGAGGGGGATTAGTTCAAGCGAGCAAACGGTACGCTAAAGCGAATAATGAAGAAACTTTAAATTACGACGCAGCGGCAGAGAAATCATGGATTGTATATCAAAATTGTAAGTATAAATATTATATGTATATATACATTTTTTTTTTTCAAATGGTTTTTTTTTTCAGGTAATAATTTTTATGGTTGGGCAATGTCTAAATGCATTCCTCGCGGAGGATTTAAATTATTTCAACATCCTACATATTTACGGTTGCTCATACATGTCACGCTACACTTATAACAACACCACCACCTCCGGTAACAATCAGTGCACTTGGTCGCATCATCCATAACGTCATCCCCGTGTATAATATATAAAGTGAGTTTATTTTATTTATTTAATAATTCTTATTACGTGATCGTAGTGCATATAGATCCTTAATGTAGAATTTTTATATTTATTATATAATATTAATTTACAGTATTTATATTTTAGTTCTGCATTCACCTCATTCGTCAGTTGTCATCATCAACATCAACATCATATCACTCCGCATCAACGTTTTTTGGTTCGAACACTCTCATAGATAAAGTGAGTTTATTTATTTATTATTATTCTGTAAGTAAATAATTAGATATTTTTAAAAATAATATTTTATAAAAATATCTAACCCGTTACGCCCAACGCATATAATACACAGACGTGTAGTAAATTAATTTTTATCTAACATTTTTTTTTCTATTCTTAGTTTATAACGGCGTTCTTAGCTTTATTAAAGATGCAAAGTAATATTACAAATGGTTCCATTGCGGACTTAAGAACCAACATGGCATACCTATTACCCGGTGATTAGCATGAAGGAGGTCGATACAAAATACGGAACATCGATTACCTACACGCTGAGAGACACCGAAATGAGAGGGATAATTAACGTTTTCCTCCCAAAATCTATTAGACTCAGCAAAGAAGACGTAATTAGTTATTATTTGGGAGAAGTTCCACCGGGTTCAATGATAAATATTCACATAAACCTATTCTCCCCATTATGCCCGAAGTTGACACAATGCTTGAATTTAAAGCGTGGGGAATTGCACAACGTCACCTTTTGCAATTTGTGTAGATTTTGAGGCATTACTAATTAAGACCGATGTGCGCAGGGGCGTTAATACGACTATAATACATAAGTATTAACCTATGAGTTATGATTTGTAGTCAAGGTATTCGATGGCGTATTGGCGTACCGTTGGAACTTATTGAAAAATTCAATATACTGACTTCTCCGGTTATTTATCATGGTTGTGGTAGTCGATAGAAGGTTGCAAGAAGTTTTGTAAATAATATTGTGAAAGTAGGTTTGAAAATTGAAGAGTTATTAAAGACTAATTTTCCTATATGTATGAGCGACAAAGATACACGTAGGTATAATATATATATATATATATATATACTAGTATATATATATATACTAGCTGAAAAACCCGGCTTTGCCCGTGTGCAGTTATTAAGTTTTAAATCAGATGTTAATTATTTAACTTCTTTCTTTTTTCGGTCCCCTAGCAACATTCCTTAAATAAACGACGTGAATTTTCAAACGGAAACCACTCCCGAAGTTTGAAATTGAAGCATTATTTCGAATAGTTATGCTGTACACAGACACAAAAAAAAAACACACATCATTGTAAAATCAATACATTCATCACTCCGTTCAGAATCTAAATTTTTTTACCCTATATAACCTATAAGAATAATTATATTATACTACCAACCTTTATATATAATATGAATAAATATTATACAACACATTCAGTGTATGTAAAGTATTTCAAACACCATTTTCCAAAAAAACACTTGGTTTTTTCATGAAAAAAAAACATTAATATTTCTAAGTGTAAGTAAAACATCAGAATATTCTTATTTACTTAGATATTAAATAAAATGTTTTTTTTTCAAAACCGACTTATCCTAAAACTGATAATTGTATTATACAACTTGTTAAATGTGTATTATACACCGACCTTTGTAAAATACGTTTACATTTGATTTTTAAAATTATAGGATTGGAATAAAATATAAATAAGAATTAAGAAAATTGATTTATTTTTATTATTATTTAAAGTACAGTATATTCTTATATATTACTTATATATTTTTTATTAAAAATCAATATCGAAACGTCCACGGTTCTTCCCGTGGAACCCATGATAGCCCATGTCAGATGTTAACACTTCAATATTGAGCGTCAGATACACACATTTTTTTTTTTTTACAAATCGTCGGCTTTCTACTTATGGTACTGGTATATTGTATTCATGTTTGAAGTACAATATTAGTTTGAGAGTGTACCTAATATTATTATTATTTATTGGCCAAATAATGCGCTCTGCTAGCTTGAGCGTTCGCCAACCAACACAATGCTAATTGTTTGTTGGCGAATAATTTAATTTGGTTTATGAAACTGCATTGGCTCTTTGGTATTATATTCATTGCGTGTAAATGGTTATGACTATTTCGGGTGGTAGCAACCATTTCTTCAATACACGCAAATATTTCCACATAAACGTTCATACTTAAATATGATGCAATTAAGTCAGTTTGCTCCATTACCTACATCATACGACGGTAGATTTTCGCGCGATCGATTCGTCGATCGCCTATTGCATGTCTTGAAGTCTTAGTAGATTTTGCCTGCTTAAAAGCACACGGCATCCTTGACGGAGATGCGACTCGATTACGAGCATATTTTCATCGCGATAAGTAGTTTTGAACAGCGTGTTAGTTTCGTCTTTGAGGAAAAGTCTCGCGACTTTTAAGCGGTGGGTGGGATATAATCGAGAGAATATATCCCACCAATGAGTAAATACGTCGCAAAAAGTCACTTGTTATGCATACATAGTGCGATGGTGTTATTATCTGTACGGGTACGTTGAATACGTCCGACGGATCGAGTCCTATGTTGATGGTTGATGGACTTATGTGTTGCGAAGTTTATGACGAAGTTCATGGTGTCAATTAAATCGTTAGGTGGTGGTGGTGGCGATGACTGTACAATAGACGAGCGTTATATATATTTGTCCGCACGTTCGCCGTAAACTTGAACACGAATAGCTTGTACTGCCATTTTTTATCCCTCCACACTGTTATAATTAAATCCACTTGTTAAACGTTGGACGGGTAGAGCGTCACTGCCGCGTGAAATATATTATATAACGATATTATCTTAGTTAACAATAAATCTGCGTAATCAGTTATCAAGATTAGATCTACTTACGGCGCTCAAAACGCCAAGTGGTGAGGACAATATTAATTTGGTGCGAAAATAATACGGAAATCCGCGGGTATATGTTAAAAGGGTTGGCGGACCTGATAGAGGGCGCCACGAGCTCCCGAGCGCGCTCGCTAATGCGTTATGTAAGATGTAACTAGGTATGTATGTGTTGTAGTGATTTGAAAAAGAGGATTACTTAGTTAATCGGGGGAGATTGTTTATTTCTAAATTCATTATTTATTAAATAACCATAACTTATATTACCTCTCTGATTCCCGTAACGACTTGTTTGTTGAAATCGTGGCTTTCGTCTGATATGTGGAATTAGGTGACCGATTTATATTTTAGAGTAAAAAATCTTTTTCATTGAATCACAATACTTGTTAATTGTATTTAATTTTTTGATACACATTAATATATATATTTTTAATTATTATTACAAACATTTATAACTATTTAACTATATCTTACTGTCCAGACGATCTGCGTAGTCTTTTAAACTCGCCTTTGGCCGTCTGTACAAGAAGACAATAATAACGCGAATGCCCGCCTGAACGGCAGACTGGAATTCTTATAATATGATATCTTAATGTGTGTGTGTATGTGTGTGTGCTTAATCTTAATGGCTAATAATTATTATAATTATTTTCTTATATACTTTACATTTAAAAGATATGATGGCTTAAACGCACATCATTACAGTATGTATATATAATATATATTATATGTAGTATGTATGTATGCATGTATATAGGTATGTAGCGGGGGTGGGGCGAGGTATAGGGCTAGGGCCCCGATATGCGGCGGGGGCACGGGAAGCGCGTCATGCTGGGCGGTGAGCGATGGCGACACGGTATTGGTCGGAGGTGGGTAATGGTGATGACGTACGGTGCTGGCGCGGCCTGACGCTAGCTAACGGGTTTTTTCGGGGGATGATGAAGTGGAGGGATCCAGAATCGGCTATTTTATACTACTTGTGTTACTATGAAATATGAAAAATATAAAAGGGAAATAAATGATTAAAATCCAATTGGACTCTCTCACAAAAACTATACATACATTTCACATATAATACTATATAAGTATTAATTATGCTATTTATAGAGGTACTTACCAAAATGTGCCTGTATATTCGAATAATATAAACACTGCGCTAGATATATTAGGTAGGTACACTCTCAAACTAATATTGTACTTCAAACATGAATACAATATACCAGTACCATGAGTAGAAAGCCTACGATTTGTAAAAAAAAAAAAAAAAATGTGTGTATCTGACGCTCAATATTGAAGTGTTAACATCTGACATGGGCTTGCCGTTTTCTTTGCCGCTGCAGTGTAGCAACTCTTTGAAGATTTCTTTTTTTAGGGCTGGTCTTATTTTCTGTGCGTTAAATAAATTATAAATAAATAATAATAATAATAATAATAATTTTAATAAATTATTGGCGGGCAATCATGGCAACCATTAAACTTCCGTTACAATTTTTCGTGACATCAAATTTATACCGATTCACTCTAGAGTCTACCCCCATTTTTTACACACACGCGCGTAAAGATGTTAACACATCAATAATATTCGGTGGAATTACTTGAATTGAATCGAAATAAACCAAAGCTCGCTACCAGCTATTGTAATTTTATATTCATAACGCATAAAAATACTAAATAGTGTATTATACAATATACATAATACTAAGTCATACAACTTACAAATACATGAGAACTATGTCGATTTTCGGCGTAAGCAAGTACCGATAAGGTAATCGACTTCCAAAAAATAATTTATATAATTGGTAAAATAATTTAACATGTAATATTTAAAATTTGAAAATCACTTCACTAATATACATAATTCCCACAAAATTATGACATCAGTGGATTTTGATTTATGAAAAATATAATTTTCGAACCATTTCACCAACCTCCTCACCCGTAATATTATTGTTATAACATTAGGAACATAAAAAAACATAAAAATGTATTTCCAACAGCACAAAAAACTTTCACAATATCGCAAACAATAGCGCCTTATATATAAGGTTGTATTATATATCTGTGGTAAATACTAACTAATATAATATATTCCAGAGATACACGATACACCTACCTATTAATTTATGCTTAGGTAGCTGTATGTTATAGTAAACAAATGTATATACATTCTTTTATTATATTAGTCATAATTACACTAAATTTTTCTTGATTTAATTTAGACCTATCAAAAATACGATAAGGTATACCCGACAAATATGTTTTTATATGTGCTGCAATAATATAATTATATATTAATAAATATAAATAACTAGCTGTCACGACACTGCGTTGCTGTGTTTAGTTTCTTTTTTTGGAATTTTCGTAGGCCGTGTGTTAGTTTTTACTGTAATATTAAAAACATGAAGTATCTAGGTATATTGAAATTCGAAAGTGTGTAATCATAAAATACTTAGGTATTACTCGGTCTATTTATACGAATTATAAAATAAAAATGGAAAATATCTGTGATTAATAGGTATAGTTTTTAGACTTTATATGTTTAGGTCTCAATTTCAAATACATTATAAACACTTGACATTATATTGTTACTATAGTTACTATTGCTACTATAATATATAGCTATATAAAATCTATCCAAACTTTTAAAAAATCCCCTTTTACCCCCTTAAAAGTCGATTTTTGAAAAGTCTTTTCTTAGTGCGCCCCTGCATTGCTTAAGGAACCTCTTCATTTCAAGTCTCTTAAACCCAATGATTTGGTCTAGTCGTTGATGAGTAAATAGGGGCGGACCCCTATATGTATATTATATATACATATAATATAATAAATTATTAAATATTTAAATATTACACACTTATAAATAAATATTTATTAAATAATAAATAAATATATATTTAAATTTTTTTAATTTTATACTAAATTAAAATCCGTTCTCTAATAATAATATATTAATATGTAACGCATTATGTATCGCTGTTTTAAAATATCGTATTATAAATTTCAATAACGTACATTTCAACCCATATTCTTTGTTGGTTAGACACGTAGACAACATAATATGCGAGTACCTATACGACGTCCCTATAATATGTCCTGACGTTCTCCTCACAATATTAAAAAATAATCGTTAACTTATCGTATTATATAAACCTGCAAATATTTCATTCTCCAGAATCTCAAATGGTCAGAATAATTGTTCGACCACTGTGATATGTATGCTGTATTTCGTTAGAAATCACTAATGCAACTAATTTATAATGTAGGTTCTTAGGAGTAGTCAATATTACAATGTATAATATAATATATAAAATAAAATAGGTGTATCGAGTTGGTCATTAATCATTATCATACAATATACACGTGGCCTCCGGCCTCCTGTCGATATCCTGCCTACAGCGGAAACGTCTAAAAGATAAATATGTATGTAACCTGTATTTAGGTAGGGAAAGGCGGGGCAGAACCGTACTATTAACTTCTAGGCACTGTAAAACTCACAGCATTTGAAAAATTTGAAACTGGATTGCGTAAATATATCACAAATATTGTTAGCTTCAATAATATTGAAGCATTTAAAAAAAATCTTAACTTAAACTAAAAAAAAAATCCAAATTTTGAAAGTACCAAAAAATACGATTTTGCCTCATAGGTGGGGTAAAACCGTATTCGTCTTGGGGCAAAACCGTATTGATGGTTTTATGATCTAAAATAATAGAAATATAATAGGCACCCTTTGTAATACATATTAATACCTCCCCTCCCCAATAAAAAATCCTGAGTAAAGTATTTTGCATTTTTATATTAGAATAAAAAGAAATAATAACTCATTTAACAACTATTACTTTCACTTTATTATGAACAAAATGTTGTAGGGTAGTTCTTTACCTTACAAAACAAGCTTTTTAAATAACATTTAAACCTAACATGTTTAAAGATTCATGTAAGTAACAAAATAATGAAAATAAAATAAACATTAAACTTAATACTTATATTATAAAATAAAATAAATAGGTAGGTCCCTACCTACCAATATTTAAAACAAAATAAAATAATTATGTAAAGGAACATTTTAATTTCTTAAAAAGTAATATAGGTTCTTTGTTGCGCCGTTACCGATCCTACGACGATCGGCGGTTGTCGGCAACGACTCGCATGTGATATCGTAGACAGGAGCGGAGTGGGTTACCCCAAGTATACAATAAATGACAATAATATTTTTAAGTAACAAAGTCGTTGATATATAATATGACAACTGAGCAAAATATATATTAACAATGAGCCCAAATAAATTAAATATTAATAAGTATAACGGACCTAATATAGGGCGCCCCGGGGTCGATTGACAATAATTAATATATAGATAATAATAACACAAAAATATAATATACAGTAATAAAATATAAAAAAATACAAAACAATAATGGTAGATAGGTACAACCAAATAATAATAAAAAGTACGACCTGGTTTATATAATTGGTCGGATGACACACGTGGTCCTGGTACAGTTGATCGGCGGCCTGATGGTGCAAACGACAGCAATCGATTTTGCTCACGTTAACAATAACGTATCCGGATACCAATCACACTGTGGGGTGTAAAGGTGGACCACACGACTTAGTGTGACGGCACAAAAAGAAAGGCACACAAAAAAATGACGGTGGGCGGACAGAGACGTATGTCAAGCCCAACCGTTCGGAAAAGACAGCAAAGGTGTCACCCGTCGGTCAACGGCAGACGAACTGTCGCCGGACACTGGAGGGGGAACTTGCTGGGCGCCTCCATCCCGCTACACCGTGGTGTCCGAAACGAATAGTTAATAGATAGATAATATTCGTCGTTCCGCGTTCGAACATTCTTAGTTCTTGAACACATCTAGTCGTTTTAACAATACATTTTTAAATATAACAATATAACATTATAACAAGTTTATAATAATAATTATATAAAAGGAACATACTAATTTCTTTATGAGATAATATAGGTTCTTCTTGAACACATTTAACATTTTAACAATAAGTGCATTAACTGTTCTGTATTTAGAACAAAATTAAATTAAAAATATAATATAATAAACTATTGGTAACTTATTTTTTACAGTTATCACAGATATATGTTTTCCAATTTTCAACACTACCACATAACTCATGTAACCAATTTTCACAAGTTGTGCATTTGATCCATTTTTCTCCATTTGTATTTGTTGTGTATAACTCATCACAATATAAGCACTGCACATCAACATCATCTTTGGAACATGTGGCACGTTTTTTCAAAGCTTTTTTATTATGGCAAACAGTTTTATTTTCAAAAAGACTTCGTTTGACTGGTTTAATACTTTGTGAATTTTCTAGATCATTTTTATAAGGGCTTTCTGTTATTATTGCAGTTTTTCCTCTTCTACTATTACTAGACCTAAAACTTCTAGCAGGGATTTTTGGAATAGGTTGAATCATTTCTGGAGATACATTAAAAGCACTGGTATTTATAATGGTAATATTATCTTGTGACACATTGATATTTACAGAGTCATTCAATGGAATATTATTTGATGTAGTAGCTTCAGGTGCAATATTATAATTAGGTGTTACCATTTCAATTTCATGTGCAGCTACTACAAGTTCTGTTGGTTCTTGAATTAGATTTGTTGTTTCAGCGGCTGCAAAATCTGCTTCAGTAAATACTTCTGGGTCATACGGAAAAATACCAGTTTTTTTAAAACCAGAACATGCATTTCTAATATTAGCTGCTTTTATATATGCTTCTCCAAATATTTTTGATATTTGGTGAAGTCCAACAACACGTCCAGGATGGTTTACTAACCAATAATCTAATTGTTGACTGTAAAAAGTACTTAATGGCCCCATAAATGATACATCAAGTGGCTGCAAACGGTGAGTTGTATGAGGGGGAAAACAAAGTATAATTACATTGTTCTTGCGTGCCAAATCAATTATATCTAAATTCTTAACATGGGTCGCATGTCCGTCTAATAGTAGAAGCACTGGATTTGATTCTGTAGGATTAGTTTGTTTAATAAAATGTTCTAGCCATTGAACAAAAATATGTGACTGCATCCAACCAGATGGATGGCACACAACCAATGTAGCAGGTGGCGCTCCATCAATAAAATCAGGGTTCATTCTCACTCTTGGAAATATCATAAGAGGAGGAATAAAATTACCTGAAGCTGACATACAAATAGTAACTGTGACATTTTGACCTCGTTCTGATGATGATAACTTTCCAACTTGTTTTCTACCTTTATGAGCAATGATTTTTGCCCGTCTTTTTGCAACATTTGATAGGCCACTCTCATCAACATTAAAAATTCTATCAGCAGAAAATTTATATTTATCATAGCATTGTCTTAATAAATCATAAAATGCAGAACAACTGGCTGGTTGAATCCCATTGCTCTAGCAGCTGAAGTAGGCTCTGGAGCACGCACTGATAGCTCAGAATGCCTTTTTAAAAAACCTTTTAGCCAATCTTTCCCTGAATTAAAATTATTTAATAATTTAATTTTTTACATACTTGATACAATATATATATATATAATTTTGCTATCTTACCAGCCATGCCAGTGTTCGTATTAAATGTATGTTGTATACTAGTGATGGGCACTACCGAATAGTTTACACTATCGAATAGTTCGGAAGACTATTCGAATAGCACTATCGAATAGTTCGAATAAGTTTCAATTTCAAATAGTTTTATTATGGAGATGGACTATTCGAATATTTCAATTCGTAAATTATTACTAGAGCATAGAATTATATGCATTAAAAAATAAAAACCAACCAAATATGCCCTTCAATATTTTAAATATGCGCTAAAACAGTAAAACGTTGAAATATGCAAAAAATAAAAAATATCCATAAAAAAATATGATTTATTAAAAAAAAACATCCAAATATACAATTAAAACCGTAAAATAAAGCCTTCAAAATACAAAAAAAATGGATAAATATTAAATATTTGCAAAAATATGCACTAAAAAAGTTTCATTTTTAAAATCGTTATGCTATGAAACAATATTTTATGCTCACTTAGCATATCATACAATCAGCCAGAATAAATATGCAAATGCGTATAAATCCGCGCATAGGTATATAGTATATACTATATACCTAACAATATGTGTAACCATCCGGGTTTTTACTTTTTAGTTTTTAGCGACGAATCCTTTAAATTCTTGTATAGTTAACTACTAACTAGTAAGTAGTAAATAGTAAATACTAAAAATTAGTGATGGGCACTATCGAATAGTCACTATCGAACTATTCTTTTGCCGTCCTATTCTAGGTAATTGCCTGTTGCTCTATTGTATTTTTCAAGACTTTAAACCTTCACAGTTTAGACTTTAGACCGTCGCCGACGGGTCGACGGCGGCATCGCCTTTTTATTTTTGAAGATCAAGAACATAATATTATTATCGTAGTAATGTTATTATTAGGTATGATGTTTTTGTATATAAAAAGAGACGCAAAAGCTAAAAATAAGTAAAAATCATAGACCTCTTTCTCACAAACCCAAACCGCATTCAATATACCAACATTTTTAGCGACAATCTACATACCTATTGAAATTTGTACCTTACGACTTCCTAACTTATTAACTACGATCATTTAGAATATGTCTTTTATACCATAAAGAGTATAGACACAGTACGTTCTTGGTTTCTTACTTTTTTATTTATTGTGTTTCTTAATCGAATTTTGTTTTGAAAATTAGTATTTTTGTGTTTTATTATTGACAATGTATAAAAAAAATCGCTCTGGTGTTTGGAATTATATGGATAAAGATCCTAATTCTCCACGTCAAATTCAATGCAAATTATGTAAGCTTAAAATAAAATATACAAACAATACATCAAATATTTGGGACCATTTACGTCGGAAACATAGTACGGCATTGGAAGCTAACAAATTAGCGACACAAATTGAAGAGCTTGATGACATAAATGTCTCCAACGAACCATCAACGTCTACAGGTAATTTACATTTTTATATTTTAAATTTTAAATTTTAAATGTTTAAGTATTTTTTAAAATCTTAGAAGTATTTTAATTTTAAAAAATAATTCTTATATTCTGTATAGTGTATATATATACACTAGACATATCAACACAAATATTTAAAAATTAAAAAGCTGATGGGGATAATAATTAGTAAATAGGGGCATTTCTTTTTTAAACTTTTTTTATAATTCTTGCACTGAACCAAGCAAACATTCCTAGTAATCCATCAAAAAGAATTAAAAGGTGCTGGTGTCGCGACTTAATTAACTAATCGGGTAACTTTAAAAAAAAAATAGGTATGTATTTTATATGTTAAAAATAGCCTCATCGAGTGTTATACTGTTATTGCTGGGTAACTTCTAAATACTAACTACTTCCCTCAAGTATTCACGCCAAATGCCAATATAATATATTTTCGCTCACATGCTTATTGTAATTTATTATGTTTACAGATCGTATCTTTTTTTATAAAAAAAAAAATAAAAAATAAAAAAATTGAAGAATTATATAAAAAAATCATTGTTTACCGAGAAATAATACAATACTTCAATAAATATTAAAATCTAAATTAATAAATAGGTAATAATTAATAATGAGTAATGACTAATGATCATCTTCTTTTTACTGCATTTTAGAGCATTATTTAATACAAATATAATTTAAATTATCATTCCTAAGTTAATGATTTTTTTTTTATGTACATCATATTTTTACCTTCTATTAAAAAAAAAACAAAAAATTCAACATAAGATTTCTAAAAAATATAACTGACATAAAAATTAAAATCCAAAATTGTCAATATGGTATGAAGACATATCTAAAATTCACTTTTTGTGAAAAGAAGTAACCTCAATAAAAATAAGAATTTCAAAATTTAATTATTTTTAAATTATATATTAGTTTGTAAAAATTCTTAGTCTTTTACTATGAAAATTTAGATTTAATAATATTCTTATGTTCTACAGCAGTGACTCATTCTCATGAACAACATACTGTACAGATTATTCCAGGACCACCTCCAAAAAGACAAAAACAATTGACACTTATGAATAGGTAATATTATTAATATTTCATATACTTAAGTACTATTTTGTACAATCGTACACATACAAATATACCTATTTATATTTTAAATTATAATACTTTATATTTTATAAATCAATGATGCAATTATTTGTTGATAGGTTTAGCTTACCACCTGAAAGTAAAGTGGACCAATTCTACAAAGCTGTTGTTCAAATGATTGCAGAAGATATGCAACCATTATCAATTGTAGAAAACAGTGGATTTCAAAAACTTATTAAACCTACTTGATTCACGTTATAAGTTGCCTAGTCGCAAACTCATTGGAACAACGCTTATACCAAATTTGTATGAATCAACTAGACATAAGATTGAAACTATTTTGTCTCAAGCAAAATATGTATCACTTACATCAGATGTTTGGACTTCATTGAATACAATATCATTTATAACTGTGACTGTGCATTTTTTTGACATTGATTTAAATTTAAAAACATATGTATTAACCACCAGAAAACTAGAATCTAATCATACAGCACAGTATTTATCTGAAGTACTTACAGATGTAATAAAAGAATGGAATATAGAAGATAAAATTGTTGCAATTGTAACAGACTCGGGTGCAAATATTAAGGCAGCAATAAGATTACTTGGACTTAATCATATCCCATGTGCTGCTCATAAATTAAACAATGCTGTAAAAAATGCATTAAGAAGTGATTTCGATGAAAGTGACATTGAAACCGACCACACTGAAGATGTTGAAATTATGAAGCTGGTTAAAATGTGTCGTTCTATTGTTGGCCATTTTAAGCACAGTGAGGTATCAACCAGGGCTCTTCATGAGAAACAAAAACAACTTAATTCTCCAATTCTTAAGTTAAAACAAGACATGCCAATTCGTTAGAATAGTACACTAACAATGATGGAACGTTTGTTGATAGTCAAAGAACCTTTGATGCTGGTTTCAATGAGCTTATCAAGATGTCCAAAAATGCCATCAAATGACCAATGGGAAAGTATAAACGATTTTGTTATACTTTTAAAACCGTTTGAAAGCTTAACTATACAAATATCCTCAGAACAGCGACCAACCTTAGCAAAAGTTATTCCATTATTAAGAGGTAGGTAATACTAAATATCTGTACACTAAGTAGAACACCTACTGTAATTTTAATTTTGAATAATATTTTCTTATTTACCTATATTCAATAGGTTTATTATTATCAGTTAATAATAAGAATTCAGTGACGTATACAGGCAAGTTTTTAAAGAAAAAATTGATTGAAGAAACAACAAAAAGATTTAATGATATTGAAGAAATGTATCCATCACATTTATACTCTAAGGCTACTATATTAGATCCTCGATTTAAGAAAGCTGCATTTATATCAAATGAAAATGCCAATACAGCTGAACAAGAAGTTCAAAAAGAGATAGCTGACTACATTAAACCTAATGGTAAATTAGTTTTATACAATTTGTTTTTCTGCTTTATACATTTTTTTTTTTTCATAATAGATAATAATTATTATTTACATCACCAGCCAAAAATTAAAAAGTTTATGTTTCACAGTAAAAATATCTAGTACAAATATATTTTTAAAAGTTTAATTATTTCTACTAAAATTTTTGTTAATAATGACCACTATAACATATAAAATTACAAATTATGAATTGTAATTTATAAACTATAATGTATAACAAAACATAATAAAGAAAATATATATTTAAACAAAATAAAGGTTTAACCTTTTAGCTTATAAAATTCTTAAAATACAAACTATTATAGTACACATTATATTCCATGTCCTATAAAACCGTTCAGTATTTATAGTTTTTTAATTTTTTTGTAAATATATAAATACAAATTTATTCTTTAAGTTATCATCAACCTATTTCGTATCTATGACTTATGTATAGGTACTGTTTATAGAATTAATTTTAATTTTTACATTTATAGAAAATTATAGCAATTAATTTTTTTATAGATTATTAAATTGTATTAAAACATGATAAATATAACTTAAATATCTAAACAAAATGAATAAAATAATAAATTTATAAATTTATAAACATCTTAAATGATGAATAACTATATTAGTATGTTATTTAAATCCATTATGAATTAGGTATGATGTATGAAATATGAACCATAAACTATTATAAGTATAAACTATAAACTACGAGTATAAGCTTAATTAATAATTTAATTTTAGTTCAAATGTGTAAAACTGCAAACTGATTTTAATAAACCATACTTTAATTTGTTTTATTTAGAATTTACATTCAAATTAATTTTATCTAATTAATTTTATTTAGCCCCTGAGAGAAATATACTTGAACAAAGTGTACATCACACCACTTTGACAACTGCAGAACAACTAGAACACAGCAGTCAACCCGTTTCTTTACAAGAAAATTTATTGACATATTTAGAAGCAACAGTCACTACACTTCGGTCTCAGACAACATATTCCAGTACAGCAGCAACATTATTCAAACAGTACATGAATATCGAATTTTTAAACATTCAAGATGATCCAATATTGTTTTGGAAAAATAACAGACAAATGTTAGGTGCATTGTATGAAGTAGCTTTGAAATACTCTTGTATACCTGCTACATCTGTGCCATCGGAGAGAGTATTTTCTAAAGCTGGTCAAATAGTCAGTGCCAGACGAAATAGATTATTACCAGATAATGTGGATAAACTTATATTTTTAAATGCAAATTTAGAAAGATAAATGATTTTGATTTCCATTGTCTTATCTTATATTTTTTTTACTAAAGGATTTTAAATGTTAAGTTTTTTAAACAATTTATGATTTTGTTTTTTTTTGAATTTTAAAGATTTTGTTATGTAGTGAGTTGTAATATTATAAATAAATAATGCATTTTAAGAACTTGCTGTACACGTTTTAAAGTTATATATTTAATATTTATTATTAGCTAGTCACATTTTGGTTCAAATACTTTTTAATTTATCATTAAAAAAAGTTTAACCATTCAAAATAATTAGATTATTTTATTTTTAGGAAACTAAAATATTTTTTACAACTAGTTAGATAAACATTTTATTTTAAATATTTAAGACTATTGATTATAATATTTCAAATGTAATATAACATGATTATATTACTTCATATTTTTTTAAATAGTAAATAGTAAATACTCTATTACGAATTTTTTATTTGATAATTCTAAATTCACTTAGAAAAAAAAACAATGAAAAAAAATGTAATGGTCTAAAACTCTAAAAAGAAACTATTCGTACTATTCGAACTATTCGAATGAATAAAAACTATTCGAACTATTCAACTATTCGAATGAATAAACTATTCGACTATTCGAACTATTCGACTATTCGACTATTCGAACTATTCGAATGAATAACTATTCGAATAGTTTTAAAACTATCGAATATATCGTGACTATTCGAATGTTTTAACTATTCGAATAGTTTTGGAATGACTATCGAATAGTTCGAATAGTGAACTACTATCGAATAGTTCGATAGTGACTATTCGATAGTGCCCATCACTATTGTATACCATTTCTATCTGCAAGCTGAAAAGCAAGCTTCCTAACACTTTGTTGAGTTAATCCAAAAAGGCGACTTTCCATGTCTTTTATATATTCAGCAAGTACATTTTCTTGTTCGAAATTAAACACTTTCTTATAGCAACCTAGTCCTTAGAAATAAATAAATAAATCAGTAAGTATATTATTATTATAAAGTGTAATAATGAGTGTACCTCCCTATATGAAAACAAAAATAAAAATATATGAATAGTTGTTGATATTAAACTGTTTTTGCTCTTTATTCTTAAATTTTTTAATTAATAATTATTGTATGAAAATTGATATAATGCTAAACATTTAGTAGATATCTAAGATTTAATTAACATTATATTAGGTGGCAGTAAGGATAACTCAGTCCGAGGCATCGGGGTATTAATTTTAAATAATAACTAAAATCATGTATTTTAATAAATAAAAGAATAAATATTAAAATAAATTTAAGTTGATGGTTATTTTTTAAATGCAAATTCTCAATTACAGATTAGGTATGTAACTAATTAGAAAAATAGAAAACCTATACCGACCTTTTGAAGCACTGCTGTCAAATTCTATTTTTTCATCTTTAATTTTTCTAACTCTATCTTGCAATGTCGAATGGGGCACATTGTATTTGGTTGATGCTTTGCTATAACTATTTTTATCATTAATTACTACTTTAATGGCTAATAACATTGAACTCTCATCCCAAGACTGACGATTTGTTTTGCGTACATAATTACGAACCATCTTTAATAAAAGTAAAAAGTTATCAAGTAAATTATAACACGTAATAATATTATAGCCACGTATAAAACGCTGGGGCAATTCCGTATAGCATACGCTTTTGCCCCACAGTAGGTGTATTCAAATTAACACCAATTAACTAAAAAGTATGAGCAACATTTCTCCATATTATATCATTAAATAATCTGTACTTATTTTTGCGTAATTTGATGCAGTTTTTTTTCATATCAAACAAATATAAGTATAAAAGTTTTTAATGACAATATATGAAAAAAAAATAGTGATTACACATATTTTGTGATTACAAGAATTTGAGCGGGAATTTGTTAAAAATGAGGTTAATAGTTATCGATAATAATAACAATAACGGTCATGGAGAAATAAACATCAATAATTTTTTTTCTATCTTGACTTATATATAACTAAATAACATAACTAAATACTAGTTATTTTAAGCTTACATAAATGGTGATATATTGTTTGTGGTATGCGTCTGATTGAGTAATTATAGATAAATCTTCGTTCTAATGAACTTCTGATTCTTGTACGAGATCGTTTATTTTGAATCCAATTCAATCCACTAACCACCACACTGTGAATTCCATCCTGTGTTATGTATGCAATATTTAATTTATGGTTTGATAGAATTTGTTGATTCATTATTCGACGCCGATTAAGACAAATCTGCACATTTTTCCAGCATCAATGGAAATTAGTGTAAGACATACTAGAGCTGGTATATTTCGATCCTGTTTTCTTACACATAACACAATTATTGGATGATTATTCAGTTGTAATTTTTGTACTTTTTATTTTTGGATGACACGTTTATCATTTTAACATGGCATTCTTTAAAAATTGTCGGCACAGCATCAGGATAAAGTATACGTCTCTTTATACCAGATTTAAAATATGTTGGTGAAAAGTGAAATGAATATATCTAATGGTTTGGTAAAATTTCTTGATCCAATAATCCTGGTCTGGTGTGCAGTCCTTTCAACTAAATTCGTAGTGAAATGTATTATCCCCGACCGTTTAAGGTGAGGGGTAGGGCTATTGCAATACATCATGTGTATTGGGCGATGGGGACGCCAATTTCCCTACGCCACAGAGGTTAGACCTGGGTTCACTAAACCCCGTTACACTAAGTAAAGGGTTCTACAGGCGGATATTTTTACAATAAATCAATTACCAATATAAATAATATTATTATTGATGAATGTCTAATGATAAACATTTGTCTTAGAATAAAGCTTTTTAGAATATATAAAAGGATTTATTTTTACTTTTACTTTAATGAAGTTACTTCGACATAAATTATTCTTATCTGATTAATGTTTCAAGAACTTTGTCAGTGGCTATTAAAATTACTTATTCAAAATAACCCTCTTGAATTAAAAAAAATACAGTATAAGAAAATAAATTAAAATTACTTGTGATATATTTATTGATTTAATATTAATAAGTGAAATTACTTCTCAGTTACAGATTATAAACATAATTTATAAATATTATTTAATATTAAAACACTGTATTTCTACAATTGCAATGAAATAAATTACAAAATAATGTGTTTTATCAATTAATAGATAAAACATATATGTTCCAATTTAAAAAATATCACTTAAATATAACTAAACTAATAGGTTTAGTATCAATCACTTTGAACTGTTATTTTCTTTTTAATTCATAACATAAATATAACAATATTGAACCTTAAATTAGTAAATTATAAATAAATAATTAGACAAAATATAAAAAAAATATAAGCATATACGAAAATAAATAAGGAGTATAAAAGGTATTTGTATAATTTACACATTACAGTTTTTAAGTCTAATGAAATATTTGAACTTGTGAGGAGTATTCACACGGATTCATTCGATAAATATTGGAAATATTACTATAGTATTAATTAAAAATTTTATGAACAAGTAGGTATTATTATAAATAATGAGTAGTTGGAGAGTATTAAAACAATATACAAAAATAACAATAAAACCTGATGTTAAAAATTTTTCATTTTTACAGACGTTTTCTAGAACTAAATGTTTAACAACAACTGTTCTGTTAGTATAAAAAAATATATTTTTAAGAGACACACAAAACAATACAGTAAAAATGAATATTCATTAAAAACATAAGTACCTAATTGAGTTTGTGATTAATACATACAAATAATAAGTGTTGTGTATTATTACTAGTAATTAATATTGTCTGTGTATTACATAAAAACAATTTGAAATCTTATTTTATAAATATAAAAACAATGGTACTTACATTAGTTGCTATCATAGTAATTTAAAGGTTAGGCTATAGTTATTCTAAAAATATATATATAAAAAAATAAATAATAAAAAGCTTACGGCCATGTTGGTTCGAATATATAAAAAGTTTAATATCCTCTAGATTACAAATTATAAAAATATTTGTTTGACAAATAATATATAAATATTTATATATCCTTATAATATATATTATTGTTTATTAATAATTGAAATATATCAAGACGAATTACTCATTACGACTCGAATGAAGTCATACAAACATTCAAAAGTTGATATGAAAAAATATCTATAGAGTATTTCTATATTATTGTATTCAAAGAAGTAACGGTATATGATGGACTGAAAAACATCATACAGAATTAGTATAAATATTAACAAATTAATTAAAACAAAAAAATAAATATACAAATAATATAATAAATATATAAACTTTTAGATTCCCTAGAGCAGCTTTGGAAGTTGGTCGTCCAGCAGCAATGCGGGCAATAGCAAGGGCTAGACATAGAACTACTCCACCAGTTCCGCCGAGTCTTGCTGAGTGGCCAGCTATATTAAATTCAGCTGAGTGGGGATCAAGACTAGCGAATTGTAATGGGACAGAATATCGATTCTTCCAGGGGCCGTTAGAAGTGTTGGGCGAAGATGGAAATATACAGTTTGTAGGAGTTGTATTTTGCAACAATCAATTTCTCCATCAAATGAATGTATACATGCCATCTGTACGTACATTATACATTAACGGAACATTTCAAGTGAGGCCAGCTTACCCACCTGATATTGCTCAACTTCTTACAGTACAAATTGTTTTCAACAATGTGGTAAATCATCATTAACTCAAACATTTATTATGTTATTATACTTGTATTTTGTATTGATTACAGGCGATTCCCATTATCCATGTTTTGCTCATCAACAACACAACAACTGCATATTGTAGAGTTATGCAGTTCATAAGAAATGATTTGGCGTTAAATCTTTCTTATGAAAATCTACAAATTATTACTGATTATGAGCATGGCTTGAGAAATGCAATAACCAGAGTGATTCCAGAAGCCACAAATACTGGATGTTGGTTTCATTATATACGTGTAAGTAATTAAAAATTTAATAATATATTATTAATGTTATTACATATTAAATATATGTATGTTCTTATTACTTACACATTTCATTTTAATATTTAGTGCATAACTAGATATTTGAGGAATAATGGGCTTATTAACATTTGTAACACCAATGAGAATGCAAGATGTATAGTAAGAATGGTGAGTTAATAGTAAATTTATGCTCTTTTTTGCTAAAATTAAGTTAGTGCCTGTTGGAGTAACTAAAACATTGTACCTTATGTACTTGTATCCTCTTTCTTTTGAACTTTTCAATACTTGATTTTTGTTTGTATATTACATAATGTTCTATTTCTTATTTACTCATTTATTTATTTTATGAGCTCTAATGATTTATTGCTAAAATAAAAACAAAAAGTATTAAATAAAAAAGGTTGATAAAATTGGAAATTTGTTTAGCTTATGGCATTGCCACACCTACCAGGGAATCCAATTGAATACCACCAAAATAGATTTTCTATTCAGTTGGGATTCAGATTTATTCAGGATTTAGGTTTGTAGAAATATTAACCTTTATTAGTTAGACTATTTCTTAAAAATAATTTATACGTTTATAGTAAGAGACTACGAGCTTGAAGTACAATTAGGAGGGTTGTTGAGGTACTTCGAGCGATTTTGGATGGATGTTGTGGGTCCATTGAACTTCACTGTTTATCGTTTGAAGTACCGTGCCAACAATTTTATAGAGTCGTACCACGCTACATTAGTAAGACTCATGGGACAACATCCACCGCTATATCGGTTTTATGGTGAGTTAGTGTTTACAATTTGTTTAGTTATTATTCAATATTGTCATTAATATTTTATACATATTGACAATTTATAATATGTTATTAAAAGTATTGTATATTTCAGAACATTTAAGAGGCATAGAGGAGCGGTCAAGGGCAGACTTTATTAGGGCTATAAATGGGCAACCGGTAAGGAGAGTTGATTATAGGGGAAATACACGACCGAGAAATGATATCATTATTAACACTGCTTGGGAGAGATGTGAGAATGGAGTTTATAATTTGGAAAACTTCATTAGAAACGTTTCTCACACTCCAGAGCAGTTGTTAAGAAATGAAATTGGAGAGCCAAATTTCATAGAACGCCGTGAGTGAACTATAAAAAAAATAAACAAATAATTAAAAATTAATATTATATAATTATTTTAGCTGTTGTATTACCTGTTGCACAAATTCAACCATTGGCACCACCTCCTCCATTACCAGCTAGACCACAACCACAACAAGTGGAGCCTCAACCACTAGCACCAGCACCAAGACAAATCTTGCCCCATCCACGACCAGTGGCTATTCGGCAACCGATACGGCCTCCTCCACCAGTGATACAACCTCGACAAGCTGTCCAACCAATACCACTAGAACAACGTGGATATGCTCCACAACCGGGTCTTGACCACAGACAAGAAGTTGATGTACGGATGGCATGGGATGAATTTCTTCAGGACATTGAGGATGATGGTAATATAATCAGCTGTTAATACATACTACATAATATTTTATTTAAAAAAATACAGATATGAACATAATTTTATTGTTAGTACCAATTATTAGTTATTCACAGTTTGTTTTTTATTTGTAGATACAGAAGAACCAGAAAACTGCATCATTTGTTTTGATCGACTTGCCTCAGTCACATTAATGCCTTGCAGGCATGAATTTTGTAATGTTTGTGTAACTAGGCTTGTGGCTGATCAAAACAGAAGATGCCCACTTTGTAGAGGTGTGATTCAAGTCTACTTAAATTATGACCATCCTATGTAAGATATTTTGTATATAATATAGCATGTAAACATTATAAATAAATAAATAAGTAAAGTATAAAATAATTACTAAAACTTGTTCTGAACTTATAGAAATGTATTACCTATATTTGTATATTCTTTACCAGCACTATAATTAGATCTTAAACACTAGGTACATAAATAACAGTGTTGGGTAAGTGACTTTTAAAAATATTAAGTTACTTCAATCGTTACTCAAATAAAATTGTAGTGAACTACAGTTAATACATAAGCACATAACAGTATTATTTACTATTATAATTTATAAGCATTAAAAAATAGTTCTACCAAATAGCTATAATAATTTATAATGCTGCAATGTAAGTATTCGATCTGCCATTTATTTGAAATTACTAGGTACCTATCAGAAATATAATACAAAAAATTACATTGTAATGTAAATTGTAAATATAGTAATAAACGGGACTAGGATTTTTATGCAGTAAAAAATTGTAAAATATGCATTTTATTTACCAAAATATGCAAAACCATGCATTTTCATTTTTAAAAGATACATACAAAAATAAAGTTACATTTATTGAAATACATCAGTGATTATGTTATATAAAAACGTATTTTATATTATATTAAATTATTTATAATATATATCATATTAAATTATATATAATATATATTATATATACTAAAGTTGATATATAAAATAATTGAGATTAAAAATTAATATTCATTTTTCGCATGCATTAGTTATTATTTTAGTAATAAAATTTATAACTTACATTTAATAGTAGAAATATGTTATATGCTACGACCACATATTTTTTAAAATATTTGAATATTTAATGATCAGCCATCGTGGTTTATTAATAATTGTACCATAAGATTGTATTCATAAAAATAAAATGTAATGTTTGACCAAAAAAAAAAGTTATGTACTTTGATCAATTTAATTATTATCAGCTTAAATACAATAAATACGATCATACTAAATATACAAAAACATGTATTAAGCTTAATTTATTCAAAAACATGCAAAATAAAAATAGTACCATTTTCATGACGATAATGTAAGTCGTAGAAATTACTCATTAAAATTCCATTTGAACATAGCAAAAAAAAAAATGCTGTTGCATACAAATCTTAGCCTTCGTAATAAATAATTGAAAATTGAAAAAACTTAAAAATAAATAACAATATTGAATAAATAATAAGGATAATACATTATACATACTTAATTTCTATGATGACCATAGATTTTATGATATTTAAATGTATAATAATAATAATATGTGGAATCACTGATAGTTGAGTAGATAGGATTTTTCTTCTTTATTAGGTCTACTCTACAGTTCTATCATCTTTGCTCTAATGTTGTAGTAATGTAGTATAGTCATACCAAGGTGTATTTATAAATACACCTTGGTCATACCCTATCAATTGTTGGATCTCACATGTTTTATGTTTTGGGAACAAATGTTCGTAAAATAAACTTTTCTTTCAAATTATTTGGTTCCACAAAACATTTGTTCCATGGGACTTTTGTTCCAAAAAATATTTATTCCATGAGACTTTTATTCCACATAACATTTGTTCCATGGGATTTTTGTTCCACAAAACATTAATTGTTCCAAGGTACAACTTGGAACAAAAGTCCCTTGGAACAAATGTTTTGTGGAACAATTATCATCTTACCTACGAAAACTACTTTGAGATACGACAACACTTCACTTAAATTAGAAAACAATTTGTCCCACCACTTGGTTGATAAGAATATTTTAGAAATTGATAAAGTAAAAACTTTTCTTAAAATGTTTTATTATATCAGTAAATTATTTGAAATGGTGCGTTTTGGAAAAATGTTATATTATCGCCTATACTAATTAACATGGGCATAAGTACACTTTGAAATAATCGAAAAAGACATCGTAAACCATTAACAAAGGAAATAGTCCGTTTTGAAACTGATTGCAATAGTACGTTTTGACAAAAATAATTTATGGAAATAGATCGTTATGAATAAAATGGGGATTTCCCGACACATTTTTCGTATACAAATAGTCCGGTTTGGATAAAAATAATGATACCATTGGATTCTTTGCTATTTTTACCATAAGAATCAATATAAAAGTCGATTTTGTTAAAAATGGAATTAGTGCGTTTTGGAAAATTTTCATATTGTAGTTTGATGTTTTTGAAGATCCATTGAATAGATTCATGATACCAATCATCAAAAAACTATAAAAGTTAAGATTAAATTTAATAATGTAAGGTTAGTTTTAATAAAGTAATATAAAGAAATAAAAACCGGGCAAGTGCGAGTTGGACTCGCGCACCGAGGGTTCCGTACAAACCTGTAGGTATATAAGTAAAAGTTTTTTTTATTTTTATTGCAAAATGAAATTTCACGGCTGTATTTTTTCAATAAACATCAAATATCGTTTACAGAGAAGGTTTTAATTCCCTCGCAAGTAGTCGCGAGTTTGAAAATATGCGGCTTAAATTGTTATTATTTCTTTCGATTGCGTTGACATAAAAGTTTGATTTTGTTACAGTTTAAAGGTATTATAGACTTAAGTATTTAGTATGAATTTTAATTTAATACCTCATCGCGTTCATGAGATAAGGAGTAGTAACTTTGAAATTTTCAAAATTGTCAAAAATATTTTTCAAAAATATTTTTTTTTTATATGATGAAACTAAAAATTTACGGTTTTCGTAATTTTTCCTATATCTGTACTATAAGACGTGACTTCGTACGAAACTTCAAGATTCTAAGTTCACAGGAAGTACCCTGTAGGTTTTGATTCCCGTGCGAGTTTCGAAAATTTGACAGACGGACGGACGATATGCGGCTTAAATTGTTATTATTTCTTTCGATTGCGTTGACATAAAAGTTTGATTTTGTTACAGTTTAAAGGTATTATAGACTTAAGTATTTAATATGAATTTTAATTTAATACCTCAACGCGTTCATGAGATAAGGAGTAGTAACTTGAATTTTCAAAATTGTCAAAAATATTTTTCAAAAATATTTTTTTTTTATATGATGAAACTAAAAATTTACGGTTTTCGTAATTTTTCCTATATCTGTACTATATGACGTGACTTCGTACGAAATTTCAAGATTCTAAGTTCACGGGAAGTACCCTGTAGGTTTTGATTCCCGTGCGAGTTTCGAAAATTTGCGGAAATTTGCGGCCTAAATGGCTGTATCTTTTGATTGCGTTGGCTTAGAAGGTTGATTTTTCTACAGCTTCCAGGGACAGTAGACCTGAGTATCATATACAAATTTCAGTTTGATACCTCCACGCGTTCCTGAGAAAAACGCTCTTGACAGACGGACGGACGGACGGACAACAAAGTGATGTTATAAGGGTTCCGTTTTTTTCTTTTGAAGTAAGGAACCCTAAAAATGAAAATAATTGTACTTTAATAACTATCTTGGATGTATGGTGTATACATATTAAACTATAAGATACTTACCTAAATCGTATGCTACCATTGAATACGTTATCGTATACTTCAATAAAATGAAATGTGAGTATAGATCCTTTGATGAAACAATGATGAATACCGTCGTTTACTTTTTCTCTTTTACTTAATTGGCTTAATTTATAACACAAATTAAGAAAAGGAGAAAAAATATTCGACAGGACTTTATTATTTCTCTTATATACTTACAAATTGTAATACATATTAAGCTAATGGTAAAAGACCAAGAATACAATATGATCGAATAAATGTAATATAACCTAATATAAAATATTGTATACATTTACGATTAAAAATAGTGAGTATAGTTACTTATCATTAATACTACAAGGAATGAATGATATATTTATAAAAAAAAATAATAAAAAGCTTATGGCCGAATCAGTATAAATATATAAAAAAACATCAAATTAATCTTATAGTAAAGAATTATATTAGAAACTTTTAGACGCATTTGAATCGTCTTTTTTATCTATAATAATAGTAGGTACCTATATCATTCAATATCAATTTCTTACGATAATGTAATATTTATATAGGTTTAAAATAATAAATATAAAATAAAAAACTACTGTAAAAACAAATACGGCTCAAGTAGTTTTTATATATATTTCCAAACATTTTCTATTGTTGCATTAGGCCTTAATGAGTTTTAATAAAAATAAGAGATGTTAGTAGGAATGAATTAAGTTAAGAAATTAACCACAGATATTAGGTAAAATGCAATAAATAAATTAAATTAAGCAATACTGAACAATGAATGTTAAAAGGTAAAAATTTTATTTAGGGTCTTAATGAAACGTGCTTATTTTAAATCAGAATTCCGCATAAATTCAGCGCCCTATTGGCTATTTATGAGTTATGACTTATTTTAAGCACTATATGAAAAAATAAACGTACCTATTACAATGTATACAAATATTTAGTAAAAAATAAAGGATATAGCTCTTTTCTTATATTATATTCTACTGCATAAAAAGAAATAAAATATACTTAGAATAAAATATCGATACAATAGTATTATTATCTTATAACAAATATTATACAAATATACTACACTAGTATACTTCAAATGTCTTCAGAATTGGCGTTCTATTTTGACTGTAGAAAGAATCCACATTTATATGCCATCACCTTATCCTCATATTCATTAAAAAATGCGAAATTTGAGGATGAAGTATGACATATAAATATTGTCAATGGACTTTGATAAATAATAAAAACATATTAAACATGCTATATTACTTTTAAAATAAATATTACATAAGCATTACAAACTGCAAAAGTGTCAAAAACAATGTCTGTTAAAATTAATGTTTAAATACTTGTATATTAGTAATCATATGATATCAAGCTGACTTACCCGTTATTTTTTCAATGAAATCACATGGTTGTGAAATAGTTAATGTTAAAAGTTGTCCTTTGAGTAATTGTATATTGTTATAATGTTATACACAAACAAGCATCGATATAGGATAGACTGAAAAATATAAGCAAACAATTAGCAAAAATATTAACAAAGGATTGCATGAAAATAAAAATAAATATAATTAATTTAATCAAATGATAATGTACCTACAAACTTATAGAAAATCGAGTATCTATACAAAATTATACAAGATCTTAGATCATAGTTGAACATACTATTTTAAAAATTTTACTCATAACATAATTTCGATAAAGAAATGAAAACAAATATGAAATATAATTTAAAATAGATAATAACAAAGTTCATAAAAAAAGTTAAATTAGTTCATATAATTAAAAAATAAAAATAAATTAATAATTAATAAATATATTCACTTTATTAGTTAAGGAATGACTTAATATAATGTTTCTTCTTTGTTTCATAAACTAATCTGTAAAATCCAAACATATAATTCGATTACAGATAAAAATTCATTATGAGTAGGTACTAACAACCATTATTTTATAATATATTATATGATACGACGCTATTGACTTAATTAAAAAAGGTGTACAAAGATATTATTTTAAATAATAAGTAGTTGAAAATTAAAAAAAAAATGTTGTAAAAAGCTACATGGTTAGGAAACCTACATAATATTTCACGTTAATTTTCATCAATTATAATAAATATAATTTTGTAAATATATATATAAAAAACAATAAATTAATTTTATTTAAAATAAAAAATTTTCAATTGATATTCTTTAAACTTTTTAGATACCTACATTTCAAACATCGTCGATTGCGAATTTTAATTGTGCATAATTCAATAAAATTTTCTAACAATATACAGTTTGAAAGAAGTTAAAATATTTTGTAAGTGCTAATATCAGATATATAAAAAACAGAAAATAATTAAATTTATTGTTGTCTTCGTAATGCATTCTTCAATGTATAACAAAATGAAACGTCCTTACAATATATTCCTTGATGATAGGATCAATGTTAGTTCACCTGCACATATCCAAAATTAAATTATAATATTAAAATGTACATAGTATTAAAAAGTTAAACAACCTCTAGGTTAAAAATTATAATAATATTTGTTTGATAAATAATATATTCTTATAATATATATATTATATAAATTAATAATTGAAGTATATCAAGATGACTTACTCATTACGTCTCGAATGAAGTCACACAAACATTCAAAAGTTAATATGAACAATTATCTGTAGAGTATTTCTATATTATTGTATTCAAAGAAGCAACGGTATATGATGGACTGAAAAACATTAATACAGACTTAGTATAAATATTAAATAATGAATTAACACAAAAAATAAATAAATATATTTAATATTATCATCTAAAAGAACAATTATTTTTAAAAATAAAATCGAGAAATTAATTAATTAGATAATAATACTAACGTTTGTAATGTTGTAACCTTGTTGATGTAAACAAATCCACATGCTACCAAATTATTTCGAGACCTAGAAAAAAAAGTACGATTAATTTAAATTAAAGTGAAAATGTAAAATAGCTAGCTGATGTATCTATTAAAAATTATACTACTATAACCATTTTAATTTAGTAAATATTATAATTGTGGTTTGATGTTTTTGAAGGTCCATTGAATTGATTCATGATATCAATTATCAACAAACCATAAAAGTTAAGATTAAATAAATTACAAATTTGTATTCATCCATTATTACATGCAACATATAATTTAAATAAAAAAAATCAGAAAGAAAATGAACCATAAATTAATAAAAATAAATGACTTGTTAGTCAGTAATTGTAATGTATCAAAATGACTTACCCATTACGTCTTGAACGAAATCACACGAACATGAAAAATTATCGGTAAATTATTTGTATATTTTTGTATTCGAAGAATCGACGGTATATGATGGACTGAAAAACATTAACACAGAATTAGTATAAATAATAACAAATGTATCAAAGTGGTAGGATAAAATGTTTAGTATACTAATTACTTAATTACTAATTTAGTAGTTGCATGTCATTAATATTTTTAGATTGTACAAAAGTTAATTTTGGTTATTATTTACAAAATTAAGCTTGTATACAAATCTGCAAAAATCAATGTACTACCTACTCAAATCGACCTTTATACTTAAAAAACCAACTACAATATACTTAAAGCGTTATTAACATAAGCATTAATTACAACTATAGTTCGAATTACATATAATAATGTTTATCTAAAAAATCATATGAATTTGAAATGTACTACAATAATTTATACATTTATGACTTATTCTAAGTTCTATATTAAATAATAAACATATGACAATTTAAACTAATATTTTTAGTAAAAAATAAAGAATTCAGGTCTTTTCTTTTATCATAGTCTACCGAAAAAAAGGCAATAAACTGTAATACGTATAAAAATATCAATAAAATGTTATACTTAAATATTTGCGTTCTATATTTACTGTGGAAAGGATCAACAATCATACTCCAAGTCATCCACAAATGAATTGTAAAAATATTAAAACATGAATTTGAGAATGAGCTGACTAGGATAACAATGATAAATTCAGTCAGAAAATTAATAAAAACATAATATTAAGCATACTATGTTAAATATATATAAAATAAATATTACATAATCATAACAAACTGTGAGCCATAAATATTTATATCAATGAAGCAGAAAAATATATAATACAAACAAATAATTATAATATAATAATAAAAATATCCTATGTGATATAACTTATGAATAATTTTAAATTAAAACTACATTGTTACAAATTTTTAATACCGGCAAAAAAAAAACGTCGAAGTATATAATTAAAATGTAAACCTTCTTTTTACATAACTGCGTTTTTTAAACTTTTTTATATGTGTAAACGATATAAATCCACTTTTATAGTGGAACATCTACGGTGATTTGTTTTAGATTTTTAGCTATTTTTATTTAACTTTCAACAATGAGTTATTACAGCTCGATAATAATTAGAACTCCTAATTTTTTAAATAGTTTTAATGCGTAAAACATTTTTTTCTGCTAGTCGCTACTAATCTTTGACCGATTTTTTTTAAGTAATTTTCTTGAACATTTTGAAACACTTAAGTTTTGCGGAACCATGAAATGATCTTCACAGAACCTCAGTTATAGGGTTCCACGGGACATAGTTTAAAAACCGCTGTCATATTAAATTAAATGTCATTAGTAAGTTTAATAGATACTATCGTTTCCTGCGTATTCTTCGATTTATTTTCCAGTGTAAAGATGATGTGTAATGTGACGAACAAAGAGACCGATAGAAAAAAATCAATTAACTAGCAAAACAGGAGCTTTGGAGCAAAAATCACTTCCTTTGAATCCATTAAACTTGTAGGTACATCTCCTGACAGTAGCTGCATGTATAACATAAACCAAAAAACGCATGAGTTCCTAACACAATCAGTGGTCCATTGAGGCTCATTGTCCACAAAATCAATTGTAACATAAGATTATAAGTTATATAGAAACTATAAACTATAAACATGCATAACTATAAGTTCTAGTTAAAATTGTTAAAATATAAAATAACTTACCCATTGAAGATTAAAATCCTATGAACATTGAACATTTAATATGAAAATTGTTTATGATGAACTGAAAAACATAAACACAGAATTAGTTTTAATATTCACAAATCATTGAAAGACATTAAAAATAAATAAATTTGTTACATTCTGCAAGAACAAGTATTTTTCAAATCATAAATTAAGTAATAATTTAATTACATTACAATACTAACGTTAGTTATTATTAGTAGTTAGATACAGCATTACTGATGTTATAATCATGAAAATGTAAAAGAATCCACATGCCACCAAATTATCTCGAGCCCTAGAAAACAAAAGTACAATTAATTTCAAATAAAGTGAAAACGTAAAATAAATAGCTGATGTATCTATTAAAAATTTTAATATAATTATAAAATATTATATTATTACCATTTTATCATAGTAAATATTATAATTGTGGTATGATGTTTTTGAAGATCCATTGAATTGATTTATCGGAAAACTATAAAATTTAAGATTAAACAGGATTAAGTTAGTTTATATAAAGTAATATAAGAAATAAAAATAAAAATAATTATACTTTAATAACTATCATGGATATATGGTGTATACATATTAAACTAGAAGATACTTACCTAAATTGTAAGCTATCATTGGAGACGTCGATGTATAGCTTAACAGAATGAAATGTGAGTATAGATCCTTTGAAGAAGCAATGATGAATCCAGTCGTTTATTTTTTCTCCATTGCTTAATTGGCTTAATTTATAATAAACAATTAAGAAAAGGAGAAAAAATATTCGACAGGACTATATTATTTCTCTTATATACTTACAAATTGTAATACATATTAAGCTAATGGTAAAAAACCAAGAATACAATACGATCGATTAAATGTAATATAACCTAATATTAAATATTGTATACATTTACAATTAATAATAGTGAGTATAGTTACTTATGATCAATATTACAAAGAAGGAGTTAATGTATATATAAAAAAAAAACAAATAATAAAAAATGTATGGCCATGTTGGTATGAATATATATAAAATTTAATAACCTTTAGGTTACAAGTTATAAAAATATTTGTTTGATAAATACTATATAAATATTAGTATATCCTTATAAAATATATTATTGTTTATTAATGATTGTAATAAGGTGACTTACCCATTATGTCTCAAATAAAGCCACACAAACATTCAAAAGTTGATATGAACAAATATTTTTTCAAGTATTTCTATAGTATTGTATTCAAAGAAGCAACTGTAGAACAGAATAAGTTAAGATTTAATAAGGTAAGGTTAGTTTTTATAAAGTAATATAACAAATAAAAATGAAAATAATCATACTTTAATAACTATCTTGGATATATGGCGTACTTATACATATTAAGCTAGAAGATATTTACCTAAATCGTATGCTACCATTAGAGACGTCGATGTATAGTTCAACAGAATAAAAAGTCAATATAGATCCTCTGATGATGCAATGATGAATCCCGTCGGTTACTTATTCTCTATCATTGATTATAAACTATTAATGTAAACCAACAATGGAGAATAACCATCTAACAGGACCATGTTATTTTTCTTTGGTATTTTCAAATGTTATTCCATTTTAAGCTAATAATAATATACGACCAAGAATACAATACCAATGTAATAAATATAATATAACATAATATTAAATATTGTAATTCACAATTAAAAATAGTGAGTACTAGTACGTAATATATAGTAT
Organism: Aphis gossypii; assembly: GCF_020184175.1. Classification (NCBI taxonomy): domain Eukaryota; kingdom Metazoa; phylum Arthropoda; class Insecta; order Hemiptera; family Aphididae; genus Aphis; species Aphis gossypii. The sequence continues at coordinate 81,307,950 of NC_065530.1, forward strand.
TAAGTATATAAACGTTTCACTTGTGAAAGTCATCATAATTTTCGATAACAAAACTATATTATAATAATAATGTTAAAATATTTCATTTACCAGCTTTAAACAATTTTAATACAACATATTATTTTCTATAGGTAGATATATAGATTAACACATACATTCTTAAATTTAATATTATAAATTTTGATGGAAAAAAATTCTATTGTAACAACCAGTAAATAATTTTTTTTATATAAAAGCATAAAAATAATGAATTAAAGGACATGTTTAATTAATTTTGTTTAAAAAAATGACTTGATAGTTTATGCTGCTTTATTATTTATAACACGAAATGGGTCCGCTCTTGTTTTAGATGTATTTTATGTTAATAATTATGTATTTTGTTAATAATAAAAAAAACATAAATAAAATAAGTTATAATATATTAAGATAGATATTATTTAGAATAGATTTTTAATTTTATCCACCAATAACTGATACATCATTTAATAATTAAAGGTAGATACATGTTAATTTGTTAATTCATCACGCTAACCTAACTCGCTACTCCAAGTTCAAATGAATTTTGTTAATATTTACAATAGTCTATACTATTTAAAATATATCAGTCCTGAAAACAAAGGAAAAACAATCGATTCACTAAAATGTAAAAAACGAAAGAGCTTAACTGCGTTAGGGCCGCACCACACTTAAGCATTTTTGTCACACGTCAAAAACGCTATACCTAGATGAAAACGTATTCTATAAAATATAGAGCGCAGCAAACTAGTGTAAATTTAACGACAAAGCGGTATAATAGTTATACTTTGACTTAATATAACTAATAAATATTAATTAATGTTTAAAAATAATTTTTAAAGATAATATTTTATGACATAGCTACTTCTAGTTATGAAAATAAATTAAATAGCTATAATGTAATTAAATAAAAAAATTATTTTTTTGGTTGATTAATTAATTTTCGACACATAATATCTACTCTCAAATAATTTAGACAAAATAAGAATATGGCGTAATAACACTATTGTTAATATAAAATTAATTTTCATTTTTATAATTGGACTAAAAATTATTATTTATTTTATTTTATTTTTTTATATTAACACTATCTATCCCGGTATATTTTAAAATATAGATTCTACGCTATTATAATAATATATTTTACTGATATATCCTGCATAATCATTTTTAATATTATTAAAAAAGTTATATTATTATCAAAGTTTAATACAGAAACTAATTTTATTACTTTATAATATTTAAATACAGAGAGAGAGAGAAAGACTTTAACGCTAGTAATTTGTCGTAGGTAAATTATAACTATTTGTCTATTACTCATTAAAAATATTTAGATATATAAACGCATGTTATAAAAATATTAATTTTTTTAAAAGGTCTAAAATTATTCTAACTATATATTTTTTTTAATCATAAAAAATAGAATTCTCATTTTTCCTGAATTTATATTCAAAAATATTTATATTTTATTTATGAAAAAATATTTTTAAATACTTATCATAAAAAAAAAAAATAACTACTTAAACTAAATATTAATCTTATATCTATTTGAAATAATTATTGAAATTGAGTAAAATGAAAATTTAAACATAAACAACTAATTAAGTATAAAAAAATAAATATTTTATCTGATTTAAAATTGAATTGAAATAATTCGAAACGTTAAAATATTTAAAATAAACTTAATAATATAATATGCATACCTTAGATATACATCTGAGTATCGCACAGTCCTTAGATTTGGAAATGGTCTTCATCGGCTTCTCGGCAGCAAGAGCACGACACGGCAAAGAGCGAAGAAGCACGACTGTCGGAGGAAACAACTTAACACATACTGCAAATGATGAGAAGTGTGAAATGACGAATGCCGGATAATGCGTGCCAATTTATAAGCAATCTCCCCACCTTCTTCTTGAACAGCCGCCGTATCAGGAGTGATTGTTGCCACGGCCACACCCAGTCCGTCTCAGTCGATGTGCGCATCGAATATAGAATAATGCATATCCCTACCCCATGAACTCTCTATTATAGACACATACATATACTACTTCAACGACATTTACAGCTGTAGTCGTTATTGATATAATAATTTTTGCTATATTATGATAGATATACATTTTACATGTTATATGGTTGGTATATTGTGTATTATATATCAATACTAGGCTATAGACACTGCATGATATTGGCCAAATCGGATCACTTTGGCGTTGAACACGGTGTCCAGGAAGAAGCGGCATACGTCATCACTTAAATAAATCATATCGACATTATCACAGAACAATATATTTTCATAATTTACAATATTATTTTATTTAACAATAAACTAATGTCAAATAACAATATTACAGTAAAATGCAACTATTGCAATTTCAATTCACACATTTTTAGTAATATTAGGTGAATAGACATGTTCTGGTGGTCAATAGATTGTTTCCGTTTTTATGATATCGTAACAAATAGAGATTACCAACACATTACCCACATCTAGTCAGATTACGGATACGGTTTTAACTTTTAGAATCCAATACTTCATACCTTAAGGATACAGTAGACCGATCAGCAGATCGAGTGTCGCTTCTATATTGTTCTGGATTAATACTAATGTACCTACTATATAAAAATTACAATATAGTCAATAAATAAGAACTAGACAATGACGAATGATTATACTGTATACATCAGGGGTGTCCAAACAGTCGATCGTGATCGACTGGCTAATCTTGAACAATTTCAAAGTCGATCGTGTTAGAATTTATTTTTATAGCCACTCACCCTATATGTTTCTTAATAATTATAGTTATTCAATAATAAAAAAATTTTTCTATGGAAGTTGATTCTCAAAGGTGAAGTACATTTTTAGTAAATCGCGACCAAAAAAAGTTTGGTCACCCCTGATATAGATTATAGATAGGTATGCGCCTTTTTAAATTTGAAATAAACTTAACTTTACTATTTAAATATTTTAATCACGTATATTATTTCTACTAAATGTTACATTCCTGTAGAATAATTGTAACACAAACTATGCTAATTATAAGTACAAAGGTCGAGTAAAGAACGAACCAGTTGCAACGATAATAAATAAATAAAAAATAAAAATACGGTAGACGTGTTGATAAATGATGTAATTACTTTTTTGATTGCTAGAAAATTTATAGGCTATAGCACTGTATAATATTTAAATTCGAATTATTAATTTTCGATAATTGTTATATAATGTGCTCTCCTAGAAAATACTCGAATATTTAATATTCTATACGAATTCATAAACATTACAAACATAGGCGTTGCTCTGTAGGACTTAGTGGTAAGATGATGCTAAAAGTTTTTCATTAGGCTGTTTGTTAAAGTGTTTGTACGTACTACGTAACCACACGGTGGCGGATCGCGGCGGCGGCGGCGTCGGTGACGGAGACGTTAATGCCTATCATTTCAACAACGCTCCGCCGCTGCCGTCGCGGAAGACGATTTATCATCACGTATGACATGCATTATTATTACGCTGTGTCCGGAAAATCGGTCGCTACTCAATGGTAATAAACTACCATTATACAACTAATAAATAATAATACAATATTATAATACGTATGTTAGTGCACTGGCATAGTATGGTGGCGGCATTTACACTATAATTCAATTAGTTTCCTGTATTATAACTTCTTGATGACTGCTATTTATGTGTTAATGATAATAATCATAATAAAATCCAAAATATTATTATTACTATACATATATATATATATATATATATATATATATATATATATATGTGTGTGTGTGTGTGTGTGTGTGTTATTTAATTATTTAAATATAAAATATTAGAAACTAGAAACATATTGATATCATTATATTATGTCACCGAACACTAGCTGTTTTACATTACAAGACGAATGATAATGTATAACTACATTTTAAACACTGAGCGGAGCATAAAATTGAATGATCTTAAAATTTAATTTTGTGTGACAACATGTGTGATGACAATGATAATATTATTCAAATCATTCGATCATTCAGCTCTGTATAATATTTAAATTCGAATAATAAATTGTCAATAATATACTATATATATATATGCTATCCGAGAAAATCTCGAATTTAATGTTAATCATTATGCTTCACAAAAATAGGCGTACGCAGAACTTAGTGGTAGGTTGTTGCTAAAAATTATTCATTAGGATATCAGTCACACGGCTTGTTAATGTTTGAAGAGTATATCAATTGCGCTGAAATTACGTTTTTACCTGAAACAAAACTATTGTCCTTCATATCAACTCCGCCAATTTTTTTTACATATTGTAATAAAAATAGGACAGTTAACCTTATATATATTATTTATATTACCTTATCCTACTAGATGAATTATTATTAAGAGGTTCGTAAATTTCTATAACAAAATAATTCCTCCATAGAGCAAACCTTGCTCATAATATTATATATAGTTAATTATTAATGCAATGTTAGAGACAAATGAATTAATTATGTTACTTCTTAGTAACCTGTTGTGAACTTCCAAATTCTTTACTCTTTCTGCAGTAATATTTCTGTAGGTTATTGTGTATTCGTAATAAATGAAAACTTTTTTGTTTAATAAAAATTATCGACACCCACATAGAGACGTTTTGAGCTTATAGACTAAGTAAGGCCTACCGAATATGATATTCTTATGTGAGAGGTCAAATCGTTTCTATTTTGTTAAATATTTATTGAAATCAACTTTTACAGTTATCAATATTTGTTATTTACATATAGTCAGTGATGATATTTCTAATGCTACCAAGAATTTAATATTTAATATGATTATTTGATTAAAATATGACAATATAATATAATTTATTTGTAAAGGGCGGTTCACATTCTTATGAAATAAATTTAATGTACCTAAATAGTGTGACTTTGAAAATAAATAATCTAATATAACTTATAAAATACTATAACATTAAATCGTATGATATATTGATATGATAACAATAATGATTCCTCTGACTATTAACTCTGCCGAACGATTATTTAAATATTTAAAAAATATTATTTAATTTTTTTTTATTTAAAAACGATTAATAGATTATATGTCATTTTTATTTAAATGTGTCCCGAATACAGTGATAAAGGTACGAATTATAAAGATAGGTATGCACTGTGAATACACTTTACCACATATACCTATTATAGATAGATAGGAGTCCCGACGCTCGTCCCAACCCAACTACGTTAAATTAACTGCAGCGCTTTCCACGGACATTTACACGTGTTAGTATAATATTATTATTCACTGTCCCGTATAGTATTTAAGTATGTATTGTATACACTTGCCCGATTTTAATGACATTTATTCTGTATAATATATATTTGTTAGACATAAAAATAGGTCGTAAAATATTTTTCAATAATTTTATTATTATATAAAATTATTATTAAACCAAAATACCCGCATTAATTAAAATAACTTATTTAAATATTTAGACTATATTTACTTATTTATTTCTTATATAAATAGGTAAAACTTTTATAACACATTTCCGTAGAAAATGTGACTCATCAATGAGCCGTCGAATACTTTAATACCATTATCAATTCATTTTTAATACCTCATGACTATTACGGGTACAGACGATGACTAATGATCATTAGTAATATAATGGTCACTGCCAACGCCAAACCAAATATTTGTATAATTATTATCGTAGTTTATTTAATTAGTAAACTATATATTCTAGTAGTTTGCTAATCAAATAAAATATGTCAATACTGGTAAGTATAAAGGTCATGTTAAAGTCATTAAATTTTATTGTAATTAATAATCAAGCAAAAAAGCACCGTGCAAGGGACCGGAGTACCGGACAATCTTTTAAATATAAATTCTTATGTTATGCTCGCCTGTTAACTCATTTAATTCATATTAACTATGTACTTATACCTATATACTGTATTCTTTATATGTATAATTTACATGTTATATTTTCCAGATTGTCCATATAAGTATTACATACTGTTTAAAGCTGGAGTTTATACAACATTTTTATATCACTTACTACTCGCATAATGTCCACGATCCGACGCAGGGGGATTTTTTCCAAACGATGACTGACAACTTGACTTGAATGTTCACATGTTATTCGACTTTAACTTATCCTACAATACAACATTAGACTATCGACGTCAGGAGGTACGACATTATCGGATATCGATTTACACCATGTGATGATTACATGATGATAGCTAGACACTTACCTACCATTTTTCGTATTTATTTATTTTTTCTATTTAATTAAAATAAAATAAGTTTAAAAAGAACCGGGTAATCGTCGAGATAAACTTTTTCATTACTTTATATTTACACCAAATGATAATACATACCATTTCCGACCGAATTATCGTTGAAACGATTTTCACTCGGCCACCTCGAAATCGGCTTCTACACACCCGAAATCGAGCTTCACCGGCCCCTATCTTATATTATAAAATATTATGTACAGATAACTACTGCATGGTATTAATCATTTATATTAGTACAAGCGGTTAAACGGACCATTTAAAATTGTTATAGAAACATATGAAGGTACCTAGTTGCTAACGTTGCGAACGCCAGCAAGACGTTTCTTTGAATAGAGACAGTCCCTTTTATATGATATGCATGTATGTACAGCATTAAGGTCCCCACACACTGCAGCGGTGACGGTAAAATTCTATTGTCTCAGCAGTGGCAGTAAAATTGTGTTCGGGCTCATTTTAACACTACCGCCACCGCTACCGCTGCAGTGTGAGGGCACCTTTAACCTGCGTAGGTCTCTATTATTCTCAGAACTGAATGTGAAACGAACAACAACAAAATAGAAACCTTTAACATTATCTACAAAAATCCTTACAAAGCGTCTCTCACTCTCACTCTGTATGTATATATATATATAAGTATTCCGTATAGAGCAGGAACGGCCAAACATTTTCTGGTTAGGATCTACTTAAAATATACTCACCCTTTCAGGATTGATTTCCATTGAATTTTTTTTTGTTTTGAATAACTTTAATTATTAAGAAACATATTATAGGGTGTGTGGCCCTTAAATCAAATTATAATATAATCGACTTTGAAATTGTCCGTGATCGATCGTTTGACCACCCCTGGTATTGCTTAAACATATACTGTGTACTTAAATATAAAATAATAATTAATAACGGTAGGTTGTGTGACTTGAAACAATGAGATCCGAGAAAAAAGTATTTGTAGGTATACGGTACTTGAACAAAAAATGCAAATTATTTGATAAGGTCGCATGTACTATCTTTATACCGTTTAAAACAACGGACAAAAAGTTTAGCAGTGGTTTTCATACTATTCAAATTGAAGGCCCCATAAAAAAATATTTTAACATAAATCCAAAAACGTGTTGTCTGGATCAAAATACTAAATGTTAAATTAGTAAACTATTAACTAGCAGTTTGCTAATTAAATAAAATATGTCAATACTGGTAAGTGTAAAGGTCATGTTAAAGTCATTAAGACGATAACCTTTTAAATTATACAGACATTAATTATAAATTGGAAACGAATAATATTCTTATCTATGTAATTACATACATACGAGTATAATATATGACTATTAATTATTGAAATATATTTTAAAAAGACTTATTAATAACATCCTGTAACAGAAATATGCGTTATAATCTAGGAAAAAAGGGAGTAAATAATAAGTTTATAATTAATTATATACACCGATGTTTAGAACTTCGATCTATATACATCACATAGTTAATAATATCATATAAAATATAATATTCTTGTAATAAACGCTGTATTACAATAAAAGTGTATTATAAAATATTTTATAACCTTAAAAATCAAAACTCATCAAAGTCCAATTATTACTATTTTGATAACGTAGGTATATTGGGTGACGGAATAATTGTTATTCACAAACAAAATCTGAACAAAAAATTCATATTTATTTATTACTAATATTTTAATATAGATAAAAAGTAAATATTTGACTCGAACAAAAATATCTGTTTTATGACGACAACAAAATACTAATTTTAATATATTGTTATATAGGTAGTGTTTGTGTTTTATACGAATCGTAGAATTGCCTAATAAAATAATTTTTGTTGAATATTTCTAGAATATTATTACTATTGCACAAGATAGGTAGTATGGTAATATAAATAATCATGAAAACGAGAATCGTAATCTTATAAATTTCGACAAATTGTGACGACACAAGCGAGTCGATTAGGTTAGGTATTCACCTCCAATCGTATGTTTAGAATGAGAAAACGTATTTTTTTTTACGAAAATCGTCTATAAATTTACTATAAAGTACCTATTAGTTATTACCTGCCTAATTTAAAATACGTACAAACAGTAATTTCGGGATAATTAACTGACTCATCACATTTTTATTCTATTTAATATACATAAAATATTATTTTATTTAATTATATAATAAAAATTCAAGATTTAAAAATATATATAGGTATAATACTATAATTCTAATACATCACACTTTTGACAATTTTTAATATTTTCACTTTCTACACCTACCTAAGACATTTTAAAGTTTGAGACTGATAGACAAATAATGCCTGAAAAATAAATATGGACAAGTCTACAAAATTATATGATAGTAACTAATAATATTATGTTCTCGTAAAACGCGATATCAACAATCGCCTAAAAATTAAATTAAATTAAGTGCAACGTATATTCACAGCCAAGGGGACATTTATAGTTTATACTTGGTACAATCATTATTAATATATAGAAATATACAATATTAAATATTATAAAACATAATGTATTAGAATTATAGTATTATACCTATATATATTTTTAAATCTTGAATTTTTATTATATAATTAAATAAAATAATATTTTATGTATATTAAATAGAATAAAAATGTGATGAGTCAGTTAATTATCCCGAAATTACTGTTTGTACGTATTTTAAATTAGGCAGGTAATAACTAATAGGTACTTTATAGTAAATTTATAGACGATTTTCGTAAAAAAAAATACGTTTTCTCATTCTAAACATACGATTGGAGGTGAATACCTAACCTAATCGACTCGCTTGTGTCGTCACAATTTGTCGAAATTTATAAGATTACGATTCTCGTTTTCATGATTATTTATATTACCATACTACCTATCTTGTGCAATAGTAATAATATTCTAGAAATATTCAACAAAAATTATTTTATTAGGCAATTCTACGATTCGTATAAAACACAAACACTACTTATTTTACAATATATTAAAATTAGTATTTTGTTGTCGTCATAAAACAGATATTTTTGTTCGAGTCAAATATTTACCTTTTATCTATATTAAAATATTAGTAATAAATAAATATGAATTTTTTGTTCAGATTTTGTTTGTGAATAACAATTATTCCGTCACCCAATATACCTACGTTATCAAAATAGTAATAATTGGACTTTGATGAGTTTTGATTTTTAAGGTTATAAAATATTTTATAATACACTTTTATTGTAATATAGCGTTTATTACAAGAATATTATATTTTATATGATATTATTAACTATGTGATGTATATAGATCGAAGTTCTAAACATCGGTGTATCATATGTTTCTATAACAATTTCAAATGATACGTTTAACCGCTTGTACTAATATAAATGATTAATACCATGCAGTAGTTATCTGTACATAATATTTTATAGTATAAGATAGGGGCCGGTGAAGCTCGATTTCGGGTGTGTAGAAGTCGATTTCGAGGTGGTCAGTTGAAAATCGTTTCAACGATAATTCGGTCGGAAATGGTATATATTATCATTTGGTGTAAATATAAAGTAATGAAAAAGTTTATCTCGACGATTACCCGGTTCTTTTTAAACTTATTTTATTTTAATTAAATAGAATAAATAAATAAATACTAAAAATGGTAGTTAAGTGTCTAGCTATTATCATGTAATCATCACATGGTGTAAGTCGATATCCAATAATGTCGTACCTCCTGACATCGATAGTCTAATGCTGTATTGTAGGATTGTAGGATAAGTTAAAGTCGAATAACATGTGAACATTCAAGTTAAGTTGTCAGTCATCGTTGGGAAAAATTGATTTAAACGCAAATTAAACCCAACAGGTAGGAAATCCCACTGCGTCGTAAGGTAGCGAGTAGTAAGGGATATAAAAATGTTGTATAAACTCAAGTTTCAAACAATATATAATACCTATATGGACAATCTGGAAAATATAACATGTAAATTATGCATATAAAGAATACAGTATATAGGTATAAGTACATAGTTAATATGAATTAAATGAGTTAACAGGCGAGCATAACATAAGAATTTATATTTAAAAGATTGTCAGGTACTCCGGTCCCTTGCACAGTGATTTTTTGCTTGATTATTAATTACAATAAAATTTAATGACTTTAACATGACCTTTATACTTACCAGTATTATTTTATTTGATTAGCAAACTACTAGAATATATAGTTTACTAATTAAATAAACTACGATAATAATTATACAAATATTTGGTTTGGCGTTGGCAGTGACCATTATATTACTAATGATCATTAGTCATCGTCTGTACCCGTAATCGTCATGAGGTATTAAAAATGAATTGATAATGGTATTAAAGTATTCGACGGCTCATTGATGAGTCACATTTTCTACGGAAATGTGTTATAAGAATTTTATCTATTTATGTCAGAAATAAATAAGTAAATAGTCTAAATATTTAAATAAATTATTTTAATTAATGCGTGGAATATAGATTGATAATAATTTGATATAATAATAAAATTATTGAAAAATATTATACGACCTATTTTTATACCTACCAAATATATACAGAAAAAATGTCATTAAAATCGGGCAAGTGTATACGGTACATATTTAAATACTATATACGGGACAGTGAATAATAATATTATACTAACACGTGTAAATGTCCGTGGAAAGCGCTGCAGTTAATTTAACGTAGTTGGGTTGGGACGAGCGTCGGGACTCCTATCTATCTATAATAGGTATATGTGGTAAAGTGTATTCACAGTGCATACCTATCTTTATAATTCGTACCTTTATCACTGTATTCGGGAAACATTTAAATAATAATGACATATAATCTATAAATTGTTTTTAAATAATAAAAATTTAAATAATCGTTGTGCAGCGTCAATAGTCGGCGGAATCACTATTGTTATCATATCAATATATCATACGATATAATGTTATAGTATTTTATAAGTTATATTAAATTATTTATTCTCAGAGTCACACTATTTAGGTACATTAAATTTGTCTCATAAGAATGTGAACCGCCCTTTACAAATAAATTATATTATATTGTCATATTTTAATCAAATAATCATATTAAACATTAAATTCTCGGTAGCATTAGAAATATCATCATTGACTTTGTAAATAACAAAGGTACAAAGTATCAAAATAAAATATAATTCATATCAATGTAATATTTACACTAAAACAATATTTAATTGTATTAATAACTGTAAAAATTGACTTCAATAAATATTTAACAAACTAGGAACGATTTGACCTCTCACATAAGAATGTCATATTCGGTAGGCCTTACTTGGTCTATAAGTTCAAATCGTCTCTATGTGGGTGTCGATAATTTTTATTAAACAAAAAAGTTTTCATTTATTACGAATACACAATTACTTACAGAAATATTACTGCAGAAAGAGTAAAGAATTTGGAAGTTCACAACAGGTTACTAAGAAGTAACATAATTAATTCATTTATCTCTAACATTGCATGAAAACACTTGCTGCGCAATCTGAAAAATTAGCTCCTGGACATAAATCTGGTAAAGAACGACTTACTATTATGACTTGTTCAAATGCGACCGGTTCACATAAGATCAAATTAACTGTTATTGAGAAAGTTAAGAAACTAAGATCTTTTAAAGGGACAGAAATGAAATGTTTCCATGTGACTATTACCACCACCCAAAAGCTTGGATGAACCAGATTATTTTTAATGAATGGTTTTTTAATGTTTTTGTACCATCTGTACAAAAATTTCAGAATAAAAAAGGAATACCAAAAAGAGCTGTTCTTCTACTTGATAATGCTCCTTCACACCCCTCAGAATCTACCCTGAAAACCTCAGATATTCAAATTTTTGTCTACTATCTACCACCTAACGTAACTTCCATAATACAACCAATGGATCAAGGCGTGATATCCTGTTTGAAACGAAGGTACAAAAAGATTTTTCTCCGTTATCTTTTGCAAGAAGATTGTTTTGATTCGATGAAAGAACTTTTGAAAAAGTGGACCATAAAAGATGCCATTTTTGCAGTATGTAATGTTTGGGAAAATGTACCTGCAACTACGTTAAGACTTTCTTGGGCGAAAATTTTGGATCAAGACTATGAAGACGAAGAAAATATCGAAGATACGGTCGATACGGATATAAAAGCTTGTCTTGATTTAGCTACATCTATTCCAGATTTCACTAATGTTGATGAAGACGATATTATTGATTGGCAACAAAAAGATCTTAATGAAGAGGGATTTGAGCGTTTGAGTGACAGTGACATAGCACGTAAAAAATGTCGTCACATAGGACGACAATATAATGACTAAAATATTTGATACTAAAAATTAGTATTATTGCGATGTATTATAAATTATCGATTGTTATCACAAAGTTGCGATCACACCTAGTTATTTAGCCATGTGACTGATGATCTAGTATTCCGAGAATAACAATTACAATAATTATATCTGATAAAATACTTCACCAATAACAATAGGGTCAGACTACTATCTGTTATGTCGATTGCTCAATTAAACGTATTATAGTGAAGCGAATCTTAAAAGCTAGGACCCTCCCTCCTCCCCTTAGAAAAACAACCCAACAGTATTATCGACAAATGACCTGTATTTAAAATAGTCTGTCAATAGAAATAATCATACTATTATACTAGACATAGAGACACATGTACATTTTAATAACTCCCTAAGGCCCCAAATTTCGCCCAAGTACAAAGGAGAAACATTTGAAAGAAATATCAGGTATTGCCTGAAAAATATGTACATATTATATGCTATTTATTTAATCTGAAAATCGAGTAAATGACTTAAAATGTATGTGTTAAAATTAGAATTATATTTTTAAAAAATTAAAAAAATTAAAAGATGATGCAATAGTCGATACGTGTTATGTATAACATAATATGAGCAACAGATGTATAGATTACGGTTACCCGTAATATAAAGTATTACAAACAAAATAGGTATCTATAAAATACATCAAGGGTTTAACACGTGATTTTAGGTCATAAGGGGAAAAAGAGAAATCTTCAACGAATTTTGTTGGGAGTAAACACAATACTAACGATACAGTATTCACGTCGAACAGCTGCAGTTGAGTGTAAAATATTTACGATTTCACAGAAATGGTTTTTTTGTCATTGAGCTTAGAAAACGTGTTTTAAAAACTTTAGAGAAAAGAAAAAAGATACTGATGTGGTAAAATAAATACAATCAATATATAAAAATAGTATAATAAGAATAAAAACTGCTTACACACAAATCACACAAAATGTCGACACGGGTCGTACCGGTGCATGATATAATATGGACAACGTACAGGTCTAAATTGGTTGGGTCGGACGGATAACCCCCCGCAGACGACTGTATCGTGTGGGTTTAAGAATATGTCGGAATTTATAGAAAAAAATAACAATAAATCGACGAGACAAAGAAAATGTTCGAAAAACATATCATATACAATGATCGCATTCAATAAGACGCAGTAGATATATTATATTTTTCTGTTAGTGTGCCGGCCGGAAACACAGGCGACAGTTGACGGATCAGAGAGTATGAAGAACGGGTGGGAAAAAATAAGTAACATAAGATAGTTATTTCATACAACACGAGTCTTCTCAGTAGGGCCCAGTATTTGTGTGTATAAGAATTTAAAATAAAATAAATAAATATATACGACCTATATATTGGTTCTGGTGACTGGAATATGCGTATAGAATACTACTGAAGTCTAATTTTAATATTATCAGATGTATAATACAAATTATATTATATTATAAAATAATCGTTACAAGCCGTATTCCATAAATTCCTCAGGGGGATGGTTGGTGACGGAGTGGAGTCGGGTGTCTTTGCGATCGGTGGCTTCAAAAATAGCACCGCCCTCTTACCTGACCTACACCGGTATGTTAAGGCTGTTGTCGATTTCCACTAAAATTAATTCAAAATATTATTTACAACTCAAGATTATGTACTTTGTATCAGTGTTCTTGATATTCGTTTGTAAAATGCATGATGAATAATTGTAGCTTGTGCCAAAAAAATACTCACACGATTCAGTATTAGACTATACGTTATTGAAGTATGAGAAGGTAATAACACAGGATATTATATTGTTTTAGATTTTGAGTGACTATTTCACTAACCTATTTGTCAAGTCTAGACGTCTACGTGAATACTGACGAATTTATCGAAAGATTACGTAGGTAACTCAAAAATGTTTGTGTACCACATTACGTAAGCCCCACTAGTCGTCACTGTTATAACAATATGATGCTTTTTGATCGTGTCCACTGCAAATATTATGACTCACATTTCCATTAACTATGTACACATTTGGTAACCACTGTTCCCACCTCACTCCAACCTACCCAATCATGTCGTGATGACGAGTCCTCTCATTATAATATTATTTTAAAATTGGTCGAACGGTTGTGCCGCCGCCGCTAATCACTATCGTCCAGATGAATCCTGGCTAGCCGCCGTCGCCGCCGCGACAGACTCCGAACTGCCAAACTGCGACAGCTGCAATCCACTGACAGCCGTCTGCGCTGACGTTGCGCCGCTGCTGTGGGTCCGCGTACTCATGTTGGTGGTGGTACCAAAGTTTTTGGGCTCGCACGACGACGAAAAGCTCAGAACCTGTGTCCTGTGCTCTTCAGGGACACCGAATGTCCTAACCTAACCGTTCGCGGGTCGGCTAGGGTGCCCGGGCCAGCAGCAAGTTGAGCACGGACCGCTTCCAGCAAAATATAAAAAATACGAAAACGCCGTTGAGCGAGTTGAATACGTTCGTAGCATACCAATAGTAAACGGGCGCTTCCGCCGCCTTCGAAAACGAAAGTCATGCCCATCAGAACGAACAGTTTTAAGTACAGTGACAAACTGCGAACACAAGATGACTATGAGTCAACGAATGACGTACGTGCGCGTGTGTGGTAACGTGCTTAAATGGGAGAGGGTGCAACTTGGATGAGAGGCGTTTTGACTATGTTTTTCGGCATCGCCCTATTTCACTTGATATAAGTGTACTATATAATACATATACAGGGTGATTTTTTTATCAAACAACACTTATTATTTCCAAAAGTATTCATGTTTTTGAAAATATTTTTTTACAAAGTTTCTATTTGTTAAAAAACAACGTTTTTATAAAAAAATTATATTTTTTAATATTTTTTATCCTTATAATTTTTTTAAGTTTCTTACTTTTTTGAATGGCAACATAAATTTTTTATTTCATATTCCAAAGCAGAATAATTTTCTGAGTAATTCGATACATAAAAATCGAATTTAGGGTGAGTAGTTTATGAGTTATATGTATTTAAAGTTTAGCTGCGCGGAGTGGAAGTGGTACGGGGTTACCCCGCAAAATGTTTGTCCACCACTCCGCTTGACTAAACTTTGAATAAGTATAACTCATAAACTACTCACCCTAAATTCGATTTTTATGTATCAAATTACTCAGAAAATTATTCTGCTTTGGAATATGAAATTCAAAATCTATGTTGTCATTCAAAAAAGTAAAAAACTTAAAAAATTATAAGGATAAAAAATATTTAAAAATATAATTTTTTTATAAAAATGTTGTTTTTTTAACAATTTGAAACTATGTAAAAAAATATTTTCAAAAACATGAATACTTTTGGAAATAATGAGTGTTGCTTGATAAAAAAATCACCCTGTATATACGTATATATATACATATATATACATACAAACTGTCTTAGGCATCATATTTGTTTTCTACTTCTAGTTCACGCGTAATGTAGGTATATATATGATATACCTAGCATATACAATATCTCAAAAATATTATTTAGGGATAATGTGTGTATATAGGCTTTTTTAAACATTTAAATTATAATACAAAGTTATAATAATTTTAAAATGTTAATGATAAGCCACCAACCCTAAATACGTGATATTTTTGCCTTTAAATTCGGTTTTAGGTCAAAGTATTCCGATGTATAAAATAACAGTGTAAAGTGGATTACTTCCAAATTCCAATGTAAAGTTTGATGTTTTATGTGTCGAGTATTAAGATGCAGATAAATAAAGAACATTACAGTGTTATTATTATTATTATTATTATATACTTATAATATTCAACGAAATCTTAAAATATATACTTAAAAAATAAATTTACATTTTATAAGTATTTAAAAGTGTATGCGATGACCAAGTTTAAACATTTCGTTTTCTTTGTTGGTCTGAGGACAAAAAATAATACTAAGCACCACAGTAGACGGTTTGAAATGTTATTGCTTTTAGATAATTATTAACGATAAACTATTCGTTGGTGCACATACAGCTAACCTGTATCCCCTATTAATATAATGTCGAACCCGAGGAATTGTTATACAATGTTTTGTGTATTGTGTTTATGTTTCTTTGTCGTCCAATGGTTAAATAAATACAAATATATATCTATACATAATAGATGGGACATATTTGTGAGGCGGCAGAGTCGGCCAACGGCAAGGGTAGAACGTATTTTGTTATATACGTGTATAGTGTATATAAGTTTTAATCATATATTCCATATTTTTGGCTCCGATACTTATAAGCAAGATTTTGAAACGGTTTCTTTGTGTGATCGCAGGTGTGGGCGTGAAAGAGTGTGTGTACTGTGTGTGTGTATTTTAATTATTATAAATAACTACAATTATAATATTATAGTTGGTCACATTAAATGCATAAAAATATCGGCTGTATACGAACTAAGTCCCAATCGAAACCTTTTCGAATGGAATGAATCTCTAGTTATTCTATGTATACATGTATATACTAATTAAGCACAGTAAAAATTAAAATATGACACTAATTGAGTCTCATAACAACAGTATGTAGTCGCCTCCGTATTATATGAAGATAGAAATACAATTATTTATATAATATTTTTTGTTTGTATCGAAACTCAATTAGTACAATATTTTATTCTCTAATCAAGTATGAAAAGTAATGAGTATAATGATACATATTAAAGTAAATACTGTAGATAATAGCTGCATAGCGTTCGAGTTACACGGCATTTATAAATCTCTAAAAGTATTTTTATCAATATATTGTTGTTGCATAACAATATTATACTAAGTATTAACTTAATCGTATTTCGACACAAACTTTATTGTAAGAATATAAATTATAATGTAACGATAAACTTTTTCATGAGATGGTGGAAACTCGGACAACCGCGGGTCTCCACGACGTGTGATTAGCGTATCAGTCACACACCCTATTAGACCGAGCTAATAGCTATGCACGGCGATAAAACCTATCGTCAAATCGCACCGCCTGCGCTTCCCTCGTGAATAACGATTTATCATTACGCATGTGTGTCATTATTATTTTTCTATATCCCGAAAATCGGTCGCTAATCGATGGTAATAAATTACCATACAACTAAAAATACAATATTATAGCGCGTATGTAAACGTCTTCACCGGCGTGGTATATGGTGCGTAGCGATATTAAAGGTGCCAGACGCTAGTTATAAAGAAAATTATACGAAGGGCGTATAATACACTGCGTACCACATATCTATACATAGGTATAGGAGAACAGTCACTCATCTCGGTCCTATACTGCTTTTCAGTCCCCGGGTACTTCGTTGGGTGTAAAAATCGACTTATCCGGGGTAGATTGTTCTGTTCAAAATTTTTTTTTAATTTTAAACACTTTTTTTAACGACTTAGCAATCCCGAAAGGTATAATAAATAATAATAACTTATTTTACGTCGTTACTCGTTAGTGCATGGAACATAGCTTCAAATAATAAGATTGATATAATAATGTAGTTAAAAAGAATAAATAACATTCTTTTTTGTTTTCAAACCACCTAGTATATAATGTAATGAATTGAAAATAAATTAAGATAAGCTTTTTGTTTTCATTCGCCCAGCGCGTGACCGTACCGTAGCAAATAGTGCTGTCACCGTCACTGTACCACATTCGACGACGGCGCTACGAAAATACACAAATTTAACTTCCAATGTTGTAGGTACACTGTATTCTTCTAAAATCAAAGCAATATTACAGCCATTTTTGCTAGGACAAACTACGGTGTGTGCGCGGTTATTAGTGCGACGCGAAAAAAATGAAGAGTTGGAGAAACAGGTTGAAAAATACTTTACGTCGTATTCTCATACCTACTAAATATATACGTAAAAAATTTCATTAATATCCGTCTAACCGTTTAAAATAAATACGTTATTTGAACATTAATATTATCGTGTATATAGCGTATAGTTCGTCAACTGTATACATTACATACGGGACAGTCAATAATAATAATATTATACATACGCGTGTAAAAGAGAGCGTTTCGAAGGAAACCCCCCGCAGATAATGAAACATAGTGCGGACGTGAAGCGCGGGGGTCCCCAAACTACCTATAAGTATATGTGGTACAGTGTAGCATACTTATCCCTGTAACTCGCACTTATATCACTGTGCACCATATTACGACTATGCATTACATACTTTTTATAATATTGTACTATGAGCTGTATGATAGTTTATTACCACCGAGGAGCGTCCGATTTTCGGTACTCATAATTTAAAGTAATAATATTACAAATGCGTGATTATAACTCATCATTCACGACGGCGGCGGCGGTGTGTTATTTTTGTAATAACACGCATTAAAGTCTCCGCCGCTGTCGCCACTGCCGATTGATAGGGTACAAACACCACTGATAGCCTAATCACACTCCGAGGAGATAAATCCGAGTGAACGCCATTGCATTACCTCGTGTTTTCATACAAAAATACTAAAATTGTTATTAAAAAATTGTAATGATAGATGTGATGGTAGGACGGTGAAAAATAGTTTACGATCTATTTTCATACCTATCAATTATACAAAAAAAAAAATTCATTAAAATTGCTATAGTGGTTTCGGAGTAGTGCGACTAAAAACGCCGTGACCCAATATAAATATTTATGAATCCCATTGTAATTTCACGAGTCTAGGTCCGATATGCATTTCAAATAACCGAGTGTGATGTTCCAAAATTGTTTCTACGATTAATATAGTACCTATTATAAAGTATAGTTATTTAATCCTCGTTGAATTTTGAATTTTTATGTAATCACTAATCAACCAAATAAAACATAACGTGATTTGACGATTATTGAAACGAATTATTTAAAATATACCCAGACGATACCCATTTATTCAATAGTTTATACAATTATAAAGAATGATAATTAAAAATAAATACATAATATATATTGTTATTTAACAAATGAATTGTTGAATTATAAAGAATTTTAAAATAATAAACTATACCATGTTGTAAGTTGATGTACACTTAAAGTTAAATATTTTATTAAAATTTAAAATAAATGGTTTTTAAATTTATATTCCAAATATTTAATATTGGCATTATATATTTACCCTAAAAATTTGTCGTTAATAAAATAAATAAAATGTTTGTGATGTTTAATGATTTTAGTAAATTGTATTATATTTTTGTATTTATTCATTCATGCTTAATATTAAAAATATTAACGATATACTTCAATTAGTTTTAAATATTATATTATCAATCATTATTATTTTTTTCTTATTTAAACGTATAGGATAAAGGTATAGGATATACAATACAAAGTATAGCAGATGGTTATCCGGTGAGATAACAATAGTGTAGGTAGTACATTGTAGTTTTAAAGTAAAAAGAAATACTCAGAAGTATTCTAGTGGCGACACAATGACGGACGACAGCAAGACGCCAAACGACTCGGTCTGACAAGGGTAGATAATATATTGTTATTGGGATTATTGAAGGTATATTTTTTGGTGTAGCGCTATTGAACCGGTCCCTTACTTGGAATAATATATTGTTTGCATTAGAATTTCTTTTAATGCACTATATATTTTATATAGAACATAGGTAGGTACAGGGTATTTCAAATTTCATGTAACAGCAGATTTCAGCATTACGTGCTTAAATTAGAAAAACAATTTTTTTAAAACACAATCAATATTATTTTAATGTTAAATTTTTTATTTTTATTGGAACGGATAGGTTTGAGGGGTAGCTTTTAAAATTCAAATGAGAATAACTATATCTTTGAAATATGATTCATATAGGATTTATTTTTTTAATACATTTTGATGTTTCACTCATAATATTATGCATCAATAATTAAAAAAGTTATTTACATTTGGATTTTGAATTTAATTTGTAAAATGCCATCAATTAATATTAATAATAATTAATTGTTGTGTATATTTTTCTGCTTCTTTTATACGCCGTTGCATTGTAATACAGCCTGTATAATTTGTATAAATTGTGTACAGATAATTAAGGTTGTAACTATCAATTTATTATAGAAACAAAATATGAAGTGTTTGGTATCTTAATTTAATTTTTTATTACATGGGTCAAATCACATATATTTTGTATTAATTGATAAATGATAATTATAATAATAAAAAAAAAAAACAACGCATAACTGGATAACACTATAATAATATGTAATATATTGACAATTGTTTTATTTATAATAATTGTTATGGTCTATGAGATATCTGTAAGATATCTACAAGATATCAAGGCTAAGTTAGTATAACCATGCCTCGTGTCGAGGACAATGCGGTTGCTACTATGTCCGCATTGTGTCGGGATTGTAAGCGCACCAATAATTATAGTGCACTTATGATACATTTGAGATGTTATTGCACATTCTCAAATTCGTGTCCGAATTTGCAACAACAACCACAAGGACACCTGGTTTCACCCAGAAGGCGACCACACGACGTAAACAAGAGACACACCACAATATATAAGGGAGCCCGAAGACCAGCAACGATAGATGTACCAAAGCTATCAACAACTGAGCACTTTCACGTCACTCAGCCACTTATTTTGTTTGTTACATGTATTTTATTTTTATGCAATAAAGACATATTTCGTTATTAAGTTTAACTTTAATTCAAATTAACCATCTGGATTCAAATGTGATACTGGCACGCAACATAATTAATGATATTATTGAAATACGGTTTTTATTTTTTGAATAATTTTACATAATATTTATTAATTTATTATTTACATAATATTATAATGTTATGAACAATGATCGTATAGTAAATAAATAGGCAATAGTTAATTATACAAAATTATTGTATAAATTATATTATACAGCGTACCTATAATGATTTTAAAATTTATATAAATATATTTTTAATTTAAATAATAAGTTGTAACATAGCTACTGTCATATTTTGTTTGAATCAAGTTAATATTAGATATAACATTTCTAAACACTACAAAACGACAACATTGATTTGAAAAACGTCTATGATTAAAACTTTGCGTTCAGCATAATGCTAAATTATTTACAGTTGAATCTATACCAAATCGATCATTGTTAAATGTAGTTTAATCATAATATAACTTTTTGAACATTATTACAACATTAAATGAAAACAATAGTAAAATCTTACTATATGATCAATGGATACACAATATAAACTAGTTGCAGGGTTATTGGGTGGTACCTGCTGGTAAGTGAGTCATGCATATTGCCAACATAACCAAAAATCTCGTGTTTCCCAGATAAAGGTAGCACTGATATAGCAAATAGTAAACATAACCTCTTATTAAAATGTTATAGAAGCTCTTCAATTTTGTTTAAATGTGCTTTAAATTGTCAAATTGGTTTTGTTATATGTGTTGAACAATTCAAATCTAAAATATATTACATTCTAATACTCATTTAATTAATATGCAAATTGCTTTGAGTTTTGATTTCAATATATGAAGCTGACATAGGACTGTGTATTATTGATCAAGATTCGGGCTCGTAGCCTGACAACTCAGTACGGTTTTTGAATTCTGGGTTTGCTTTTGACGTTATTGGGAACGACTCTTGTCTATCACTGGCTGATTAAATAGTAAGTCAACCTATTTATATGTTTTTTCACTGTTGAATTTATTGACTATTTTCATAGTTGGTTTACTTAAGTTACAAGTTTCTGATCTTGGATATGGGTCTAATAATTGAGACTAGATAACACTATTGTAGTAGCATTTTAAATACTTTTTATTTTTTAATAGCATCTAACATTTCCAACAAAAAATATTCATTTTAAACAAATTCGTTGTATGAAATTGC
Organism: Aphis gossypii; assembly: GCF_020184175.1. Taxonomy (NCBI): domain Eukaryota; kingdom Metazoa; phylum Arthropoda; class Insecta; order Hemiptera; family Aphididae; genus Aphis; species Aphis gossypii. The sequence goes on from NC_065530.1 coordinate 81,330,380, forward strand.
ATTGTCTTAGATATATTTATTATTGTATATACAGGCAGAGACATATTGTGCTTTTGTTGTCAGAGGAGGCGATTTGGAGCTTCAGCGTTCTGAATCACTTTTCAGTTTTTTTAACTACAGTGTTGATTTGTGACAACAATCTTTAGAATTATTAATCTTTACATAATTCATGTATGGTCACTATGGTTATATTAATCCATATGCCATATTATATGTTCGTTTTAGTTTTATACAATTAAGTTTAACATAAAAATATCAACAGTTTTTGTTGTGTATATTTGGAAATAAAAAACATAATTATAAAAAGTTCTAACGTTTAAATAAGCTTTAAGGTTATTGTATGCATATTTCAATCATTATTTTCTCCTACCAAAACATTATCTTAACCACTGCCGATGCTTTCTATTCTTATTATAAATATATATAATACAATTTTAGTGTTTTGAAATTCTCTTTATATAATCTTTTTTGTTGACAAAAGAATTTTTAGAGGAGGCCCCACGTCTCTTATGTGCATGCTTATGTAATACCATATCATTAACACATATCAAAATAGTTTAATGAAATTAGTACATTTGGTCTATTTAAAAATTTTTGATTAAAAACAATGGTTTCCAATCAACCAAACATCTGTGTTTTTTTTATTTCAGATGGTACTTTCAGTATTTTTGGGGCCTTCTAATAGCATTATGTAAAATTATTAGGTATGAATGGTAGGTAGCCTATTCAGCCTAATCGGTACCTAATACGGCCCTGCATTAAAGTATAATTTTTAGGGTTCCGTACTTCAAAAGAAAAAAACGGAACCCTTATAACATCACTTTGTTGTCCGTCCGTCCGTCCGTCTGTCAAGAGCGTTTTTCTCAGGAACGCGTGGAGGTATTAAATTAAAATTCATACTAAATACTTAAGTCTATAATACCTTTAAACTGTAACAAAATCAAACTTTTATGTCAACGCAATCGAAAGAAATAATAACAATTATTTAAGCCGCATATTTTCAAACTCGCGACTACTTGCGAGGGAATTAAAACCTTCTCTGTAAACGATATTTGATGTTTATTGAAAAAATACAGCCGTGAAATTTCATTTTGCAATAAAAATAAAAAAAACTTTTACTTATATACCTACAGGTTTGTACGGAACCCTCGGTGCGCGAGTCCAACTCGCACTTGCCCGGTTTTTTTGTTTATTAATTAACAATAAACTAAACTCCATTAAACAATTTATACTAAAATTTATTTCAGAAATCTTTTACTAGTCCCACATAAACATTTTTTATTTGTCGCATAATAAATAGGGTATAGCATAGCTTAATCTTTAGGTTCTCTTTAACTTCTGTCTTCACTTATTTCTATTTAGTTGATTTTTGTAAAATGTACATTTTTCAAACTCTTAAGAATAGAATTTAGTTTTAGTTGTGAAACAATTATCAAAAACTATTTGGGTGTATATCATATAAAAACTAGTGTAATATGTTATAAATTAAAATCAAATTTTATTAGATTGAATATAATTTACATACACTTATTTTAATTAATTAATATTATCATTTTTATGTGTAGAAAATACTATGGAAAATCGTGAATTTTGCAAAGTTGAAGAAAATGTTGAAACAATTATTAAAATTGAAACTGATACATTTGATGACTATGAGTGGAATAGTACAATTGAAATTGTTCCAGAGAATATAGTGGATGATTATTTGTGTGATAGTACATTTGGAATGTCTGAAGGTGTTGACAACCAAAATAATGTGGAGTTACCCTTTGAATCTCAGGTAATATTCTTTTTAAATTTGGTATTCAAAAAATATAATTATATATTATACACTATGTAGTAGAGATTTTTATTGTATAAGCGACATTTCTAAAATTATAATAAATTTTATAAGTTATAATCTATGTACATATTTACATTTATGTATGTATATAAGTACAGTTGTAGGTATTGAATAGGTAATATTATACATAAAGGGTAGGTAGTATACCACTTATGCATGGTAAACCAATTACGATAAGAATTCCGTGAAAAAACTACAACATTTATTAATTATTTTTTTTATAAATATTTTTTTCCTTATAGAATGTCACAGTTAATAGTATTAACAACTTCGATGATGTATTAAAAAATCACCTGGCAGAAGATAAAAAACAATTAAATTTAAAAACAAATAAATGTAAATACTGTGGAAAAAAATTCAAATTAAGATTTGGCCTGAACAGGCACGTTCAAAAACATCATAAGTACAATGAGATACAAGACAATATAATAAATACTAAGCGAGAAAAATACTCCTCAAATGCAAATTCCAAAGATAGAATTACTTCCTATGACATTTTGAACAGTCAATCAGCTGTATCTGTTGCTTCTCATCATTCAATAACACACAATTGGCCAGATTCAAATATTAAAGAAGAAAAATACATGAGTTCAAATGTCATAGAAACAAATAATTCATATCAAATAAATTTACCAAATGGTAATGAATCAATGATTTTGACTGTTTCACATAATTCAACGGAGAACAATTACCATGTCTTAAATATTAAACAAAAAAATAAACGTAATAAGAAAAAAATAAACGTTTTGTACCACTTGTAATGAAGATTTTGCTGATATTTGTGCCTTAAAAATCACATGAATATGCATATGGATCGTAAGCCATACGTATGTCAATATTGTTATCAACAATTTAGTAGGGAAGGCCCTTATAATTTACATGTAAAATAACACATGTTAATAAAAGATGATCAAAAACCATTGATTGAATTTACTTCAAATCAAGATTCAAAGAATTTTATTAAATCTCTTCGATTCAAATGTAATTATTGTGAGAAAACATATAGTACTCTTTCCCGTCGGTTAACACATATGAAAAAGTTCCACATTGAGTCAGATACAACAGGTTCTTCTATAATAATTTATAACAAACCTAAAAAACCTGTTCAATGTGACATTTGCTTGGAAACCTTTAGTAGCTCTGGATATTTAATTCAACATAAAAGGATACATTCAGGTGATAAACCATACACATGTGTTAAGTGCAATGCGGCTTTCACATTTAAATCAAACTTAAGAGCACACCAGAAGAAAAAAATACCATGTTATATTCCGTTTTTATATTAATGTGTTCCAAAAATACAGTTGTAAGTCAGTTGAAATTATAACACATGTTGACTTTTTAATAGTATGGAACTATTTGTACAGTATGATTAAGTTTATGGGGACGAGGTAGCCGTGCGATCTAAGGCGTCGGTTGCGGCGCAGCCGGTCGCTGGTTCGATCCGCGGTCACCGGGTGGCATTTTTCTTCGGGCAAGTCACGGTGTCCGAAGAATAAGTGCCGCCATCCCCCACCCCGGGGCATGGCAGAAACCTACGGGTGCCCCATTAGAAATTCTGCCAAATAGGCGTCCGAACTAGGCCTTCGGGCCTACTCCCGGACTTTAATACGCCATACGAAAAAAAAAAAAAATTAAGTTTATGCTGCATGTTAAATGTATTTAATACATGTATTCATTTAAATATTTTAAGAAAAATATGTGTTTAGTAAAATATATTTAAGGTATACCTATTTTAATATTAGTTAAATTTAAGTTTTAAGATTTTTTTCTTGTCAACCATAACTTGTGTTGTATATTCATATATTTTTAACCAATTCATTTATTTGTAAATCTGTACTATATTTATATAAAATTTATATTTAATCAATGGTTAAATATTATATTATATTCTGCATAGACATTTAGAAATATTTATAAGTGTACCATTTTATCGTACTTTTTACTTTTGTTGCAACTCATAATCCAATAATTAAATTAGTTTTTAATTTATATAACATTAATTTTACCAGTTTTGGTTATTTCACAAAGTATAAAAATTACATTACTAATATTTTCTCTTAAATTTAATATAACATTGATATAATATACGACGATTTAATAAAATCATTTTTTTCTTTTTTCTTTTGCTTTATTATATTGTAATATGACATTATAATATTATATAAACTTTTATTTTTATATTTAGTTAATTTTTAATATGAACTCAAGCATTTGTTTATTGGACAAGTTTTAAACTTGTTTATTAACCATGTTTATCTACATTAAACTTTTAATTCGGAACCATCCGGAAGCTAATGTCGGGACAGCGTAATAGGCTTGAAATAGATCCTTTCCCGTAAAATATGGGACGTCTGGCCATCCCAAAATAATAGTAATAATAATAATAATAATAATAAACTATTAATAATACTTTATTTATATATTTATTCAACCGAGATGCCTGAATTTAAATCAATAAATAATTGTAGGTATAATTATTTTGTATCATGACGCCAAAAAAAGAACAGCCTTCAGCAGCCCAGTATCGAAAGCGTAGATTTCGGGCTCAATTAGTATTTAAAATAAAACATAAAATCAATGAATAAATATATTAAAAGTAATAATGACATAACTACTTTGACATCGGATGCTAAAAGTGGTTCAATTAAAGACATACCTATAGTTGAAAAAATTCAGTTATTTCATAATTTATTTTTATAATATTTAAAAACGAATACAAATACATTTTATCATTTACTAGCTCCGATTCTATTACTTCAAATTCTATGCATTCCCTACAAAAAATCAAAAATAATTAAGCAAAATTAAATAAAAAAAAATATAATTATTTAAAATGTACTGTGTCTTATAAATAATAATGACCAATAGAATAGTCATGTATGTTTTCTTCTAATACTACTCTTTTGTCTTCAAAACAATTATAGGTCAATTTATTGTTATAGAGTGTAATCAATTGGTGTGAAATGATCAGATGGATACATTTTGCCTACATGTTTCTAAATCCAGTTTGCCAAACAAACATGGCCTATGGTGATCGAATGTCAAAGGGTTTTTAATAATATGACCTCGAATACATACCTTTCGCCTTTATTTTTTATTTACCATTGGTTTTTTAATCTGTAGGCATAGGACTTGGCCCTTAGAGCGCAAAATTCCGTAATTATCAACCCACCCGTTTCAACTAAAAAAAAATTCTATTATTTTTCGACGTTCAACAATGTATCATTGATGGGTTGTGAGGAGATTTGATGTATCCATACTACCTATCCAACTATATTAGTTTATTCACCAGATCGTTATTACATGGTATACCAGTGAATCTAAAATAATTATATTAATTATTAATAGTATAATACAATTAGTATTGATAGTTAATTAATTTACCAGTGTCAGTGCGGGTCGGGTTTGGCGGAAATGACTAATACCGCCTCGCGGACAGCTATGATCAAATTGTCCATGGTACAGCCAAGATACCCCTTGGTTGTGGCAGGGTCACCCGTGGGGCCACCAACTCCATGGGTGGTGGTCCGGTGTCATCATGTGGATACTCCCTTAGCCGGCCGTGAAGTCGGCGGTGTGGTTGTCGGAGCATAGGTTAGGTAGCAAGGCGACTCGGTATTAGTTTGTTCCATGCATGTCTCCGCGTACTGCGGTGAGTGTTCTTGGGCTAGCATCTGACAACTCGTCTACCATGATCGATAGACCTTGCTCAGTTGACGTGGGTGGACGTCGGACCATGTCCTACCTTTGACGTTACGAAAGGTAGCCGGAAGCCATCGAAGCAGTCGTGTCGTGTCTGCATCGTGCCCGAACAGAGTAGAAGCCCGCGGTGCGGCGTTGGAGCGGCCGGCTGTCTAGTAACCTTTTGGCAAAAGGTAAGCTACCAAGATTAAGTTCTAGCCACGTGGGTGCTCGTCAGAGTAAAAAAAATAAATATAAATTAAAGACGACCGAAATCCTTGCTAAGTCAAGCAAATTTTGAGAAGTCGCGGTCGAACATCCGACTGATGATGGCTTACCTAACGGGAGAAAAATCAGTACCACGGGTGGAGGGGCCCAGTCGGCTCGCTGACGCCCTCTAGGCAGATGCCCGTATATCTCTTGAAGGTGTGCCGTTGTCTAATGCCAGTAGGTATCGTGGTGGCTGGAACTTTTCGTTCTTTGTGGGTGCCATATGCTGGCAGGAGAAGACCTCTGGTGAACCGCCTTCGCGCCGGGGGAGTGCAAGCTTCTTCGACACGCTGTTTCCTCCTGGGCGTCCATCCGATCTACCGTTAGATACAATCGACGGAGGTTGTCTGTAACTAAAAACAGATGGTGCGTGGATAGCGTACGTCTAGACCAAGTGGGCGCTGGTGACTCTTGGCCAGCGTTTTTAGTACGGGTACACCTCGATGTTTGTGATCCTTAGATGACACGCGGCTGACTGTTCGCTGGGTAACTCCGGTGGCCATCGACCGTGAACTTCCACTGCTCGTAACTAGCGTACAGCGCAAATACACGGTCAGCGGTTGTAGTCGTAAGGTATTAAAACCAAGGATAACCATGTACATGAGATTAACTTTATATTGGGTTATTCACCAGACCGTTATAAAAGTTATCAGTCATTATATGGTATACCACTGAATCTAAAATAATTATATTAATTAATAACAGTATAATATAATTAGTATTAACAGTTTATTAATTTACCAGTATCAGTGTACATGAGATTGATTTGTTCCCATAGTGTTTTTGAATGACATTGTAGTGATAATCATACATTATGGTTTTAGATATATCTAACACTGAAAACGACGCACCTGCTCCATAATTTTCCCTAAATAAAAAAAAATAATAATAATGAAATAAAAAATTATCTAAAAATGATTTTAATGGTAATAATATAGTCACCAAAAATGCTATTATTCATCAGTTTGAAAAAAAATCTTTCTCGAATTCGTCCAAAGCTTTCTTTCACATTTCAGTATTCAAATTAATATAATCTTCTAATCACGCTGATTAATTAAATTGAATAACTCTATTTAATTATAATATTAAAAAAGATATATATATGTTACATTGTATTATAATATTTATTTTTTCAACTATCAAGCCATTAGTTATTGCTTGCTGTACACTATGGTAATGGACTATGTAATATTCTTCTTCGTTTCAAAAGTGTCCATCAATTTATTCATCTTTGATCCTTAGGTATAGAATTGTGAGGTAAAACGGTAAGTCATTAGGTTCGTCGTGCAAGTCTTGTGGATATGATTTATCAACATCATATATTTGTTCTATCGAAGATGTCTCAGTTAGATCGTTTATCCTTTGTAGTGAAGGTTTAACCAACATAAATACACCATGAAGGATTATCCATACTCGGATTTGACCCAGCCGTATAAATTGTTACCTAAAAGAAAAAAATATATAAATACTAGCTGACCCGGCAATGCTTTGCTATTGCTAGATTTCAGTACATTTATATGTGTTTAGGAATATGTGAAGACTTTAATATGAATTATATCAGATATTTAATTTGATTAATTTTTACAGTAAATTTTATATATAAGTGTGGAATATATTCGTTTTGTTATGTAGAAGATTTTTATTATTTTTTTCAATTACCTATATCAATTTAGCTGACCCGGCAATGCTTCGCTATTGCAAGATTTCTCAGATGTATGTAAATTGTGTATGTACATTTTGTAGGTATAACTATGGATGGAACAAAAGATGAATTATGCCAGTATTTTGATAATTATTCAAAGACTTAAAAAATTTCTTTATAAACAACGTTATCAACTTTTTCTGGATCAGGGGCAAAAATATACAAATTAAATTTGGATGTCACACGTGACAGGGCGACGTATAGTTGACCGTGAGAAAAACATTGAACGCTTAGGTCAATTCCAGCAACGTTAAGTGTTTGTCCCTGTGCCTTATTTATAGTCATTGCAAATGCTAATTTAACGGGGAATTGAATACGTTTAAACTTAAAAGGTAAATCTGAGGGTATAATTGGTATTCTTGGTATTAAAACAGTTTTTCCATTACCACAGCCTGTTAATATTATGCACTCGAGTAATGAACTTCTCAATTTTTTGATTTGTAGTTTTGTACCGTTGCAAAGTGTGGGTGGGCTCAAATTTCTCATTAAAATAATAGGTGCCCCTATTTTTAAAATCAGTTTATGTGGTGGGACTCCAGGAGGTGTTAAAGAGTTAAGAAATTCAGTTGGGAAATGGACTGCATCCTCTTTTTCTAAAACTGTATCAACTGAATAGTACATTTGTGATTGAGCGTCAAACCTAGATAAAATCAAATCATTTATTTTGTCGACTTGCTCATTTGTTGGTGACAAAATAGCCCTTTCTTGAAACCATTTCAATGATTTAGAAGATATATTTTGAATGTTCGGGTACACGTTTTGAATCAATATTGTTATAGTGGGTACTGAATTACAGAAACTTTTAATATTTATTTTATCATTCGTTACTTGAAATTCTCCTTTGCCTATTAAAAGTAAATCTTTGACAAAATTTATATTATCTTGATCTGTACATAGCACTCTCATATTAGTTTTAAGTTCTAATATTTTTATATAAGGCTATAAGTAGGATCTTTTCAATGACGCGTTGACTTCATCAGCTCTTGTCCCTCTTGTAACCACAGGCAAGATCTGACGGAAGTCTCCAGAGAACAACACTGTGCAGCCACCCATAGGACTATTATTATGACGCAAGTCTCGCATCGTTCTATCTAAAGCTTCAACTGAAGTTTTTTGGGACATTGACGCTTCGTCCCAAATAATTAGACAACAGTCCTGCATCAATTTACCATTATCGATATTTGTATTATTATTTATATTATATTTATATTTATATTTTTATCTGCTAGAGGGCGCCACCGATGTAACTCAGTTTTTGTCTCTAAATCTATAACTCACAGGAGTTAGGTCCATAATTTATGCTATAAACCCACTCCCCGACATTCTCTTTAATTTAAAAAAAATTGCACGACGATTGAATAAGTAGTTTCGGAGATTAGCCCGGACAAAAAAAAGCGACTTAATTTTATAAAGTAGTAGTATAGATATAGATATATGAATATAATATTTACACTTACAATCTTGATAATATGTCAACCATGATTTCTCTTTCTCTGTGTCATAATCTAGTGTTTTTTCATTATTTGCTTTAGCATAACGTTTATCTGCTTGCATTTATTCCCCTTCGTATACCTAGAATAGAAATTAAATTATAAATATTTATATATAAAAAAAAACTTACCATTATCTATCATCAATAATATATCATAGTCACTTAAGAGCTCCAATTTTATTGATGTGTGTTTGAGCATACAGTAAAAGCAGTATCCAAGTTCCATAAAATAAATGCAAAAACCAGATTGTATGTTTTCAAACACAATTTCGAAAATTTTCAAACACATCTGATAATAATAGCACATCGAATTTTAAAATATAGATGTCCAAATACGCGTCCAATAACCAAAGTGGTTTATAGGTTCTTTGCGTGCTCATATTCTTCTTCGTTGACTTCAGGCTCTGTAAAAATATTTTTCAGGTGACGTACAGAGCGGTATTTATGCCTAGGCCCGTTGGGTTAGGGTAGCAAATTTTGTAAGAAATGAAAAAAAATGTAATACAAATATTTACTACATTTTTTTTCTTGGGATAGGGCGGCATATTTAAAAGGGCCTAGGGCGGCACCTGTTCTAAATTCGGCCTTGGTGACGTATCGACTTATAGTTTTTCTCATCCGCCAGTGTACTCATATGGATAAACATCATCAAGTGTTAAGAGTAATATATCGCCGGTGGAAGAATTCTTAACTCTCTAAACTTATCGTATCTGGGTGTCATCAGATTATTTGCAAGCCAGGATAAGCTTGACGCCATAAACTTTATCGTATATATGAATTTTATTGGGAAAGAATTACTTATGTATTATGAAAACGAAATAAATTTTTCTTCATTATTTAAAATAACATTTTTTTTTTGCATCATAACCGAGTTAGGTTACGATAAAATGCGCATCGTAGCTGGACAGGTTGTGGAAAAAACATAGTACAAATTTTGGTTGTTGTAAACTAATGTTAAATTTAAAGCATAACGATTAGGATTATAGGATATAGGATTACGATTATGAATTTTTCAGTCAGGTGAAAATGATCGAGGATTTTCTCTATTGTATTGAAGCTTTGTTCACAGAAATTACAATGTGTACTTGAATTAAGTCTACGCGTGTCATTGTTATTCATAATGATTGGAATATTTTTTTTAAGTAATTGTTCCATTTTCCGAACCACTTCAACTACAATACTTTCAACAAAATATTTTGCAACATCTTGTTCACCAATGTTACCACGATGAATGATCGGCGAGATTGAAATATTAAATTTAACTGAATATCATCTGATTCCTTAACAACAAACCCATAGCTCATAGGCTTATGAGTCTGTATTATTCTAGTATTTTTACTTTTAATTTCATCGGTCTTAAAAAATACCTAGCACCTCGAAGTCTGCATAGATTTAAGTGGGTGACGATGCGCATTTTCCCATGATTTGAATTGTAGTGTTGTATCGGAATTAGGCATTTTTGGAAGTATTGGCTTGTGTAATCCGTATATCAGCTTGTGCTGTTCGAGCGCTAACTGGCCATTTAGCTTATATTTTAAATTCTGCTGATCAAATGATGAAAAACATCATTTGCAAAAATAAACCGCATGGTCATGTAATGTCGATTTCGACCTAATTAAGGTGAAAAATTTGATATGTACACATAGTGACTCCTTTCACAGTTATAAAATAAAATAATTTCCAAATGATCGGTTTTTTCATCGTCTACAACTTTTAACGGAAAAATATGATAATTTTTGCATTTTGACGAAGAATGTATTAACACCACATAAACGTTTATAGAGACATTATGATTATTTTTTTTTTTCAAAAATCTTGGTCTCATCTCACGGCGTTGGATAAGACAATCCTTCAAAATTATACTTATTTTTATAATAGAAATAATTATTTCCAACACGATGTTTATTTCAGCCCGTTACGTGCCTTGCTAAAATGGCCCATTTAAAGCACGAATGTTCTGTGGGTTCATTGTTGCTCGTTTGTCGTCAACACATGCAGGTAATTTTTTATATAACGATCCACCAGTGACAAAATTATAGATTCCATTATTATCATTATCATCCATACTTTCATCATTATCCTCACAAATGTTGTCATTATTTATCTCATCATCATTATCACCACCAATGTCAAAATTATTTATCTCATCATTGTCATCCCCACCTCCATTTTTATCATTATCATCGCCATCTCTATTATTATCATTATCTTCACTAAGTATCGGTAATTGAATGTTTAGTATGTCACCGATGGTTGTATACCTATTAACTGTTAATAACAGACCATCAATACATTGGAAAATAAATCCCGATCCTTTTCTTAAATACACTACTTAATTGGTTTTGCAGATGTTTTAAATGATGGAGAATACTCCATCGAATTTTCTAAATGAGGTATATCATAGGTTGGCTCTAATTCAAGGTTAAAATTGATTGGATGAACAGATACATTTTTTTTAATAAGTGGGTAATACCAGATTCTAAAATATCTCAAAATGCGTGTTTGATCGTACAGTAAAAGCAGTATCCAGGTGTCGTAAAATAAATGCAGGATCCAGATTGTATGTTTTCAAACACAGATCTCAAAAATATTCAAAACAC